>NC_090302.1:39552500-40152500 GCF_039906515.1 Pseudorca crassidens | reverse complement strand
CTTTCATGTATATATTTTTTATCATCTTTATTGGAGTATAATTGCTTTACAATGTTGTGTTAGTTTCTGCTGTATAACAAAGTGAATCAGCTGTACGTATATATATATATATCCCCATATCCCCTCCCTCTTGCGTCTTCCTCCCACCCTCCCTATCCCACCCCTCTAGGTGGTCACAAAGCACCGAGCTGATGTCCCTGTGCTATGCGGCTGCTTCCCACTAGCTATCTGTTTTACATTTGGTAGTGTGTATATGTCCATGCCACTCTCTCACTCCATCCCAGCTTACCCTTCCCCCTCCCCGTGTCCCTAAACAGAATTTTAAGAAGTTAGCCAAGATAAAATGAGAAACTGATTTAGACTTAGGTCCCAAATTTACAGCTTCAGTGATTTAGGCAAATTCCTTGACAGCTATACTGAGCCTCAGTTTTCACATTTGTAAAAGGGTCAGGATTAAAAAACTGATACTTCTGGAAATACCTGTCATTCTGATTGGATATTTTTAAAATGCTGACTAAAGTTTAAATGGATAAATTATAAAAAGAAGATGACAAAAAGGCCTAATATCATTTTACTACCCAGATAAACCCTGGTGGCCCACTGATAGGAGAAGGGGCTTCTCTAAGTAGTTTTCTTCATCCTGATTTCTGGACACTCCCTTGTTTAATCAGCTTTTGGAGGCAGGGGGTCACATTTTGGCAAGTTTTATTCAAATTCTTTATGCCTCGATTTTAGGAAAGAAGAATAGTAGCTGTGCTGAGCTCTGCCAGGTCAGATAGAATTTTGGAGTATTCTCTTTCTCTCTCTTGTAGACAGCCACTGTCATTTGGTAGGCCATAAGCTTTCCTTTGGTTTGACTGTGGTTAGTGTGTTTGCTGGATTTCTAAAACATATTTTTAGTGTTTATTTGTTTCAATTGAAAGGACTGGGCTATATTTTAAAAAGTTTATCCCTTCATTTTGGAAGGCCTTTTAAGTTGTGATATTGCATGCAAGAGAGCTAATGGAATTCTGGACTCCATATTTTCTTTTTTACCTTTTTTTTTTTTTTTTCTCAGACTTTGAACCAACAATGGTTAAGAATGAAAGGAACTCAGACCCCAATATTTTTTCCCTTGTCAAGCACAGAGAATATGGGAAAAAATGAAACTGGGAAATTTTTTGCTCCTCTTCCTTTCCTCCTTTTTGGTCAGCTACCTCAGTCGTCCACCTCACTTTGTATTTCTAGCCTGGCTTCAGAAAGACCTGAATTTGATACACTACACAGTGCTGGAGTAGTAGATTGCTAGAAGGGACCAAGATCCAGACAACCTTAAATGGCGGCTACATGGAATTATATTCAAGAGGGATGGTCCAGCCAATTTCCTCACTACCATTGTCAAAGGAGTTCCCTATTCCTAAGAAAATGGACCTATGTCTGACCAACACAGAAGATGGAGATTTATCCCAGTGCATTATAATGCCTAATGGGAATATCTCAGATGGTCTCCTACTTTTGTGTTTTTTCTTTAATTTTACGTATAAAATTGTGACCATTTTTTAACTCAAAAGACTAAACCTTAAAAATTAATTAAAAAGACATTCTCAGTAGTCTAAGCTTCAAGGTGACTTGGCAGAGAAAATTGCTGAATGGTGAGATAACAGTGCTGGTATGCTTGGCTTTTGTTACACTTTACATTTGAGTTTCTCTTACTTGAAATTACAAGAACTATATGACTCAAGAGAAAGAGTGATAATTAGTAATATTCTGCTTGCTTTTTATATAGCCCATTGAAGAACATTTTGATTAATTATTTGGAGGTCAGAGGAAGGTCATGATCTAACTTTTGAACGAGTAGAGTTGCAGCATAAAGCTATGACTTAAAATTAGAAAGGAAGTTTGAAATGACCTATTTCTTTTGGCATCTCAATCCAGATGTCTGTCAGTAAAATGAGTCACTTTTCAGTCAGATGGGTGGTCAGCAATGTAATTTTTTATTGGGAAGCTGAAAGACACCATTGCCAAACAGAGCATCTGCAGTGTTAACATCTATATTTGAGCATCTTTCGTTTTCCCAAGGGGTGCAAATGGGAAGAAGGAAGGCAGAGAAATGCACTTGAATAAAACTTTGCAAAATGGATAGAACAGAGAGCATTCCCAGAGGCAGGTCAAGTTCAACCCAAGAACAACTCTCTCAGTGCTTTCACAACTAGTTAAAATACAAGACCAGTAATATCTCAACTCTCAAATCAGTGCTGAAATCAAGCAGAAGGTTGTTAATATTGATACGGTTAACATACATCAAATAGGATTCCTTTAATTTTCTGAATCGAAAAATTCTCCACAGTGTTGACATTTCCTTACTGAACTCCCTGGATTGTTTGGTTTCAAAGGCTGTTGGGCTCAAGATGCATTTTGTTTTAAATAATCCTTCATAAAAAATTCAGCTTTCAGTCTAATATGATTGAAACTCAGCTTGAGTGTGTTTTATAATGCATTGAACTGGAAAGACTATGGACATTGAATTATTCAAAACATGGTAGGCAAAGGAGTGATATGTGGGGATGAGGTGATCAAAGAAATCAGTGAGATTTGATATGTCTTGTTATCTCATTTTATTTACCTTTTAGAACTCTTCCAAGTATTAGAGGAAAGAAATCAATATCAATTTTCACCTCTGTCACGTCCCACACTTCAATTATTAATGAATGTCAAATTTGACCTCAGTTTTCTGTACCACCTGCTCTGCAATAATATTTCTGAGCCTTTATTAAAAATGTAAAATTGTCATTGAATTTCCAAATATGATTCTCCAGTGGCTAATTCGGCTTGTTTTATTAATAAGCGAGCTCTGATGAGTAATACTAATTTAATATGCCTGTATGTAAGATTAAACTGTAAATTATTCCTGCTGAAGGTGATGAGATATGATTGCAGTGTTGGTGGTTGGCCACTCACCTTCCTGAATTAACCCTGCAAGCACACGATTCTTGGAAGAAACCAGTACTTCATATAGTAGCAAATATGATATTATTTTGCGTGTCTCCTTTAACAGTGGAACGCACACACACACACACACACACAAACACGATGATGGGTGAAAAAACATACATGCACACCTTAGATGCTTACATTAATTTCTGAATATAGTTCTCCAGAAAGAAAAAGGTTTACTGATGATTTGTATTTTTATAGTTTATTATTTTATCCATACTAAAACACTTCATGAAATCACTTACTATTTTGTTGTCCATGGAATCCTTTCAATTTTGAGATGCTAAATATAAATCGAAATAATTATTATAGTCCTTGGTCAGGAAAGACTAAGTTACAGAGAACCCAGTGACTGGAGGTCAGTGGCCACAGAATTATTCTCTGCTCCAGAGACCATTAGAATATCACTGTGTACCCACTTAAGGATAGAATGCTGCTGTTGAGAAACTAGCTATCTTTTATTTATACTAAAAGGAGAGAACAGTAGGGGACCTTGGCTGGGTGAGTGTGAGACTTTCTCTGTTTTGTATGATAAGCCACAAACAATACATGAAATAGCCTTGGGCCTTTTGTCTTTTGTACCCAGCTCTTTCCTGTATTGCTCCTGATCAGTTACACTTAAATCAACAAGAGTTGCTTGAACATTTTGACAGTTATGTTCCCCCATACCCTGAAGCATTTTTAAAGGGTTATTGAGGTAAAGCTATTTCAAAAAATACTCCCTCCAAATTTTTTCAGGGTGGCATCAGTGAACATAATTTAGAGGAAGAAACTCCACCTTGAGTTCTTGGCCTACCACTCTAAGGCCAGGCAAGCATACACCTTCATAACAAAACCTAAGTTTGCTCCCAGTTGAGAATTTGGTTTCCCTGGTCTTATATAAAAAGTATATGGAGATTTTAATTCCCTATAAGCCTTTTCCAAAGAGTAAATACAGTTCATTATTCATAAGAGATGATGAAAATTACAATTTTGTTGAATAGGTGGAATATATATTATATATAATATATTTATTTTTAATATATATATAATATATATAAAGCTACTATTCAGAGTCCTTAAACTTGCATTTTGTTTACTTACCAAGAGTGAACAGTAACTTGATCCCTAAACACAATAAAGCATCTGATAACAAATATTTGATAACAGAATGAATTCACTGTTCTGGTGTAAAGAGGGAATACCTTCAGTTTTCCTCTTTCTTGTACCCAGTTATTGCGTCCTGGACAGAGGGGTTTTTCTTGACTTTAAAGGGGAAATGTTCACCTTTGTTAAGATTGAAATTGACAACCTCAGTAGGCAGAGGCACTGTTTTTATTTGGCTGAATTAATGTTTCTAGTGATAATTCAAGGTTTAATAGGGTTTTCTCTGCCACTCCAAAATCTGAAAATGATAAGCATCTCCCCAGAGTTTCATGACAGCCCATTACCTATTCTGTGGAAAGGATATTCAAAATACCATGCTTCCTCAGTGTTTTCTTTGACTTATTAATCAATGGACAACTACTGAGTTAAGAGAGTGTCTTATCCTTGCTTCAAAAAAACAAAAACAAAAACAAACACACAAACAAGAAAAAACTGTTAACGATGAAAACTTATTATGCCAGGACTTAGTATGGCCTGACTTGGAAATTTAGTTTCAGAGGCTTTTGTGAATATACCAAGGAAAGAGGGCCTAGGTGTATCTTATTCCCACAGGCCCACAATAAATATTTGCTTAATAGAGGAAAAATTAATATATAGTATAGGAGAGAACCTGACAGATGATTAACGTTACTGAGTGATAGCAATGCCCAAACTCATCTGTGATCAAACACTGTGAAGTATCCTCCTAAGGATAAACTTATTACAAATAAGAAGGGAAAATTCAATTATGGAGAGACTTTCAGTTTCAGCTCTGATATGCATAAACCTTGGACGTTTTCACTGTATCTTGTCCTTACAAGATAATGCTGTGCAAAATGAAAATCAATGACTTTTCTCAGACGTGTCAGAGAACTGAGGCTGCAGAGTAAAGTGCCAACCCAGAATCTTGAGAACTAGTGAATCCAGCTGAGATCTGCTTGCCTAGAGCGGAAGTAGCTGGGGCCATAACTGGTAGGAACACTTAAACGGTAATTTTGAAAAATTGCTGGAGACTGGGTGTGGACTACCATGAGAGTGAGAAACTCTGGGTGGCTGCAGTCTTAGGGGTCCCCCCACTTCTGTGGGCTTTGCCTCCAGGGATTCTACCAGGGTGTTCTAGTGAACGAAGGTCAGAGGAAAATTCTCCTCATGCCTCTGGCAGCAGAGCAAAAAAATAATCATTATGATATACACCCAGAGAGTTGTTCATAACAAAGGCCCATTCTTTAGGAAAAAGACCTTGTCAGAACCTCTGTGCAGCTGGAATAAGGGCCTTCCTCCCATGCAGTTCTCCTCTAGCTTTCTGTCTAACCTAAGGAGAGGGGCTCATAGTCAACAGGAGTCAGAGTTTTAAGGAAATAGAAACACTGCAGCCAGAGAAGAGAGTAGGGGATAGAGGGTTAAAAAAAAAACACCTTATACCCCTGGAAATAACATTTATGGCAGTCACAGCCCAGAGACACAGACCCAGTGAAAGACTGAGATTTAACCATAAGGTTATAGAAAACCCCTCTCCCTCACAACCTAGCACCACACTAATAAGCTCTAGTATAATAACAACGGATTATAGTTGAAAGAGCCACAAGACACAGGCTGTGAGGGAGCGTACTTAGAGTAACCCAGGGTCTGTAACAGGGAGACAAAACCAAAGACACTAGTGTTGAAGTCTCTGGCACCTACAGCTACAGAAGACATTAAACACAGCCCCAGTTCTAGCCAGATTAGCATAAATTCTCACACTGAAGGCCCATTCACCTTGGCTCCTATCACTTTATACAGAATGTCTGGGTTTCAATAAATAATTACAAGTCATGCCGTGAGGAGAGAGAAAAATGCAGTATGAGGAGACAAACATCAGAAACAGACTCAGATGCGACACCAATGTTGGATTATCAGACAGGGAATTTAAAATAACTACGCTTAATGTGGTAAGAGTTCTAATGGAAAAAGTAGCCAATATTCAAGAAGAAATGAGTGATGTGAGCAGAGAGATGGAAACTTTAGGAAAGAATATGAAGAAATATGAGAAATGAAAAACAAAGTAGCAGAAATGAAGAGTGCCTTTGATGAGCATATCATTAGACAACATAGCCAAGGAAGGAATCAGTGAGTTTGAAGATATGTCAATAGAAAATTTTCAAACTGAGGTTCAACTGTAAATATAATTGGAATACCAGAAGAAAGAAAGAAAGAAAGAGCAGAAGAAATATTTGAAGTAATAACAGCTGATATTTTTCCAAAATTAGTAGAAGACACAAAACTACAGATGCAGGAAGCCCAGACAACATGAAACAGGATAAATACAAAAAAGAAAGGGAGAAAGGAAGAAAGGAAGGAAGGAAGGAAGGAAGAAAGAAAGGAAGAAAGAAAGAAAAAAAAGAAAGGAAGGAAGAAAGAAAGAAGAAAGAAGGAAAGAAAGAGAAAAGAAAGGAAGAAAGAAAAAGTCAACATACCTAGTCATATCATATTCAGACTGCTAAAAGATAAGGAGACGATTTAAGGAAGCTAGAGGGGGAATCAACCCCACTTTATCTAAAGAGTGTAAAGGAGGAAAAGTTGTTTTCCCTCTACCCATCTTAGCTCATTGGCTGGGTCCCTATAAATTAAGGTGACAAAAAAACAGATAAGAGAAAAACAACTTTATCAACATGTGCATTTAGCATTCACCCATGAATACTCAGGGATGAGTAACTCAAAGAAGTGGTTAGAACTTGGGCTTATATAGCATTTTAACAAAAGAACAGTAGATTCTAGAGAAGTGGCAAGACACAGGAAAAGGACTTTGAATTTCTCGGATGGCATTTTGTGGAAAGGTAAATCTGTGGGGAAGCTAATGGAAGATGAAGGTTCGTTAGTGAAGTTTTTATGTAGATTCCTCTGGTGCAGTCTCAGAGTCTAGTGTTGTCTTTTGTGATTAACTTCTGTTCTAGTAGGGAGGGGAGGGAGGACACCTTTACAAATTTACATCCTGCTTTTAGGCAAATATGGGGAGGGCCAAGGGATCTTTTCTTGTACTTGTTTCTTCTCAATTACCTTCAGCTCCAAATAATCATTATGACAAAGTGGCATATGTTGGGGTGGCATATTCTGCTCCTCTTCAGTAGGAAAAAGGAGAAAAATTACAGGGGAGTTCTCATCAGCAACCTTGTAAGCAAGAACAGAATGGAGTGAAATATTTAAAGTGGTGAAAGAATACACACTAACCTTTAATTCTATGTCCAGAGAAACTGTCTTTCAAAAATACAGGAGAAATAAAGACTTTCTCACACAAATACCTTGAGGGGATACATCACCAGCAGACTTGCCCTGCAAAAAAAATGTTGAAAGAAATTCTTCAGAGAGAAGGAAATGATATATAGATCAGAAACTCAGAATCTACATAAAGAAGAACACTAGAGAAGAAATAAAAATAAAATCGCTTTCTTATTCTTAATTGATCCAAAAGATAGCTGTTCAAAGTAATAGCAACAATGTATTGGGTGATAAAAAGGATTAAGGATACTCTTGTTATAAACCACTTGCACAAAACTTGAAACATTATAGTGTTATTTGAAGGTGGGTTTATATTAGTTAAAAACATGTGTTGTAAACTCTAGCGCAACTACTGAAAGTTTTTTTAAAGTATAATTGATGCACTAAGAGGAGATAAAATGGAATTATAAAAAATGAGAGAGCAGAAAATGGGGGGACTCAATTATGCAAAAAGATTGGAAGATTGAAATTGTTTTAATAAGAACAAAACCAAGTTGAATAGAGAAGATGCAGACTTAGAGTTAAAAGACTGCATTTCCTTTTTTATATTTTCTTTTTGAGATTTGTTTCAGGTTATATGATATGTTCCTCTTTTATTCTTCCCTTGCTTCACAGTTGGAGTATAAGACTCAATCATCCACAAAAGAATTTGTGATCTTTTGATTTAATAACTTTATGAAAACAAAACATTATTTTGATACCGTTCCTATCTCTGGTGGTGGGGTGATATGCGACAGAGACGGAACAATTGAAAACGTTGGGGGGAGGCAAAAGCTACACAACCAACGCTACTTACAACACATGTATAGCTAGTGAGACGGTGAAAAATCCAGTCACGCAAGCTGCTTATCTGATCTTTGCAATGGCGAACTTCGAACGTGACTATTTTCCATTCATTTGCCTGCCTGGTAGACTGAATAGAATCATAGACAATCTCCTTCAGTTGAAACTAGCAGTTGCTGTGGACACAGCAACACAGGCCTGATTTAAGTTGCTTGAGCGCTTCTGCAAGTCCCAGAGGCTGGGGGCTGGAGAAAGAGGAATGCGGAGGGCAAGGCTGAGGAAAGGGAATCCCCCAGCATTGCCCGAGCTGTGGGCCAGAATAAACAATGTGCTGGGACCTATTTAGCAAATGAAAACGCAAACCAGAGAAAGCAGCCAAGGTCACGGACACACATCTCCTCCTGCTGAGATGATTTGGGATGTTCAGAGCAAGGAAATGAATAGCTCACATGAGGGAGTTTCCTTGAACTCCCCTGGGCAATACATCACTAACTGTAGTGAAGTTTCTGCTTTTCTAAAACTTCATTAAATAAATGGCAGTGGTAAGCTGGGGTTTGGTTTATATGTAGTTTCCTTTTTTAGACTAAAGGCAAAACAGAGGAATAAGGATTCTTCCTGGCCTGGCTTGGCCTGGCCTGTTTATGTTTGAGCCTAGATTGTCTTCCTCTCTTCCAAGGTCACCAGGAGCCTCTAAAACCAAACTCACTTCAGACACATCCTGGAGAAATCCTTGGACTTGATGCTTGTTCACAGTGCACATTTCTTAGGTGATTTTGTGTCCTGAAGTTACTTAATTTTATTCAAGACTTTATGCTCAACGAAAAGAAGAGGAAAAAGTCAAAGTGTATAGCCTGACACCATGAATAGCCCTCAGAATAAAGTACAGAAGGATGGTTTTGGTGAATCTCCATCTATTACCTATGTATGTTTGTATGTATGTATCTATCTACCTACCTATCTGTGTGTGTGTATTTATTATGACCCTAATTCTGATAAGATATGCATGGAGAAATAATCATCAGAAAGTTCATTGAAAGGTTCAAAGTGAATGTCCATACATGATGGAACTATAAGTGGTGATTTTCTTCTTCTTTATATTTTGTTGGAATTTTCTGACTTTCTAACATTTTATAGCAGTGATGTCCAATAGTAATAAAAATACGAGCCAAAAGTGTAAGCCGCGTATGTTATCTTAAATTTTCTAATAAAAAGAATCAGGTAGATTAATTTCCGTAATATATTTTATCTAATTCAGTAAATCCAAAATATTATCATTTCAACATGTAATCGATACAAAATCATTGAGGTATTTTCAATTATTTTTCCATTAAGTCCTTAAAATCTGGTGTGTATTTCACACTTAATGCAAATCGCAATTTGGAACTGGCACATTTCCAGGGACTACTGGTTACTGTTTTGGACAGTGTAGTTCTGCAGGAAAAATAACAAACTTTATATGTAATGAATCATATACATGTGTTAATATCATAATACATTCATACATAGAGAGAGGTTAATAAGTGAGGGTGGTAGAAATAATGTAGACCAGTGTTTCATAAACTATCCTATAGGACCTAAGAATTTGATGTCAAATGAGCTGTTACTGGATAGCAGATCCAAAAAATAAATGTTGCAAAGTCAAAGAAATTTGGAAACTCTGAGATAATCAAAATTAAATCACTTTTTCAACTATAGAACTTCTCAGAGACTTTAATATGCTAGCGTGCTTGATAAATCTCTAAGAAAGGAATAGGGTTTCCTATTTCATGAACTTTTAGACAGGAGTCCTTTTCTTTTTCGTGGAACATCTTGCAGGAAAGATGGAACAGTTTTAGAAACTCTGATTTAGTAAATAAAAGAAATATAAAAATATACACAGTGAGTTGGTATTGAAATGCTACAGTTCATTAGAAATGCCGTTACTGTGCTTTTTTTGTGTGTGTGTGATTCTCAGGGTATACAATATATATTCGTTTAATAATGCCTCCTCTCCCACATATTTTCACATGTGGTACTTTAGCTTCACAATAGTCCTGGAATGAAATGCAGAATAACTAAAATAGGGATTATTGCTTCTATTTTAAATAGGATTTAAAAAAACGGTCTCTACATGGTAAGTGCCTGTTGTCACATTATTAGTTATTTGCAGATTTAGGAATTTTTGAATTTAGAATTTATGTATCCCAGCTTTCAAATTTTTTGTCAAACTGTATTATTTTTCTCCAGATTCTCATTGTAATGTTTATATTGATGCAAATTTAATCCAGCCCCTTTATAGTAAAATGCTGTTATTCTCCTACTTAGATGATGCCATAATTTGATAGTAAAGTGCCTTTAGCTTCTGAGAAAACCACAAGCTGCTTATCATTAATTTTATATAGGAGCTTCTCTCATTAATAATTCTCCCCCCACTGCTTTATTTTTTCTACAAATACTCTTGATCTCCAAATCTTTTGTTCTTCTCAGAGAGGGTAAACAGAAATAAATGCAGAACCTTAAAGCAGCTCAGAGTTTGATTTGAATGTGTATACTGGACTAAGAAAGCTAGCATAGGTAAAAAGATATAAGTACTTAATTTTCAAACATAATGGTTTTAAAAAATGATGTGTTAGAGGGTTTGATTGTCCTAAGCCCAATAAAACCAAGATAGCAGATATGATCTTGCTTGCCAAAGTGAGTAATTTGAGCCAAAACAGGAAGTTGTCCTACCACAGATGTGTAGAAATGAAATCTGAAATGATCATTTTATTTATTTTTTATTTAATAAAATAAAAATTTTAAAAGCCTACCTTCATCCACTTCCCATCCCCCTCCAATTCTCCACCACTAGTAACCACAAATCCAGTCTCTTTTTCTATGTTAGTTTGTTAATTTGTTCATTTTTGAAGTATACTTGACCTGCTTATGTCCATTCCTGTTACACAGCATAGTGATTTGATATTTCTATACATTTAAAACTGATGACCACAGTGTCTAGTTGTGGTATGTCACCATAAGAAATTATTACATAGTTATTGAGTATATTTCCCACACTGTACATTTCATACCCATGACTCATTTATTTTGCAGCTGAAAGTTTTTAACTTCTTAATCTCCCTCACCTGTTTCTCTCCTCTCTCCACCCCCTTCCCCTCTGGCAACCACCCATTTGTTCTCTGTGCCTATAACTCTGTTCCTGTTTTGTTATGTTTCTTCATTTGCTTTGTATTTTTAGATTCCACATGTAAGTGAAATTATACAGTATGTTTCTTTCTCTGAGTCTTTTCCCTTAGCATAATACCCTCTGGGTTCACCCATGTTGTCAAAAATGGCAAAATTTCATTTCATGACTGAGCGGTATTCCATTATATATGTACCACATCTTCTTTATCTATTTATCTGTTAATGGACACTTAGGTTGCTTCCATACCTTGGCTATTGTAAATCATGCTGCAATGAACATAGGAGTGCCTATATCTTTTCTCATTAGTGTTTTTGTTTCCTTCAAATTAATACACTGGAGTGAAATTGCTGGATCATATGATGGTTTGATTTTTAATTTTATGAGGAACCTCCATACTGTTTTCTGTAGTGGCTGCACCAATTTACATTCCCACCAACAGTACACAGAGGCGCCCTTTTCTCCACATCCTTGCCAATACTTGTTATTTGTTGTCTTTTTGATGATAGCCATTCTGACAGGTGTGAGGTGGTATCTCACTGGGGTTTTGATTTGTATTTCCCTGATGATTAGTAATATTGAGCATCTTTTTGTGTGCCTATTGGCCATCTGTATGTATGTCTTCTTTGGAAAAATGTCTGTTGAGATCCTCTGCCCATTTTTTAATTGGGTGTTCGTTTCTTGATGTTGAGTTGTATGAGTTCTTTGTATTTTGGATATTAACCCCTTATTAGGTATATTGTTTGCAAATATCTCCTCCCAGTCAGTAGGTGGCCTTTTCATTTTGTTGTTAATAATTCCCTTCATTATGCAAAAGCTTTTTACTTTGATATCATCCCATTTGTTAAATTTTGCTTTTGTTTCCCTTGCCTGAGGAGACACATCCAAAAAATATACGTATTACTAGGACCAGTGTCAAAGACTGTACTGCCTATGTTTTCTTCTAGAAGTGTTATGGTTTCAGATCTTACATTTAAATCTTTAATCTATTATGAATTTATGTTTGTATATAGTGTGAGAAAGCTGTCCGTTTGATTCTTTTGCATGTAGCCGTCCAGTTTTCCCAGCACCATTTATTGTAGAGACTGTCTTTCCCTCATTGTATATTCTTGCCTCCTTTGTCATAGACTGTGCATGTAAGTGTGGGTTCATTTCCAGGCTCTCGATTCTGTTCCATCGATCTATGTGTCTGTTTTGTGCCAGTACCATACTGCTTTGATGACTGTAGCTTTGTAGTATAGTTTGAAATCAGTGTGCATGATACCCCCAGCTCTGTCTTCTTTCTCAAAATAGTTATGGTGATTCAGAGTCTTTTGTTTCTCCATGCAAATTTTAGTATTATTTGTTCTAGTTCTTTGAAAAATGCCATTAGTATTTTGATAGGGATTGCATTGAAATGTAGATTGTAACAATAATTCTTCCAATCCATGAATATGGCAGATCTTTTCCATCTGTTTATGTCATCTTCAGTTTCTTTCACCAGTGTCATACAGTTTTCCGAGTACACATCTTTTACCTCCTTAGTTAGATTTATTCCTAGGTATTTTATTCTTTTTGATGCAGTTGTAAATGGAATTGCTTCCTTAATTTCTCTTTCTGATAGTTCATTGTTAGTGTTATATAGAAATTCAGCAAATTTCTATATATTAATTTTGTATCCTGCAACTTTACCATATTCATTAATGAGCTGTAGTCATTTTTTGTGGCGTCTTTAGGATTTTCTGCGTATAGTATCATGTCATCTAAAAACAGTGATGCTTTTACTTTTTCCTTTCCAATTTGGATTCCTCTTCTTTCTTTTTGTTGTATGATTGCTGTGACTAGGACTTTGAGTGCTGTGCTGAATAAAAGTGTCAAGAGTGGGCATCCTTGTCTTGTTCCTGAACTTAGAGGAAATGCTTTCAGCTTTTCACCATTGAGTATGATGTTAGCTATAGGCTAATTATATATGGCCTTTATTATGTGGAGTTATGTTCCCTCTAAACTCACTTTATGGAGAGTTCTTATCACAAATGGATGTTGAATTTTGTCAAAAGCTTTTTCTGCATCTATTGAGATGATCATATAATTTTTATTCTTCTGTTTGTTAATTTGCTGTGTCACTTTGATTTGGAGATATGAAACCTTGGGATAAATCTCACTTGATCATGTTGTGTTCCTTTTGTTTTTTGTTTTTGTTTTTTTGCGGTATGCGGGCCTCTCAGTGTTGTGGCCTCTCCCATTGCGGAGCACAGGCTCCAGACGCGCAGGCTCAGCAGCCACGGCTCATGGGCCCAGCCACTCCGCAGCATGTGGGATCTTCCCGGACCGGGGCACGAACCCGTGTCCCCTGCATCGGCAGGTGGACTCTCAACCACTGCGCCACCAGAGAAGCCCTGTGTTCCTTTTAATGTATTTTTGAATTCAGTTTGCTAATATTATTTTGTTGAGGATTTTTGCATGTATATTCATCAGTGATATTGGCCTTTAATTTTCTTTTTTCTGCTATCTTAGCCTGGTTTGTTTTCAGAGGGATGCTGGCCTCATAAAATGAGTTTGGAAGCATTCCAATTTTTTGGAATAGTTTGAGAAGGATAAGTATTAACAAATCTTTCAATGTTTAGTAGAATTCACCTGTGAAGCCATCTGGTCCTGGACTTTTGTTTATTTGGAGTTTTTGATTACTGATTTGATTTCATTACTGGTAAATGGTCTCTATTTATATATTTTAATTTTATCATATTTTCTATTTCTTCCTTGTTCACTCTTGGGAGACTGTACATTTCTAGGAATTTGTGCATTTCCTCTAGGTTGTCCATTTTATTGGTTTGTAGTAATCTCTTATGATTATTGTATTTCTGTGGTAATGGTTGTAACTTTTCATTTCTGATTTTATTTATTTAGGCACTGTCTCTTTTTCTCTTGATGAGTCTATCTAAAGGTTTATCAGTTTTGTTTATTTTTTCAAAGACCCAGCTCTTAGTTTCATTGATCTTTGTTATTGTTTTCTTAGTCTCTAATTACGTTTATTTCTGCTCCGGTCTTTATGATTTCTCTCCTTTTACTAACTTTGGGGTTTGCTTGTTCTTCTTTATATAGCTCCTTTAGGTGTGAAGTTACTTTGTTTATTTGAGATTTTTCTTGTTTCCTGAGGTAGACTTGTGTAACTGTAAACGTCCTTCTTTGAACTGCTTTTACTTCGTTCCATAGATTTTGGATCATTATGTTTTCATTTTCATTTGTTTCCAGGTATTCTTTTTTTTCTTTCTTCTTTGATTTTTCAGTGATTTATTGGTTGTTTAGTAGTATATTGTTTAGCCTCCACATGTTTTCGTGCGTGTGTTTTTTGCAGTTTTTTTCTTGTAGTTCATTTCTAGTCTCATAGCATTGTGGTCAGAAAAGATGCTACATAGGATGTCAATCTTTGTAACACCTTGTTTACCAGAGGATTTTTGAGGAAACTAATGCCTGTGGCTGGAGATTTGTTAGGTGAGTGAATATTGAAACACCCGCATTTGAGTAAATATCAACAACTTTTTTTTTGCACTTAATGTATTTATTTGAAACTTTGTACATGTCTTACTAAAGCATTCTAATATTTCGTTAGAGTATGATAGGCAATATAGCCTGCACCTCTGTGCAGGGGAACAGGACATCTATTACAAATATACCATGTTTCACTGTGCTTTCCCCTGGTAGAGCAGACTCTACACTTTCTGGCAACATTTTGTTTAAGTCGTCAGAGTATTATTTCCTCTAGAATATGTTGTTTTATTTTACCTGATAGTTGACAACGTGGATATTTGTGGGGACCTCTTTTAGAAACACCACAAGAAGGACCAGGTGCGGGACTACCACTACATTCACCAGAATGGTCAGTTACCCATCCTCTAGCTACTGCTAACAAAAATTGCTTGTAAGCCATTTTATTCTGTGTATTAAGGCTACAATAAATTTTAAATGCATTGGATACACCACAATTACTCAAATAGAAACCCACTTTCTTATACCGTTTTGAGTTTTCCGAAGGATATTGAAGTTTGCCAGATATTGATTGGATCAGTCAACTCCTTTCATATATTTATTATACTCTAATATACAAGTGGGCTTCGTTATCTGATGGCCAGCCCTCCTGCCTTCCTTTCCTGTAGATGCTATGGAGGTGAATAGTTGTCACCAGCGGACTAGCCTCTTGTCTTTGCATATAAGAAGAGTCACTTTTCCATTCCGTAAGAATGTCATTTCTCCCCTCTGTAGATTTTCAGATTTCTCCTTAAATTGGTTTGGTAGATGACAATTCTCTCTTATAGTCCCACAGACTCTGGTTTTCTTTTTCAACAATATTTCAGATTTGGACACACTATTGTAATAACTGTCTTAGTAAATATGGTGCCATGAACCAAGATAAGGTTGTGGGACCAATAATATAGTTTCTTTCAGTTTCTTTCCTTCACCCGTGTAAACTTCAAGGTTGCATATATATCCTGTTTCACTTTTGCTAACCATCCTGACAAAAATTCCATATTCTGTAAGTTTTCCGTGATGATAGGTTTTGAATCTGAGTCGTTCTCTCCACTTTATCATTGCCTCAAGTGATAGCTCTTGTTTGGGTATATAGATTGATTGAAATTTTGGTAGAAACTAATCCAAAAGAGGTTTAACTTTTGAAAATCTGTCTGCAGGAAGTAGAGTTTCTGAGTTATCATTAAAGTGAAGAAACGTCATTATTTGTTTGAACCTTCTTCTCGTCATAATCTTTGGAAAGATAGATGTTTCAAGTAAGGGATCAGTCGACCAATATTCTTTCCAGTGTGACTTTCTTATTTGTCCCATTAAAATTATTAATCCAAGAAACTTCTTCGTGTCACTGTTGGTTACATCAGTCCATTTTAAAGCCTTATCATACGTTTCATATATATAATTTTTCATTCTGTTGCTGATATGAGTTTGTTTGAGAAGCAACAAACTTGAAAAAGTTGTTACCAAAAATTAATTCTGTTATTTCACGAACACTTTGCGGGTTATCATATTCAAGAGTTACACCTGGCACACCTGTAAAGTCTTCTAATTTTCGTGAAATGTTTTCTTCATTCCACTCTACTGTAGAAGTAAAGGAGCATTCTCCAGCACCACGAGTTTTGCTTTCACTTTGCGTATCCAAATCAATCACTAAGATTTTTTGTCTTTTTGTTGGTCTAATATTCACATGGTCTGAATCAGAACTATATTCTGATTATCATTTTCTGAGACACTCGTATATATATATATATCACTTGGACAATCAGAGAAAGTATCTGCATAAAATTCACCAAAAAATTCTTCTTCACTCAAAATTTTGTGATCGTAATTTTTGAAAATTTTATGGTGATAAACTTGTGTTTATAGTATACACAGGTTGGAACAAAAACCTAATGGGGCAAAATGTGAATGATAATGACAATCATAAGTTGTATAATGAACCCTTGATAAATTGTAAGCTCTAACAACTTCGCACATTGATGTTAATTGTATCACTCGCTAAAAACGTATTAATACATCTGTGGTCAATAAATTATTAAATGTACCAAGGCTTGTTTTGCAGCCTAGCATATGACATATCCTGTAGAATGCTCCATGTGCATTTTAAAGAATGTGTATTCTGCTGCATTTGCATGGAATGTTCTGTAGATATATCTATTAAGTCCATCAGATTTGATGTGTCATTTAAGGCTGGTGTTCCCTTATTGATTTTCTGTTGGGATAATCTGTAAATTGATGTAAGTGGGCTGTTAGAGTCCTCTACTATTATTGTGTTACTGTCAGTTTCTCTCTTTATGTCTGTTAATATTTGCTTTATGTATTTAGGTGCTCTTATGTTGGGTGCGTATATATTTACCATGGTTATATCTTCTTGGATTAATCCCTGTTCATTATGTAATGTCCTTCTTTATCTCTTATTACATTCTTTGTTTTGAAGTCTATTTCGTCTGATGTAATTATGCTACCCCAGCTTTCTTTTAATTTCCACTTGCATGGAATACCTTTTCCAGCCCTTCAGTTTCAATCTGTATGTATCTTTAGATCTGAAGTGAGTTTCTTATAGGCAGCATACATATGTGTCTTGTTTTGTATCCATTTAGCCACTCTATGCCTTTTGGTTGGAGCATTTAGTCCATTACATTTAAAGTAGTTGTTGATAGATATGCACTTATTGCCATTTTGTTTATTTGGGGGGGGTTGCTTTTGTAGTTCTCTTTTTTTCCTTTTTTCTTCTTTTGTTCTTGTCCTTGTGATTTGGTGGGTATCTTTAGTGTTGTGTTTGGATTCCTTTTTTTCTTGTGTGTATTCATCTATTCTTGATTTTTGGTTTGTGGTTACCGTAAGGTTTATATCTAGTGATCTATGTATATACATGATTATTTTAAGTTGCTGAACTCTTACGTTCAAATGCATTTTAACAACCCTGCATTTTTATTTTATTACCCCAACATTTTACTGTTTTTGACATCATATTTTACATATTTTTGTTTTGTGTATTGCAGATACACTAAACTACTTATTGCAGATATAGATGATTTTACTGCTTTTGTCTTTTAACCTTCTTACCAGCTTTATATATGGTTGTACTACCATTATTCTATATTTACCTTTACTAGTGAGATTTTTCCTTTTTTAATTTTCATGCTTATCGTTGTAGCCTTTCCTTTTTTCACTTAGAGAAGTCCCTTTGACATTTCTTCTAAAGCTGGTTTGGTGGTGCTGAATTCTTTTAGTTTTTGCTTGTCTGTAGAAGTTTCGGTCCCTCCAGCAAATCTGAATGAAAGCCTTCCCAGGTAGATTATTCTTGGTTGTAGGCTTTTTCTTTTCATCCCTTTAAATATAACATGCCACCCGCTATAGAATTTCTGCTGAAAAGTCAGCTGATAACCTTATGGGAGTTCCCTTGTATTTAATTTGTTGCTTTCCATTGCTGCTTTTAATATTCTGTCTTTGTCTTTATTTTTTGCCATTTTAATTAGAACGTGTTTGGTGTGATCCTCTTTGGATTGGTCATGTTTGGGACTCTCTGTGCTTCCTGGACCTAGATGTATGTTTACTTTCCCAGGTTAGGGAGATTTTCAAATATCGTAACTTTAAATACATTCTCTCTCTCTCTCTCTCTCTTCTCCTTCTTGGACCTCTGTAATGTACATGTTAGTGCTTAATTTTGTCCTAGAGGTCACTTAAACTGTCCTCTTTTCTTGTTATTCTTTTTTATTTTTCTGTTCGGCTTCAGTGATTTCCACTACTCCGTCTTCAGCTCATGGATCCTTTCCTCTGTATCATCTAATCTACTGTTGATATCTCACAGTAGATTACAGTGTCTTTTGTATACTTCATGTCTTTTTGGTTATTCTTTATATTTTCTAACTCTTTAAAAACTTCTAATTTCTCTCTCTGTTCATCCAATCTTCTCCTAAGTTCTTTGAACATCTTTATGATCATTGCCTTGATCTCTTTATTGGGTAGATTGCCTATCTCCACTTCATTTTGTTCTTTTGGGAATTTTTCTTGTTCCTTTGTTGGGAACATATTCCTCTGTTGCCTCCTTTTGCCTAATCTGCTGTTTTCATTTCTATGTATTTGGTAGATTGATAACATTTCCTGACCTTGGAGAAGTGTTCTTTTGTAGGAGTAGTCCTATGCATTCCAGCAGAGCGCTCTCCTCTGGTCACCAGAGATATATGCTTTAGTGATATCACCTATGTGGGCTACATGGGCCCTTCTGTTGTGTTGGGCTGAGTATGGTTGGTGGTTTGGTAGGCATGGCTGGTTCTCAGTCAGATTGGTTGCCAGATTGTCTTATGGAGGTGGCCAGCTGCTGATTGGTGGGCCTGGGTCAAGAGGTGACTGGCTGTGGAGCCCTGGGAGGTCCCAGGGCTAGTGATGGTCCACTGGTGGGCAGAGCCAGGTTCTATCATGGGTGGTTGCAGGCTGTGGTTCCATGATCTAGTGTTGGCCTGTTGGTGGATGGGGCTGGTTCCTGACATGACTGTCTGCAGGGACCTGGGAATCCCAAAACTGATGTCAGCCCACTGGTGGGTGGGGCTGCATTCACTGACTGAAGGCCCATGGACCATCACATGGCCCTTTTCAAAATCCCTCTTAAAAAATAAATTGAATCTGCCTGCCGATGCTACGGGACACGGGTTCGTGCCCCGGTTCGGGAAGATCCCACATGCCGCGGAGCAGCTGGGCCTGTGAGGCGTGGCCGCTGAGCCTGCGCTCCGTGGCGGGAGGGGCCACAGCAGTGAGAGGCCTGTGTACCGCAAAAAAAAAAAAAAAAAACAAAAACAAAAAATAAATTGAAGAACAATGGTCACATCTTTTCAAAATACATTGTTTATATTACATTTTTTGAAACAACCTTTTTTTTTTTTTGATCTGAAAAACATTATAAGCTTGAACCATGCTCACTGGAACTGTGATGCCTGGTTGAACTCCAGCAAGGCTGACATGCTCATTTCGCCTCTCTTACTAATATTGATAATCATGATTAAATCAGTCCTGCAGTCATCTGCCTTGGGCATCAGGAGAGCTGAAATGATCAGAGCACATTCCAGTTACTTTTGTGTGTGTGCAGGTGCATGTGTGGGTGAATATGAATTGGAAAGATGTTAATGACCAACTAAGCAGAGAATGTTGGTGAAAGGAAAAAAAGATTACATTAAGTTTCAGGTAACAGGTAACTCTGTGTGTGTGTGCATGTGCGTGTGTGTATGCACATGTGAGGGTTCAGTCATGTAGATGAGCTTTAGAAATCAGGAATACCTCTATCTGCCCATCTTAATTCTGTTCATTCACCTGGCATGTAGAAGTGAATCCCATGTTTCTCCATGAATTCTTCTCTTTCTAAATGTGGCAGGGATATTGGTTTGTTGTTGAATGCACACAACAGTTTTCGGAATAGCATTTTGAAAAAGCATCAGCTCTCTAGAGCTACAGAATGGTTACTCCCTTGTCTGTGATTGAATTTTATTATATTTCACCATAAATTACCATTGGTAATCAGAGGAGATCAATTTGCATCTCAAAATAAACCACTCATTGTGTACAGGAGCTTACATTATGCTCTATATCTCTTAGATATGTTAACTAGAATAATTTCAGCAATGTGTGCATGTCCATTATTATCTTCCCTCCCCTCATCATCACTATTCATCCTTCAATTCATCTAAAAAGGGCACCTTTGGGCTAATGTGCAGAGGGTAAAGAAAGATTTAAGCAACTCTTTCTCAATCTTTTGGTTAATTCTCACACTGTGAAACTCAGTGATGCTTGAAATATAGCTGGGTGGAGGTGTGGGGGGTGTCCTTTCTTCATAATTAATATAAATGCAATTACTCTAGGAATCAGATTTTCATAGGACTTCAAGGACTTTCAACTCTTGGGCTAACACCTCACTTAGGGCATCATTAACAGACAAGTTTCATGCCAGTGTCTCCTACATAAATACCAATTGAACTTTGTTGAAATTGGCCACAAGTATATTTCATTTCATTATACATATAATTGGACCAATGAAAAATCTTTCTCCCTCTTAGGCGTTTCTATTGCCGATCTAAAATACCTGGGAAAAAGCCTATCAAAATCTAACCATCTAATCTAAGAAAAGATTGGTCTCTTTTACTAGTTTAATAAAGGCATTTTGAGTGTTCACTGATGCTGAGCCACTATAATGATGTTAAAGGAGGGATGTGATATCAACAGGAAAATTGCACATATACATACACTTGCACACACACGAACGTGTATAAATCTCAGCTGTCACCTTCTAACATTCCCCATCTTTTTTGAAAGGACCTTCCCTGTGAAATCAGATAAATAGATAGATATAAATATATATCATGGCTGGTATATCTTCATATAAATACCATGTATAAGTGATATGTGTGCATATGTGTGGTGTGTGTGTTTGCATGTATGTGTATGTATTTATTAATTCATTATTTTTGTGAATGAAACAGTGACTTTCCCACCCTTAGCTGTATAATACAATTATCAGTGACTTTCATAGTGAGAAAAATGAGCTTAAGGCAAAGAGAGAGAGTTGCTTTTGTAACACTGCATTTGTAAACCTGCGAATCAGCATGTTTACCTTTTTGGTAGACATCTTCCTCAACAAAATGTGTGCAAAGAACTTCACCTTTTGGCACACGCCCATGCTCATAATTTGGACAAAATTATTCCTTCTTTTTTCAAGAATGTGATTTGCATATTCCCCTCAGAGAGGCTGCTTAAAAATGCCAAATTGGCTTCATGGTATCAATATCACCTTGTGTTGATGCCAGTACAGCACAAAAATGATTCCTTGTAGAGACCAGAGGGAATGATTTCTTTTGATAACTTAGAGATTATTTGATGAGGAATTATTAAAAGCAAACAGTTAGTTAAATTCCCTTGGGTGAACTTCAGCTCCCTTTGACTTGTGGACCTCTCCTCAAGCTCAGAAAATTCCTCTAATGTGGATAATTACACTGATGGCTGGCCTGAGAAAATAGGCCACTGAAATGGGCTTTGTGTGATCCTGTTAATTGCTGCTGTAGACAAGCAGCCTGGCCCTTTATTCATGCCTCGCAAACCTTTCATCAAAGGAGTAGATTATTTCTAATGCATATTAGATAGGATGAACTCATCTTCCAAGAAGGGCATTAATATATCTGGTGTCTTTTTTTTTTCCCCTAACTGAGGGAACTTGCTTTTAAATGCAGTTTCAGCTTCAGGTTGGTTTTGCTAGAGATGTGCTTTAGCATTCTGCTAACAGCCAAGTAGCCAAACAATTTATTGGTTTATGAGTTCTGATTTGACGCTGGGTGCGGTTATAGCATGTCAAACAAAAATAATTGCTAATACGGTGGCATATGTATCTTACCAAGGTCATTTCTCGTAAGTATGGGACATGTAATTTTTTCTTTAAGATCTAGAGAAACCCTAATGGTTAAAACAGAGGACTCTCAAGTCAGAGGTCAAGTTTGAAACCATAAAAAGAAAAAAATAAAATAGTATATTAAAGCTTGGGCACACACATTATACCACTTCCTGCTCCAGGAAGGACTGAACAAGCGTGACAATGAAATGATCTTTCTAACTCAGAGGAAATATGACTCTCTTTGGAAGGTAGCGTATGACTAAGAAAACGGAACTGATAGCAATAGAAATAGCAGAGGTTATAAGGTCTGCAGGTCCTAATGCTCTCATGATTTTCTAAATTGAAGCTATGGGTTATTTTTGTGATCTGAGCTTCTCATGATGAGACAGAGTTACACGTTTCTTTGTTTGTTCACCTGTATGCCTATGACCCAGTGGGACACAAAGCTGCCATGGGGAGCAACTGGAATTAGATTCCTCTATTCACTCTACATAACAGTAGGCAGCTGTTTAAGGTACACCAAGCAAGGAGGGAAAAAATGACTGAGCTCCGTAATAGTTCATTAGACATGTTAAATCTCAGAAACATATACAGTCTTGTTTACAACTTTATATTTTTACACCATAAGTTTTTCAAATATACAAAATCTTTCACATTTTGCTCCAGAGCTGGGATTTTGAGGAGAGGGTGTAGGAGGACCTTGCACTGGATGGTTAAAGGGAAGAGAATAGGAGGAGGCAAAATGGCAAAGAAGAAACCTGGTGGCAAATACTGGAGTTCTGGCGCCAACAGAGATGGGTTTCAAAGTCATTTAAGGCCTTAGTTCTTGCTCAACAGGAAGAGCTGGAAAAAAAGATAAGCCGAGTTATGTATGTGTGCACATTTATATTAACATTAGTGTGTGTGTATGCATGTGTTTGTAATGATAGTGTTGAAGCACAATGCAGGTAAACATATAGGCTTAACATGTCATAGATGGATGAGAATATTTCTCATTTGTAAGTGTCACCAAACATCAGTGTTCATATACATTTAAACAAAAATATTTGAATACAGAAATATTTCATGTGCATAATTTACAATACAATATGAATGTTATTATCAAAATGATTATTATAAATAAATTTTGTGTATTTCTTGAAAAAGTGGGGAGATATAATTTTTGTACGTTTGTTTTATTTAGCAATTTACCAGGAAAAAAAGGACCTAGTTGATTTCCTGATAAGACTTATTTCATACTTCACAGCTAATACACAATGAAGATTTTAGACACAGGCTGAAAGGGTCTCATAACTGCAGGTGCTTTGGTAGTGAGGAACTTAAAAATCATAGTTGTAAGATACACAGAGAGAGATTAAACTAGATGATGTTGTTCAGTGGAACAAACACCTTAAAATTTTCAGGGACCTAAAATTGGGTGACATTATTTCCTTTGTATGAGATAAGTGGTAATGAGATTGTGAAGTGCTGTTACACTCAAACTTACCAATAGCCATCGTTTTGCCTTCCGTCTTAGTCAACTGTAGTCTAGAACATTTTGTCTTCAACCTCATAAGACTTTGAGAAATAACTTGGAAAAAAATGAAGCTACATGATAGTACTTTCTTAAATTATGGTTTTAAAAAGCAATAAAATTATTTTAAAGCTAATGGTAAAACTCAATGGAACAGAATAGAGAGCCTAGGAATAGACTCAAATACAATTGGGGTTTATTAAAATCATTAAAAAGGTGTTCTTTGAAATCAGTAGTAAACAATAAATTATTCATAAAGCATTGTTGGAACTAACCAGATACTCCTTAGAAGAACGGAAAGGTGGATTAATTCCTCACTATTTACCACATGAAACATTCTAGCTAAGTAAAAAAAAAAAAGCAGAAGATACTAGGGAAAAAAGGGAGATTATTAAAAAGTCTTGCATGGCAGGCTTTTGTCACACTATACAGTACATAGAATCTAAAAACCATTAAAGAAAGGATTGCAAATTAAGTAAGAGAAGTGCACATAATGTGCCTGACATCTCTTAGTACCTCTGTGATAGTAAACAGGTCCAGATTCTAGATTGAATCAGCCTGAAAAGTGAAGAGGCCACAGGCCTAAAATGTATTACACTTAAAAGCTACTTAAAAATGCAAGTTGAGTTGTTGTGGGCCACAGTGTCCACGTGTGTGTTCGTGCATGTATTTGTGGGTAATGTATAGAATTTGTGCATATATAAGTGCATACGTATGTGTAAACAGTATTGCAATTTTCCCACTCTTCATCCACCTTTAGTTTCTAAGGTGGTCATTTTTAGACACTAATTCAATACATATTGGCTGGAAACTTTCCATGCCAGACACTGTTCTAGGTGGAATATACAGCATTAAACAAAAACCCCGGTTCTCATGGTGCTTTTATTCTGATGATAATAAATTACTCCTCTGAGAGGTGCCCTGACTTCATAACATAGGTAGGCCTTGCTTCCTTTTACTTTCCCTCCCTAATATTCCTGAAACTAGCTAAAGAGCGTTTCATATATACACTTGAATCATTCATTCATTTTGGTTCCACATCTCCCATTGATGCCCACTGCCCACCATTGTCACTGCCACCATGTACTGTTCATGAGAAAAGAGATCTCTGTGCCAGGACTGCCTTCTGATGATTTCAAAGAGGAGAACCCAGAGATAACTGTTTTATTTTGGATTCTTCCAAAAGACCCATGTGAAGGATATGGATATAGTGAGTTTATTTGGGAGCTGATCTTAGAAAGCACAATAAGGAAGTGGAAGAGTAAGACAGGCAAGGAAAACAAGCCATTTAATGGGCTACTGCGAGATGATGTAAAAACTATGCATGAGTATATACTACACCTAGATGCCATCATGAGTGGGCAATAGGGGTGCACTCCCCCAAGGATCCTCTGAAAATTGGGATAAAATGTACCTCAGAATCACCTTACCCAGCGTAAGGAAGCATGGTCCAGGAGAAAGATAATGACCTCCAGGAGGGAGATACAGAAGCCACGTGCATTTTCCTGCAGGGAGCTATCCATGTCAACAGGTGTCATTTGACCTGGGCTAGGGAAATAGGCGGACCACCCTCAGAGCAGAGCAGAGCAGCAGCAGAGCCTCACTGCCTTGTGACTCTGCGCAAGTGTGATGACATCCTCTTTCCAGTCCTGTGTGTCCTCCATTATCTCTTGAGTCCCAAAGCAATGTAGCTTGCTCCTTGTGCCCTAGAGAGCCTGACATAAAAACAAAGCTGTCTGGGGGCTTCCCTGGTGGCGCAGTGGTTGAGAGTCTGCCTGCCGATGCAGGGGACACGGGTTCGTGCCCTGGTCTGGGAAGATCCCACATGCCACGGAGTGGCTGGGCTCGTGAGCCATGGCCACTGAACCTGTGTGTCCGGAGCCTGTGCTCCGCAACGGGAGAGGCCACAACAGTGAGAGGCCTGCGTACCGCAAAAAAAAAAAAACCCAAAAAACAAGGCTGTCTGTCCTTAGGATCCAGACAGGAGTTCCCTGGGCTGGACGTCGGGACTTACTTCCCTATCACAGTTTCCACTAATGAGAAAACCTAATATTTTTCAGCCAAAAAAAAAAAAAAAAAAAAAAAAGAAGGAAACCTTATTTAATTATACCTCTGGTGGTTCCATCGTTGTGTTTGACAAATATATCCAGACAACATGCCTGTGTACAAGTTTAGGATTGAAATTGGACCCCAATGCGTGTGTGAATCTGTGTGTATGTATGTGGAATACAAAAATAACATACTAGGCGAATAAAATCCTATTCCATCTCACCATTAGAAACTGAGAAAGAACACCTGACTGTAATCCAGAACAGATGCCATTTCTCTAAAGTTAATGCACTGTAAATGATTTCTTTCTTGGGAGAATTTTTGACACTGAGTAAAGTTTAAAAATGAGAACCTTAGTAGTTGGCTGCTGCCTAATGGCTTGACTTGAGGCCCTCATTTAATTTATGAACCTCTGAAATTTTTGAATTTCTCCTCTTTCTGAAGGTTGCAGCATGAATAGTTTTCTGGAATTTTTAGTTTAATTTTTCCTGAACACTTATGTGTTTGACTTTATCTCTCAATTCAGAGTGAAGACCAATCTCCCAGAAAAAGAGAACTGCTGGCCAGGAGACCAGGCTTGCCAGTTACTCAGCAAGCCATCAAAGTATCTGAGATCTCGAGTGCTTAGGACTTCCTTCCAGGCCGATGGCAGGAGTGTCAAAGGGGAAAAGAAAGACACTGTGCTAATGATTAGCATGATGTCCCCTGAGGAGGGAGGGCTGAGCAGTTTGCAGGTCCATCGGACTCCCATCTGTGCCTTTAGACTCGGTGCCCTCACTGGCTTTCCTGTGGCCTCAGAGAGGGAATGCATTTCTCGTTCTCTGAGAAAAGCAACCCCAAAGGAGAAGCTGAAGATACTCCACAAAAAAAAAGGAGTAACAGCTACTCCATATTATTGGAACATCTCATTTGTCTGTCTCTCTTTTGGAAGCAATTAACCCAACAGACACTCAGAATTTCCATCTGAGGTAGAGAGTGTTGTTAAAAATGACATCTCTGTGACCCTGAATTCAGAACGTGTTTCAGAAGCAGAGATGCTAACTGCATGTCATTTCCAGAGAGAGAAATTTGTAGTAAAAAAGTGACTGAAGAGTGCTTCTAAAGTAAACTTGAGTCTGAAAGCTTTGGAGGTAGATAAGGAGAGCCTGAGTTTGGTTTTGGAGACTCTAAGCCATTATCCAAACCAAAAATAAAATATTTATAGTTACTAATGGTGATAATAATACAGTCAGAGTATATAATATGGTCTGATATAATGTACAGTCAGAGTTTATAGGTCATGTAATGTATTTAGTTAAAGACTGCCTGAATTCCTACAACTCAAGTTAATTTCCCTAACCGTCAGCTTCACATCTAACTGTAAAGGTATTTTGGCTTTTATCGCTCATTCTAATCATTTCTGTGATTGTCAGTCTCGTGCATCCAACTACCCGGATGTTCCCTGTCTGGCCAGTCTTATCTCCAACCACTCTCCCTCTGCCTCACCATCCAGCAGATGAGTTGCTTGGTTTAGATTCCTTGAATAAACCAGTGTTCCCACTTTTGCTCATGATGTTTTCTCTAAATTGAATATGCTTCCCTCTGCTTCCCTTCTTCCTTTCATATTTTATCTCAGCTCAAATATCACCTTCTCAAAGAAGCTTCTCTAAGCAACCAGAAGCATGCCCCACCCAACTATCTGAAGTTTCAGCACCCCTGTTTGCTTCCTCCATTGTACCTTTCAGCATTTAGTCATACATTTTTGTGTGGACCTGTTTGTTGTCAAGCTCCCCCAGTACACACTGCATGTTCCCTGAGAGTGGTTCATGCTTCACTCATTTTGTGCCATATATGGAGTTCAGCTCAGTGTCTGGTGTATGCTGTGCCATTAAAAAAATAAATCAGTGGCTAAATTCATTTAAACTCTCATATAACTTGTGTTGAATTCTGTTGCCCTCAGTGTCACCGTGTCCTCAGTCCCTTACGTGTAGTTATCACTTTATGAATTAGCATTGGAGCGAAACCCTGCATATGTTTGTTATCAGTACAGTTCCTGCTAAAAGAAGAAATATGAAAACAAGTGCTAGGAAGAAAATCTTGCTTTTAGAAACTCCCTGGATTGTGACGCTGTCAAGATATAAGAGCACAAGGTTGAAGGAAAAGTTTAGAGGTAGACGGAAGTGGTCCAGAGAATTGGCTCTTTGGGCTTACTTTGAAATATTATCATGTTGCTTCTGCACTTATAGTTCCTGGACTTGTCCCTGACCATGCTTCCTATCTGATTGTTGGATCCTTCTATTTCTTGCTGTCTTTCTCTGCTCATTCCTAGGCTTATTGAACTCTAGACTGGTCATTGATCCTTAACTTTTATAGATGAATTATTCTGGGTTTCTGACATTAATGTTCAGATCCCCTTGATGATCCTTTTGTGTTTCTATGTCCTTTAAATTCTACCACTTTTAATGTTCTTTATAAATATTTTTCTCCTGATTCAGACACAATTTGATCATCTTTCATTTAATTATGCATCAAATTAGAAATTCATTATATGTAAGGTGCTTTTAAGTGTGCAGAAATAAGGATGATTGGAAATTCCTCCTCATCTTAAGGAGTGTATAACATTCTGGAATCAATATTTTAATGAAACGAAGATAAATACAGATAAAATAATGGGTAGATAGATACATAGGCCTGCAAAAAGATAGACCTCTACAAAGGTAACCCAATAGATAGGTACACAGATGCATAGATATATTGAGAAACAATTCAAAAAGAAGAAAACCTATGATATGTGAATGGTACAGACAAGGGTTTACAAAGGTAGCCCAATAGGTACACAGATGCATAGACATATTGAGAAACAATTCAAAAAGAAGAAAACCTATGATATGTGAGTGGTACAGACAAGTTTTAAAGGACTTTATTGGGAAGAGATGTATTTTTGACTTGGAAAATCAGGGAAAACCAAACGGAAAAATTAGCATTTGTTCTGGTTCTCTCAGAATGATGTATTAGTAGAGTCTTTGTGGGATTAATGCATTCCAGTTTGAAGAAGCTGTGATTTCAGCCCTAAATGCAAAGGGTAGAGAATCTGAAATATATAAGTTCCTTCTTTACATCATGCTGTCTTGAATGAAGGGGAATAATGAGGAATTTTGCTGAAGAAGTCAGAAGACGGGACTCCACCTAGTGGGTAACAGGAGTGAGAAGTGGAGAGGAGCACATTGAATAGTTTTAAGTCAGAGTGTACCACTAAGTTGTGCTTTTGGCATAGTAATTTGAAAGAGATGTGCCCAAACTATGTTGTAAAAAAGGTCAGCAACTGTGAAGAAATAAATCGTGGTTCTTGGCAACCAGAACAGAAAAAAGACAGTCTTCAGTTACAGATGATTGGGATGATAATAAACCCATTGTTAGAATAGCCAAGTCAGAAGGGAAGGGTGTCTTCAGTGTAGAGGGCAAGTTTCGTTCTAGTCTGTTGAATGTGAGACTGGTTATATGGCTCAGAAGAAGCACCCCACCACCATCAATAGAGAGTTTACAGCTGTGGGTGCAAAGATGCAAGATCATCAGGTAGAGAGCGATGGTGGTTGAAACTAGAGAATAGGGAAGTATTTGGAAGAGAGGGGATAATGACAAATTGGAGGTAGAGGGTATTGAATACTCTCTCAACATGTGTATTAAGAGGTAAGAATCAAAAAGGTGAAAGGAGTTCAATAAGGATATTAGAAAGATCTTTGTCACTGTCCTGGGCCTACATGTATACATAGCTAAGAAAATCGTCTACACCTGTGTTCTTTAAAAGCATCTAGTACCGTTCCAGGGATCAAAAAATGTAATAGGTGAGTTAATTGACATTAATATGGCCCAATTCTAATTGAGTATGTATCTGAATTTATTGATCAAATTAGGCTAAAGGGCATTGGGACAATCTCAGAGGGATTGTCCTCAGAGAGATTTCTGAGCAGAGTATGGTTCCCATGATAACTCTGCTGCCTCATCACACACTCTTTTTTGGAAAGCTTGCTGAGTCTCAGGTTCTTTATACGGAAATAGGGAAAACAGTACCCAGCTTGTACTTGGTGCAAGGATTAGATGTATTAACACATCTTAAAAGTGTTTTGTAAGCGGCACAATACTGTAACAATCACTAATGATAAACTACTAGTGAGAAAAATATGACTAGATGTGGAATTTTCCCTTTAGTAGTCATTTTTAAACTCCAAATACTTGCCAGTTGCATTTACTCAGTATTTATAGACCACTCAAATTATGCTAGGTGCAGCGTAGGACACAGAGGTCAGCCTAACTTCTACCCAGTGAATTTATAATCTGCCCTGGCGCCAGCCAAGTTTTGTAATTTTATGCTCAATTAACATCTGGTTAGAACTTGTTCAGTTAACAAAGTGCTTGCCTCTAAGGATAAATCATGGGACTCTTTCACTACAGCTTGGAATCTTTCTGATTTGGGCTGCTTTCTGAACATAAAGACATTCTTTTCCATCCTACTTTGCATCATCCAACTGGGCTCCTACTGTGAAGTGTCGTTATGATGGTAGCTCCCACTGAGAGGAACACCAGTCCCACTCACTGAATAGGGTGATTGAAGCAGACAGACATCTCTGATCATTGCTTTTAAAATGTGCCTTTTACAGAATCTATGAGTGTATCTTCATGTAATTAGTATTTGTTTAACCACAATGCTTTTTTTTGAAAGCCATCTTTAAAGAGTGTTTACTTGTAAGTGCCCCAAAACAATTCAAAAACAAGTGACTGATTTAAATGCCTTTTAATTGGGTTGTGATGACATCCAGGAAATCATGTTTCTACTGGTTTTAAAAATATTAAACAGATGGAATTGGTGTAAGAACTTCTGATGCTTTGTTTCAAAGACGGCAGTGCAGTCTCCTGGATCATGAAAAATATAGGTAGATTTGACGATCAGATATAAAGAGATGGAAGAATTTTTAAGGTCCAATAAATTCTCTTTGATCATAATAATGTCCAGAATTATTTTTTTCAAAACTTGGACTAGGAGGAAATTGGTTAACAAAATGTGAAGTATATCAGACAATGTAGATCTGGTTCGTAGTTCTGTTAACCTTGCATTCTAAAATAGTTGATGCTGCTAATTTAAGGAGACATTCCTTTTTTCAACTATCCTCTTTCCTTTATTAGCTTTGACAACATTTGTTCTTTCTGGTTCTTTTTGTTCATGGAAATGCCCTGGGATTCATTATTGAGGCATGTTTTGCCTTTGGTATTAGCTGTTATGGCTGATCTCTTCTTTTTGTGAGACTATTATTGAACATAACCTGTGGTGATAAGTCTTTTCTTTTTCGATATTACTTTAGGGATTTCTGCCATGAAATGATCTTCTTATCATAATGGATGTTTTGTTCTTTTTGATACTCCATAACCTCTGCATTTTTAATTTATCATGTTTTTGATTATGCCTCAAAAACTGGAGTGATGTCAAGAAATGGGCAATTGTATCATGGGTTTTGGGTATATTCCCCTTTCCATTCCTCTTTTATTGCTTTATAACTCCATGGAATTTTCAGTGTTAATAGATGCAACCTTTCAAAAAGCATGAATAAAAATAGCCATGAAACACTTTCACTTATGAAAGCAAGCTTATGGTTTTCACATTTCCCTGTTTTCTGCTTACTGATAAGTTGTCTCAGGTTACTCCTATAAGAGACAAATTTTGCCAACCAAATTGTATTTGCTCCCAAATATATATCTCTTTTCCCATGTATCTATTGCCTGTCTCCATATGGAGTGCAATAAGATGGAGCGAGAGAGGATGGTAAAAATAAGATCGGGTGTTATCATGACCAGATGGGAAGGGGCAGGGACCTGGTCTAGTATTCAGGTACACTCGTCTTCGCTTTGTCACTGTTCAGCACTTCCATGTGGGAATGAGAAGACAGGGTCATCTCGATTCACTGTTAATTAAATGTTTTGGCTGGAAACCATTTCTCCATATGGTAGCATGCACCAGCTTGAAGTAAGTGCTTCAAATTTGGCCACAAAACCCAGCTGCCCACAAACATATGTAGTGACTCACAAATAGTCTCAAAGAATTTCATCTCAATGAAGAAGATCTTTGGCTTTTCTGATGCATGTAGATAACCTGAAACACACATCTGCCCAAACTGTAGCAGATGTGGAATTCAGAGGGAAAATGAAAATGCATCCATTCTAGGTCATGGAATGTATCTGATTTCAAAATCAGAAATGTAAATGATGCCAAGACAACATATTTGGTAGCCCTGGATTATAAATATATATCTCACAAGCCAGAATTTCTTAAGTTTGAGTTTCACATGCTGTAGTCAAAACCGTAGGTGAAAACAGTAATTTTTAAGAGATATCACTTAGAGATGTAAAAAATTTATTAAAAGTTCCAGAAAGCTAGAGGATGATGCATGGATCACATGTCACACTGATTCTCCTCAACTTTTTATTGGGGGGAGAGATAAGGACGCATTAAAACACCAAGGATTGATGAAAGACAATTACTTTGCAGCTGTTTACAGTTTATTTGCATACAGCGTGTGCTGGGCACATAGCCTCTACTGTTGCTCTTTCCCTTCACCACATAACCCAGCTCAACAAGGCCACCTGACCTTTTCTCTCTCTAGGTATATACTGAGAAACTAACAGTTTCACTAACAATCAACGTGGGTCTTAATGGACCTCTGGTGTTTACACACAGTCAGAGCCTACCTTTGAACAGTGTTTCCGTTGGGCTTTCCATTACCTTCCCATATAGAAAGGACTATCTTAAACTACTCCCTAGTACTTTTATATAGTGGTGCTCTATTGGGATTGTCTAGTATGTGCATCTAGTTATTTCTCCTTAATTCTTTTTACTTTCCACAATTGCTTTGCAACTCCTAGATTTTATATTCATAATTTTAGAATCTCTTAAGTGTCTGCCTACCTATGCTCATTTCAATCTTGTTTTAAAGGATAGTGCTTGCTTACCAATAGGACAACACTTTTCTTTGATGACAAAGTTGAACAGCGAAAGAATTATTTTCCTCTTACAAATATTTTCTAGCAGCCATTACCTAAAGTGTATCTGATTGGGTACAAGTTTCAGATATGGAGAGTCATTTTTTTCTGTTAAAGCCTCCATTCATGATTTTTCTCTCTCAAAAAACAAACAGAATAGGAAACTCTTGAAAACATCCTTATGAAAGGATGTCCACTAAAACATAAGTATAATAAATAATACTTTAATCCCTTTGAAGGAAATTTGTGCTAAAATTACCAAGGGATGATATGTTTTTAAGAATACACATGGTACAAAACAACCAGCTCTGGGATAATTTGGACTGTTAGCCTGCTGTCACTTAGGTGGAACAGCATAACATTTTTTTTGTGTGTGTGGTACGCGGGCCTCTCACTGTTGTGGCCTCTCCTGCTGCGGAGCACAGGCTCCGGACGCGCAGGCTCAGCGGCCATGGATCACAGGCCCAGCTGCTCCATGGCATGTGGGATCTTCCCGGACCGGGGCACAAACCCGTGTCCCCTGCATCGGCAGGCGGACTCTCAACCACTGCGCCACCAGGGAAACCCCAGGCATTACATTTTTGACATCTCCTTGCAAGAGAGAAATCACAGTTATTGCTGTATGGTTAGCTTTACATTATAAACATTCTTCAAAACATTTCAAAAATTTTAGTAAAACACAGAGAATGCAGATTATCTCTCTAGTTTATTTAAACCTTTTCTTATAAGCTTTTATTATGTTGCAAAAATTTCTGATACTGTGTAACTAAAGCTTTATCAATTACCTGGTCCTATTGTCTCATTATTTGAAATATTTAATCAAGATATATTTCTATGTCAAGGATTGATTATAGTAGTTTTAATCAGAGGTTAAGCTATTAAGGTGGTTAGACTGATTCATCTGCTGGCATGGCTATCAATAAAACATTTCAGCTATTAATTTTATCAGAGAATTGACAGCTATGGACTGCATATAAATCAAATATATACTTGGAAAGTAATTTGCTGTTTAACTTAAATATGATTGAATAACAACATTGCCATATTCACAGGCTTGGGAGAAATACGTTTTTAAAGCTACCTTAAAACATAAGAATCTAATTTCTGATATGTTTCTAATTTATTATTTAAATTGAATTTTCCACCCTTGAGCTAATTCATTTATAGCTGATTTTGGAACATTTTGCTCAGTGCAACCTTCTAAAAAGGAATGTTTACCATGCTTCCTCATTTTCTTTGCCAAAGATGAATATTTAAAAAGTCAGAATATGAAATGTTATGTAATTTGATGGGAACATTGAGCCGAATTCAAAAATAGAATATAACCGATATGTAGATTTCTTATCTATATAGTTTTAACAAATTAACAATTTCATTGTTTTATTGTTTATTTACAGCATAATGCAATTTATTTTTAGCATAATTCATAAGAAGATATCCCCAAATAATTCACAGTTGATTATAGTCAAGCCTATTTATCTACTCTGAAATTTTAATAAATATATCTTGCTCAAATGCCTTTTAGGGCATCTTGCTTAACACGAATGTAGTATTTTTGAAAGCTGCCAGATTGATAGCTCTGTTGAATGAAAGCCTCTATTTATCCACAGATGAGCTATGCTGTGGCATTCAACAATGCATAATTACCAAATTTCTGTACTCAGGGAGGTATATTTGCTTCTCCACACATCTAATGTGAGGAAATCCAACTACAGCCATTGGGAGTTACACAGCCATATAGAGAAAACTGACTCATTACAATACTGCACCCAGCAGTTTCTCCGGTAGCTCCCTGGCTCAGGAGCAAAGGGCAGGACATTGGAAACAGGAGCCCTAGTCCGGTTAGCATGTTTTTACATGGCAGCTAAATTTCTTATACCACTGTTTTGGGCTCCTTGACAACATTCATCTAGGGCTAAAATGCAAGCACTGCAACAAACAACACTTTACAGATGGTCAACCTACTGTGAGAGAGTAAAAGTTTTCCAGGAAACTTACTAAAATTAAGAATTAGGGCTTCCCTGGTGGCGCCGTGGTTGAGAATCTGTCTGCTAATGCAGGGGACACGGGTTCGAACTCTGGTCTGGGAGGATCCCACATGCTGTGGAGCAACTAGGCCCGTGAGCCACAACTACTGAGCCTGCGCGTCTGGAGCCTGTGCTCCGCAACAAGAGAGGCCGTGATAGTGAGAGGCCCGCGCACCGTGTTGAAGAGTGGCCCCCGCTTGCCACAACTAGAGAAAGCCCTCACACAGAAACGAAGACCCAACACAGCAAAAATAAATAAATAAATAAATAAAAAATAAGGAACGATATTTAAAAAAAGAAAAAAAGAATTAATCCCCTCTTCTAAGTGCCATTGCCATTTATTTTTGTAATATTTGAAAAATAAGAAACATTCATTGTAAGCAAAGCATTCTAATTGAATTATTTATATGGTAAGCACAGTAATATCTGGTAGAATCAAATATCTGAAGGACATAGAAGACCCTCTGAACTACAGAAATAGGTCCCCATCCCAAACTTTGTTTCAAACAAATCAACCCTCATGTATGGAGGGCCTAGTATAGACAATGTACCACGCTTTGTGACATAATCTCCCTGAACTCAGGGAGTAATGCATTAATTTAGGTAAATAAAAACCCAGATTAGACTGCAGAGCAAGATAATGCAATGAATGGTACAGTGCATCTGTGTATCTGTCAGTGGGATTATCTCTACATATGTGTATTTGCAATTGCATAGTGTGAAAATTTCCCAGTGGGGGAATTTGGGCTAGGCTGAAATTACATTTGTGTTCTGCCTTAAAAAAGCTGAATTTCAGCAGTCATTTCTATGTGGTAGTAAACATATATTTTGGGAGAGTCATTCTATACCATTTGTTAAGCTATGGGTGATTTTGTTTCTGTGCCTGAAATGGATCTGTATGACAGACTATTTCAACAGACCATTGAGTTATAAACTCCCTATACCTCTGGCATGATGACAGTACATAAGATTACCTTGTCAAAACTCATTGAGTGGTACATCTAAGATTTGCATGTTGCATTGTATATTAATTTTAACTAAAAGACAAAAAAGAAAGATAAACAAATATTGAACGCTAGTTAATGACATACATGCTGAAATATTCAGGAGGAGGTATTCCAGTGTCTGAAACTTACTTTGAAATGCATAAAAAATGAAACGGATGGCTGGAGGGATAGATGTATGATAAGGCAAGTATACTAAAATGTTAACTGTGAAATCTAGGTGGTGTGTATTCACTAGAAATTTTTCAGCTTTTCTCTGTTTGATAATTTTCATACTAAAATGTTGTCAGTAATACCTTAACAAATATTTTGCGCATTCTATCCCAATGGCTTGGTGTGGTTAGGGTCTAGGAAACAATATTTTTTTTAAAGACCTCCACTGAATCATATATAAAGCTAGGTTTGAGAACCATGGTCTTAAGATACATTTCAACTTTGGAAGTTTTTAATCATTTTGAATCTTAATGCCAAATTTTAATATTGTGTAACGCCAATAGTCTGATCCTTGTACTTAGTATTTTTCCATAACCCAAAACATAAAGGCTAAAACAGAATAAACTCTTATTAGTATTCTTATACTCAATGAAATCTATGTATGATATTATTTATATCTTCATATATTAGTTAGCTTCCCTAAGTAACTAATTTTACCACATGAAGTACCCTCAAAATAAGACCCTAAGAAATTTTCTTAAAATATGAAAGAATAGAAAGATATACTTTTTTCTTTTTGATTTTCATTAGAAACTAAATAAAAACCTTATTGGAAAGATTATTTTAAAAGTAGATTTCCTAGACAGAACTTGTGTTTCTCGGCAGAAAATATTGGCAAGACTTTTTTTTTTTTTTAATTTAATAGATTCTTTTGGATCAAAGCTGCTTCTAAGTCATGACTCTCAACCTTAGGTACTGCTTCAAATAAAAATAATCAAACCCCAGCACATTTCAGAAAAACAGAAGGCAAACTTCTAGTGGCCAAACCTGGAGCACAACAGGAGCAAGGAGACCTTTGTTGAGGTTGGGCTGATGTAAAGAAAGTGGGGCTCCAGGTGAACCCCTCTTGCCTTAGTCGTGGTGGCAGCATTGCCTAGAGTGGACACTGGTGTGCTCCCTTACTCTCTGCAGTGGGACATTCTGAAGAAGCCAGGGTCATAAAGGTAGGGCTGTACAACTTCTGTGAATACCTGCCTATAAAGAACTCTGGGGGGATGGTGACTTAGCAGTGAGACTAGGGATTGTTAAGTATACGTGAAAGTTCAATTTATTGTCAAAGGGTGACAATGTTTATCATTTTAAAAAATTGTTATAACTCAGGTGCACAGATTATTTTGCTTTTTAACCTCATTCTTTTGGGTTTTTACGGAGGCTTCATTGCACTGGCGTGATTGATTAAACCATTGGCCATTGGCGTTAATTCAACCTTCAGCCCCTCTTCTCTCCTTGGAGGTCAAGGGGTGGGACTGAAAGTTCCAACCTTCTAGTCACTTGCTGGATTCTCCTGGCAATTAGCCCCCATCCTTAGGTGGGGGGGAGGGGCAAAAGTCATCTTCTTAACATAACAAAAGGCACCTTTGTTGCTGTCATTACTTAGGAAATTCCAAGGGATTTAGGAGCTCTGTGCCAGAAATAAGACTAAGACCAAGTATGTATTTCTTATTATAAATCACAATATCACAGTTTCCTTTCAGCAGGTACTTTAACCATCTCCATGTAGATAATGATGAGTTTTCTTTTAAGGCAAGGGCTATTTAATGTACATTTTAGTTTCTGTATACATGGATTTGTGTAGTTATACTTTTGTTATCAATTTATAATTTCATAGCATTGTAGAAAAAGGACATAGTCTGTGTGATGTTGAATCTTTGGAATTTATTTTGACTTTCTTTGAGAATTATTCTATTAATGACTTTTGTGAATGTGTCATGGGTGCTAGAAAATAATGCATAATTTCTCTGACATGTAAGGTCATTCTGTGTCTTTGAGATTTTGTATGTGGGTAACTATATGTGAAATAATATTATAAAACTTTTCTATTTATTATAAAGTTTTTTTTTCTGCTTTCATGTCCATTTTATCAATGTAAAATTCTACCCTTTTTTGTTTGAGTTCATTATGGCCAGTACATCTTTTTCCATCCTTTTTTTCAATCTTTCTATGTCTCTTTGATTTAAATTTCTTTTATTATAGACAACTTATTCCTGAATTTTTGTTTTTATCTAATGTGAGATCCTTCTTTACTTGATGAGTTAAATTAGTAGAGATTTATTGTCATTACTTTTATAGTAGAGCTTATTTCTGCTATTTTATATCATGCATTCTATTTAATGTATTTTTAAAATTGCTTCTTTCTTGTTTTCTGTTTGCTTGCACTGAATGCTCATTTGACACCTATGATCCATTTCTATTCACTAGTAGTTCCTCTTCTCATAATAAGACATACCTTATGTTTACTTTTTCCTCTCAGTTTCTAAAAGTCATTAAAATATGTGCCTTTCTTTCAAGTTGAGAATGCCTTGGTCTGTTTTCATCTCCCTTTGGTTTTTTCCTCTCCTTTGGAGTTTCAGTTCGGAATTTTTGTGGCTATACTATTTTATCTTATTTTTAGTTGTTGCTGATTTATAGACTCAAACACTTATCACTGTGCTTTCTCAATCTTTTACTTCCTATAAATAAGTAACTTCCAAGATTCATGTCAAATGTTTTGGGTGCAGCTCTTCCAAAAGTGCTTGAAAATGGAGAATCATTCTTTATTTCAATAGTTTATTATTCGTACTTATGTGCTTGATGATATGCTTATTTCACTTTTCTTTTAAATGATAGTGCAATTGAGTATGAAATTGAGGGTTCAAAGTTTTTCTTAATTTATTGTCAGCAGTTCGTAAATATTACTTCAGTTTTCAAGTAATATTACTTCAATATTACTTCCATTTACTGTGTTCTTTTTGTATATAACATGTTTTTGCTCCCTGGATTCGTTCAAAGTTTTGTACTACTTGTATTTGACATTCTTTAATTTTACTGAACTGTGTTTATCTGTGTATGTTTGTGTGTGTGTGTGTGTATGTGTGTGTGTGAACCTGTCCTGTTTGGCACTTTATAAACTCTTTCAGTTAGAGGTTTTATGATTTTCTTTAATTCTGAAAAATTATCTGATATTATTTTTCAAATATTTTTGCTGTTTCACATTTTATACCCTTTTTTCCATTCCTTCTGGCAGGTCTTTTAAATAGGTATAAAAACAAGTACTTCCTTCCTATTTATCTTCTCCTTTTTGATATATCATTTCCATCTCTTTATCCCCGATGTGTCTGGAAGAATTTGTGACATGATCTATCAGGCAGTAGTGCATTTCCTATCTGGAAACATTCTTCTATTCAGTACCTCCACTGACTTTTTTATTTCAACAATTATATATATTTTTCATAACTATAGTTCTACTTGGTTCTTTTCAAATAAATTACAACTGCTTCTGTTTTACGTTTCCAATATACCCTTTTATCTCTGTAAAGGCAATTACTATGCTTAAGTTGCATTATTACTCTGTCTGGGCCATTAATTCTGCTTTCTGTGGTATAGATTATTCAGTTTGTTATTTCTCTTTCATAATGCTTGGATCTCATAATGTTTCATTATATATATATATTATACAGATACACACTATACACACATGGAGGCTCAGACACCCTTGGGATTTTTCATTTCATCAGTTATTTTTATTTTCAGCCATTATCAGTTACGATTACCTTGGCTGGTGTTACATATTTGGAGCCAGGCAAAAGCCCGGGATCCTCACATATTCTTGCAGTTGAGTTTAGGGAAAAAAATTAGATGGTGCATCTCAGAGTGCAGTTTATGATGTTGTAGTTTTTGCTGCTTGCTTTACTCTGTTTATTTTACCCATCATACCTTCCCTCTGATCCCAGGAGTTTACCGAATGGGGTTTGAGACGATATTGGGGCGCTAAGAGACTACTCTTTGTTATATTTTTTCATCCCAGCTAGTTTTCAGTATTCTTCTGAAGTTAATCTTGTTTTCAGCTAATTCTGGATGGCTCTGCTGTTTCTTGACCTTCTATGTGAGTAGGATAAGCAATTATTATCCAAGGTCAAGTAGCGAAGAGAAAAGGACACTGGAATAATTTCTCCTAGAAAGTCCTTGCCAATGGTGTCTTGCTCCCTTTCTTTCTAGGTTGACAATACCCGGCACCTAGAGACCCAACAGTATGTATTTCTGTGAATGTTTCTACTAGATTTTGTATTTAGTTCTGATTTTAAAAAAATCAACTTCCCTGTTGCTTCTGTTCTTAGCTAAGGTTGACCTCTAAATCCAGAAATCATGTGTTTAGGTATTTAAAAAAAAATTTTGCTTACCTCTCACCACACTTTTCCTGTTTTTCTTTTTGTGTTGTTTATTTGTTTGTTTATACAAACATATGGAAAGCCAAAATTATACTGAATCTGATTAAAACAAGATTTTTAAAAATAATTGGTATTTTAAAGCCCATTCCTTATTAAATGTTTTACTACCCTGTCAGTCAGGGTACTTAACAAGAAATACAATTTAACTCAGATGGCCAAAATGAAAATTGTTTATTGGAAGTACTACAGCTGAAGAGGTATATCTGGGATTTGAACAAATAAAGGATTGTTCGGCTCCCAGAAGTAGGAATAGTGGGAAGCCATTGCCACTGCTAGGGCCAAAGACACAAGGGAGGCAAGAAGTGCCACTGGAGCCCCGTGAGAGTTGGAAACGTGGAAGAGGGACCACCTAGGGAGAAACTTACCATCGTGGAGGGACACAGTTACTACCAGAACGTCTGCACTGAATTAAGAAGGGAGTGAGGAAACGATGCACCTCTGTTCTCTCCTTCCATATTCCTGTTTCCTACCGATGCCAACATTGGCTGAACCCAAATAGAAACCAAGGTGGCAAAGGAGTTTGGAGAAGCAGTCCAAGGAGGCAACTTTATAGAGCATGGGACAGGCTGGAAAAAGTTTTCTACTTTTTCTATTTTTCAAAGAGATGTGGGAAGAGGGTAAATTGAGTACTACCAGCATTTCAGCCTTTCTACGCTTATATTTGTTCACCTGAAGCAAATAGACTTGTCAGATATTTCTGCAGCAAAGATGGGTTTATTCGAGATCAGCAGAGAATCACAAGTCAGGATCTGCAACCATGGCGAGCCACGTGCAAGACTCCACACAGCAAGGAAAGGAGAATGCTGTTATCAGAGGGAAAAGGAAGTTGGGAGGGCTATAGCAAACAAAGAGTCCATGGCTTTTCATTGGCTGAGTCCTTGCCAGGAAAGAAGAGGAGACTTTCTTCTTCCCGTTGGGCTCGGCTGTCATGACAGGGAGAGAGAGCTCTCCCTTCTGGTCTCCCAAATCTATTTAACTGAGGTTTCTGTTTATTAGTTTTTACATATTGCATCATCATTGCTTCACACATTTCGAAATAAAATGCTGCATTGGAGAATTCTGGTAACACTGTCAAGAATATTCTTCTCCCCCTTCTCTCCCTGGAAAACATTTACCTGCTCTGTACTCCACTCTAACAGCAGTACCTCTGTGAAAATCTCTCTCATCCCATCCTCTCAGCTTGGCGGGCTGTCCATTGTTGTCACATATTTACAACAATTTTCACATTTTACCTTAATTAATTATTGACTTTTATTCTTATTTTCTCCAGAACAGAAATGATCTTTGTCGTGCTTGTAAACCTGGGGCCTCTCATTATTACTGGCCGATGATAAGTACCAAGAAAATTTTGGGTAAATGAATAAAAAAAGAAAATGAGTGGGTATGAGATAGTATCTTCTCCACAAGAAAAGGAAGGGGTGGGTAAATAGATCACAAGCACACAGAAAAAGTAGGAGATTGGGAAATTGAAAATAAATGATAGTGTAAGTGAGTGCAATATAGAAGACATAAGTAAAAAAATGAAACTCAGAACTGGACTAAAACTTAAGTGAAAACAGAAAATCCATAGGACAAAAAGTAAACACAAAGAAACTACCACATTTTAAAAGATGTACAATCCAAAAAAAATAAAGTTTACAAATATGCTCTGCAATTGGTTAAGAAAAATATCTGACTTGGACATGGCTTTTCTTAAGGTGCTGAGAAGAGAATTTTAAAGTCAGTGCATCCTTTGGTTCTTTGATTTCAGCAAAGTTTTTTCCCTTGTATTTTCTACGTTGAGGGTAGAGTGTGATTGGCACCATTTCAAAAATTTGTAGCCATATTTTGTCTTAGCAGCCAAACAAAGTTTACATTTAAACTTGGTATTTTTCTATAGTTAATAAGAAGGAGAGAACATATGCCATTGTTTAAGGGCTCTGATGAATAATTTTCCCTTATTTCTAAAAATATAACTGATATTTAAGGACTGACCCATTCATCTAATGTTCAGATAACTCAAGACAGATTGTAGAAGTGTTTCTTCACACTCAAGATTATTAAATATGAAGGAACATATGTCCATCCAAAACTTATAGTACTCATTTTACTAAAATTCAATTTATATAGTCCAGCCAAAACTACAATGCTCTGCTAATTTGATAGCAGTTAATTTAAATAGTTGCTGGTTTCTACACATGGAGGAAAGAAAGAGAGGGAGAGGGAGAATGAAAGTGGTGAGAGAGAGTGAGAGAGAGAGGGGGAAGAAGGAGAAGAAGAAGAAGGAGAAAGAGGAGAGGACGAAGAGGAAGAGGAAGAAGAAGGGGAAGGAGAGGAAGAGGGAGAGGAAGCAAAGAGAAGAGAGAGAAGAAAGGTTTAATAGGTTTCATTATTATTCAGGTATGGTAAGGTCAACAGTTCAGACTACTGCCATTGAAAAGACAGTTTGTTACATATCCCAGGAGGAGGGGACGTGCTACACCACAGGTTACTGCACAGGGAAGCACTGGGTCCATCAGGAGGCAGAGAGAGGAGAAACTGCGGGCAACAGCTTTTATTGTGGTTTCCTTGTGCAAGGAACAGGTGACTTAGGGTATGCAGGTTTAGGATTGGCTAGTTTGAATAATTTCAGTGTGCTCTGGCCTATAGGGACTGTCCCTAGTTGTTTGGTACCTGGCCCCAGGGTGATAAAGGCAAACTGATAGTGGCCCTGAGAGCGTGACAGCCTGATAGAAGACATTGTTGGAGGTGTAAGCTCTGGAATGGTTGATTTGCATTTGAAAGGCATGTTCCTGGATGAACCCTTTACTGTCTTTAAAACTTTCTTAAACCTGGGATCAGCTGACTCTCTCCAGGGTCAGCAAGGTGCCAGATGTCAAACACCAGAAAATAAAAGACATGGTTAATATAAGAAGGAAGAAAGGAAGGAGAGGAGATAGAAAGGAAAGAAGGAAGGAATTTTTGTTCCTTAATATACTCAGTACATAGAGTAAAAGCAACAATAAATTGATATCCAAGTTGCAAAAGGGATGGGTCTTTGTTTATTTCACTTTGTTCCTATAAATAGCAGTGGTGTGTGTGATATTAAGAGCTCTGACTTTGGATTCAGAAGGAACTGGGTGAAAATGCTGATCTTTAACACTAGCTGTGTGATCTTTCTGTGAGCCTTATATTTCTGTAATGTGGAGATGAAAGTACCTTCTTTAAAGAATTGTGAGATTTAAATGTGAGGATGTGTACACGGTGTATTAAATACCAGCTGCTTTTCTTTTAATTCCTGTTGCCTAAATACTCAGTGTTAATGCCCACCTAATACAGACGATGAAATCATGTGTTAGCTTTACAAGTGAAGCTATATAATTATACATCAAAGAAAAGGGTGGGATATATCTTACCTTGCACCTAAAAATGTTTTAATGCCTTTTTAAAAAATATTTATTTATTTATTTGGCTGCACTGGGTCTTAGTTGTAGTAGCATTTAAGATCTAGTTCCCTGACCAGGGATTGAACCCGGGCCCCCTGCACTGGGAATGTGGAGTCCTAGCCACTGGACCACCAGGGAAGTCTCTAACACGTCTTATTTTCAAAGGGAGGAAGGAAGGGAAGAAGGAAAGAAGGAAGGGAGGGAGGGGGAACGGGGGAAAGAATGAAGAAAAGGAGGACAGGAGGGAGAAAAATGGACCATTTGATGAATGAATAAATGAAGAGCAAAATGAGTAAACATTTGAGCTTAGAATTCTGATGAAAGACTAAAATAAATATATATATTTTGTCCATAAACATTTAATGAAGGTGTTGCCAGATAAAAATAAGAGGTGTAGAATATTTTGGCATAGATGAGCTCAAATATATTATATTTATAATTTAAAGTATTGATACATGATTCTGTGAGCCATGAAATCATAGAAATTGATTTGCTAACTTCAGTTAATGACCTTGGTTATTTGTCAATAAGAAAAGAGAGAGAGGTTATGTGAGCTCAAGTAAATTAACCTTTCATTCCATACTCTACTGACTTCTTCCACACTGACAACTAATCAAGATTGTTTGACAGAAACAGCAAGTTGTTTAGCTTCTCAGCTCTCTTGCCACTAAAATATGATGTCAGATAATTTGTTCCTGTTTAGTTCTAGCTTGATTACTTCTGGTTCCTTGAGATTTGAATTGATGAAGTTTTCCTTTAGTTACATGGCAGTGTTAATAAATGCTGTCATGTTTATTAATGAGATGCCAAAATCATATTGTTATATTTAGAGGACAGAGTCAAGTTCATGTAATTTAAAGTAGTTGAATGTGATAAAAGGTTAATTAGACGTCATGACCTGTTTGGAATATGTCTTAGGGCTCAATACCAAGATAACTTTCAATGCAAAATACCAAACCCAGTATTAATTTATAAGATAACTATATAATAGCCTGTCATTTACATAGTAAATGATTCTAACAACTCCTATAGAAATTTTCTGGGTATAAAAACAAAAATCAAAAAATAAAGCAAAGCAAAGGAGATCCAGCTAAGGCCAGCCATGGTGATATTTCCCTTGATCCAACAGTGAGCTTATTACACAAATACTTTACCCACACTTTATTCCCAGGATTTTAAATTGTTTCCTTTGAAGGAAGAATCCTTAGTGAGAACTTTCTGCAAATTACTCAAGATGTATTGCATGGGATTTTAAAATGTAATGGAGTCAGTGAATAGCAGAATACATGCTGCAGAAAATTTCTCATTCATCATTGCTTACTAATTTTTGGCTGGAGATAAAAATAAGAATATTATTCTGGAACACCAGGCAGAACACCATCCAATGACTAAGGACAACTCATAGGTAAAAATAAACGTGTACAACTGAAACTTCAGCCACATTGAAATTATAAAATAAAATTGTTCTTATCTAAATGAAAGACTTTACTAAGAATATTAAGTTTTTTTTTCATTTTTCATGTAACAGTACAAAATCCATATCTAGACATATCTAGGTGGAATTTTTCAAAGGTAGATGACAATAAAAATATCCAATGAGCTTCTAGTTTTTAAAAAGGATTGAATTACTTCAAAAAAATCAGATCTAGAAACAAAATGAAAACAATATTCAAAACAGGAAAAATTATTTGTAAATTATAATGATAGTTAGATCCAAAATTTTCTTACCTTAATGGGTTACAGAGAAATGACTCTAAAAAAGGTACAAAATTTTATTGAATAGAAGACAGTGTGGACTTCCTAATACTATCATTCTCAATTCACAGTCATATTTTAAAAAAAATTACCTAATTAAGAATAATAGTAAGAAGTAAAAAATTCTGTGAGTTAGAGTTCTCTCTTTCTTGTTATTGAACACTCTCCTTTTACTGAAATCTCCACATTAATAGTGTAGATTGTGGAGTATCATATAAATTTCTCCTTGAGTGAGATTTGGTAGTTTGAAAAAATTGTTCACTTCATCTAGGTTGTTGAACTTATAGTTCTAGATAGCTCATAGTATTCTTTTGTCCTTTAAGTATCTCTAGGGTCTGTAGTGATGTCTCTTCATTAATTGTGATATTTGTAATTTGTGTTTTCTTTCTTTTTTCCTCTCAGTCAGTCTAGTCAGAAATGTATCAACTTTATTGAACTTAGACATACACAGTCTTTGATTTGATTAATTTTTTTTTTCTGTTCTCAATTTCATTGATTTCCATCCTTACTTTTAATATCTTTTCCTCTGTTTGCTTTTAGTTTGTTCTCATATTTTTGGTTTCTTAAGGAGGAAGCTTAGATCATTCAATTGAGACCTACTCTTTTTTCTACTATAGGCATTTAATGCTATAAAATTTCCTCTAAGAGCCATTTTAGCATATCCTCAAAGTTTTGATATGTTGTCTTTTTGTTTTTACTCAATTCGAAATATTTTCTGAATTCCCTGTGACTTTTGAAATGTTGATTTTTGAGAAATATGATGTTTTCAAACCCCCAAATATTTAGAGATTTTCCAGTTTTATTTCTAGTTTAATTCCATTGTATCCACCCCATGGTGATGAGATAGACTCCTTACCAATTAGTGGACTGAATGTTGAGGCTAATGATGATACACATACCAAAAGAATTTGGAATAAAATTTATCACTTACAAAAATAATTCTTGGAACAGAAGGACAGGTACAATCTCAGCCATAATGGCAAGAGCACAGGAGAGGTGGTGGGGTGATGACTTGGTTTTGACTGTGGATAAAAGGTGTGTCTGGAGTGAGAGTTTCTTCCTATGTGCAGGGTTTGTGTGGTTTGAAGTTTCCATGGGCACCAAGGGGACTAACGGATTTAAAAAATCATTATTAGCTTGCCTATATATGGGGCAAAAGGGGAGAAGGGAGGTGTGGGGCTTTGAAGCTGTCAGTGGTCAAAGATCAAAAATGGAGTCAGACCTCTTATTACAATTCACCCCAATGTTTGACTGATGATGTAAATGTGCCATGTCTCATTCAATTGAATTTGAATTTGTTTAGGCATAATTTTAGGAGCCATATGCCTCTGTAGCAAACTAAAATGAAAATGAGAGAGCTTGGTTAGACATATGTATCCAGTCATCTTAGGCAGTTGTTGAAAACCAGGAAAAAATGTTAGCTGGTGTCTGGAGTATTTGCTCAAGAAAGCAAATGGTATTTTAAACAAACTTACCTGTTGTCTCATTTGTTGGATTATTTGAGCAACTTTTTCCTTTATGTCTATCCACGCGTAGCAAGGAATACTTTTAAGGGAGAAAACACCTCCGTGGCTGGCCGGTAAATAGGCTAAGACTAGGCAATTATCAGCAACAAAGGTCACCAGGAAGCATTGCTCCTCATTGGGGGCATCCAAAACATGGGCAGCTTGTTGCATGTGTTTAGAGGGGATTCTGAATACTTAGTGGTTCCAACTGGATTATGAGTACCTAGGGCGGTGCCAGTGACCCCCAAGACTATAAGTGGGGCAAGGATAATGTGCAAGATAATAGTTGTTTTGTAGGTAATAAGGCTGAAAAAGAAACATTGAGCAGAGAGCCCAGAAGGAAATATTGCCCCACTCCCCAGTGTGTCTAGTGTATATATGATGTCAGAGGAAAGGCCTCGTGGTGGTGTGTAAGAATGGAGGAACAGGCAAGTGTTATTAAAGTAAAATTAGCGCCCCTGGAGAATTGAGAATCATGGGTAAGGCATATGGTAGTGCAACACCCCTGCTTATGAGGTGCCAGTAGGTTCATTGCTACAAGCAAAGCAAGAAAGTTTCTTAGAAGTTGTAAAGCAAATCAGAAAGAGGGGCCAAGTGGGCAACTTAAATAAATACTTTAGGATCTGATTAGTTTTATGGAGTGGTACATAAGAAGGGGAAGGCTGGCCAAGGGTAAATTCTTACATGAGGTTGGCTGGAAGTGGATAATGAGAGCTGATGACCCATCTAGGGACTGGTGTCAAGCTCAGCATTTAGTGCAGTAAAGGGCCTGGACTGTATGCTTGATGAGTGGTAAATATATATTATGGGCGAGACCCTTCAAGACAGGGAGGTGCTTACTATGACAGAATGAAGTGGGCCTCAAGGAAGGGGAAAGAACATGAGCAGAGATGGGGATGGGAGTGAACACGGTACTAAAAACTGAGTGGGGTCAACTAGGGGAATGGAGCTGGGGGAGGGATGCCTATGGAGATGGCCTAAAGGAGCTGGGGAGGAAGTGCCTGTAGAGGGAGTGGAAATGTGGGCCTCGGCAAGGAAGGTATGGAATTGTTCGTGAGTGGTGGCGTGGTAGTTGTCAGGCTTGGACAGTATTGAAATCTGGGTGCCAGGTGGTGAAATCTGGAAGAGAGCTAAGGATGGTTTCAAAAGTTGAATGTGTCAGGCTATAGCCTAGACCAGTAGAGCAGAGCAGACAGAGGGTATTCCTAGGCCCAAAGAGAATTTCAAACAATCCGTCAGCAGCTCCTTGAAACATGTAATAAATAATAAAGAACTATGGGTTTGATCTTGGTGCTATCCATAGCATAAATAAGCTGTTGTAAACACTGACAATCTTTTGTAGCAATATTGAGTGTAGGCATGGTGTCGTTGCCTTTGTGTGATATAAAGAATATGGCGCAGCAGAGACTTACATACTGGGGCTGGGTAGGGAAAGGCTTGAGACAGGCAGCTAAGGTGACGTAGCATTCTCTCCTCCAGTGTCTTCAGGAACAAACCAAAGACAAGCTTCCATTTGGTCTGAGTCTCGTAGCTTGGGGAGGTGAGAGTGTGGACTTTAGGAGTAGAGGTAGAAGGGAAGAGTGAAGTTAGCACAGTCCAAAGCAAAGAAAGAACAAAAGAGGAGCAGCATTGGTCACTGGCAGTAAAGTTCAGGTCAGCAGTGGGAATGAAGTAATAATCTGGGTTGTATTGGTCAGGTAGACTGAGGAACTCCTCCATCATGGATAATGTCTATCAAGTGGGTTGAGGTCAGCTGGTGGTCAGGGAATGCAGCTCGCATGTATACTACCTCCTGTATTATGCAACTCCCCTGTGATTTCAGAATAGCTGGTAGAGGCTGCTTCAGGCATTGTAAGAATGTTTGTCATCAAGGTGGAAATGAATTATTGTACCAGCTAGGTTGGATATGGCGATAGTGTTGTCAAGCCTGAATAAGTGTGGGTGGCAGCATGGTCAAAATATAGAGCAACAGTTTTTGCGTTGATAGGTTTGGTCTGTACAATGGACTGTAGTATCCCAAACGCAAGCTATCACCTAAAGTGATAGCCAGGCTATGAAAAGCCAGAAGACCAATCATTTGTGCAGTGTGGATGCTATAGCTTGAGGGGCCAAAGGGTTGCTGATAAGTATGGGCATAAAGTGGAACAGTTGATGTTTCCATTCTGGATCCAGACATGGAGGGGAAACCTACATCTCTAAACAGAGAGTGGTTTTAGCAGAGACCAACTTTAATTTATCTTAGCCTCACTCAGCAATACACATGGTGGTAGGTGTAGGTCATAAAACTATAGTTTTTACTTCCAGAATAAGCTCATAATTGGCATTGTTAATTAAATATCTTTTATCGCCTGACAGTTTTGTTGAAGCTTGTGACTTAGGCAGATTATCCTTGTCAGGGTACCATCAGAAATCTAGCAGTAGCCAAAGACACATTCAGTGGTGAATGGATCACAGCTTAAACTTTGTACAGTTTCAGTTATTTTAAGTTTGCTAAGGTTTGTTTTAGGACCCCGAATAATGGTCTATGTTGGTGACTGGAAAAGAAGGTGTTGTGTAATATGTTGTATACTGTTGTTAGACAACGTTTTGTATAAATGCAGTTAAGCCAGATTGGTGATACATTGTTCAGATCCTCTGTACCTTTATTGATTTTCTGTGTATTTTTTTTTTTTATTACTGAGAGGAGTGTTGAAGTCTTTAACAGTAATTGTGGCTTTCTCTTACCTTTTTACAATTTAGAAGTTTTTTCTGTATGTATTTTAAAGTTCTGGTGTTAGGTATATGCACATTTAGAATTGTTATGCTTTCTTGGTGAGTTGAACCTTTTATCATTAATATTTCTTGTTTTTAAGTCTACTTTGTCTGATATCATAGTCGTGTGTGTGTGTGTGTGTGTGTTATTATTTTGCTTGGTGTTTTCTGAGGTCTGGGAATTGCGGTTAATATCTTGATTAATTTTGGAAAATTCTCAACCATTATCCGTTCAAATACTTTTTTCTACTCCATTATCTCTCTTTTGCAATTCTAGTTTAGAACATTTTGTATTGTCCCACAGTTCTTGGATGCTCTTTTTTCTTTCTACTGTTTTTGCTCTTTGTGTTTCTGTGTGGATAATTTCTATTGATGTGTCTTCAAAGTACCTATTACTTAGCTTTGTGAAACCTACTGATGAGTCTACTGATGCCATTCTTCATCTTTGTTAGTGTTTCATTTTGATTATTTCCATTCCATTCTATCACATATTTTCATCTTTCTGCTGAAATTCCCCACTTGTTCATGCATGTTGTTCCTTTTTCAGCTAGATCTTTTAACGTATTAATCATCAATATTTTTAATTCCTTGCTGATAGCCCAATATCTGAGATCTGGGATCATATCTGAGTCTGGTTGTGTGTATTGCTTTGTTTCTTGACATTATGTTGTTTTTTTTCCTGGATTCTTCATATGTTTTTAAATATTTGATGGAAAGCTGAACATTTGTTGTAAGACAGTAGAGACTGAGGTAATTAGTATTTTTGGCTAGGAAAGGGCATATCTTTTTTTTTTTTTTTGCTCCAGACCTTTATTGTACACAATTAGTTTATCTTGTCAGGAGCTGAGTTAGTTTTGGGTTTTGTTGTTGCTATAGTTACCCTAGTGCGTCCCAGTTTTCAAATTCCTCTAGTATAACGTTATGTGTAAGATGTGGGCTGGTTTGCCAGAGGTTTTGTTTTGTTTTGTTTTGTTTTCAGTGTTTCCTCCCTCACCTTTAGGTTTTCCCTTGACTCTCATAGAGGGTCTCTCTCTCCTTGCTCTTGTTTCTCTTCTGGAGGTAGCTTACATGGTATCCAGTGTCTGACATCTACCCCAGCCAAATGAGTATTCACTTCTCATCTTACCATGCAGACTCCTGTCTTCCCTTGGGTTTCAAGTTAATTGTGTGCCTTACAACCCCAGTTTTCTCATGGTTTCAGTAGGAGTTGTAATTTTTCAAATTATTAAACTTTTTATTCTAAGAGTGGGAATGTTTCTCTTTTAGCATTTTAAGATGGAAACAGAAGTCAAACATACTTTTAAAAATCAAATGTTTTCTAAATCTCTGGTAAAAAAACTTATTATATTTGTGAAAGACAATCAGAATAGTATCAAGACCCTCTAAATAATATGCCCTGAGTTTGGAATTTATATCATGACTCTCGGTAACACTTAACTCCATGAGGAAGTATTTTTAATGACTCTTCTTTCTGAATTTCCTTGGTCCCATGCTGAGAAGAGACCATGAATGTCCCACCAGAATTTTGTTTCAATTTAGCAAATAGACTATATTCTGTGAGCAGCTCTGTCTAGTTGACAGTTCTGGTAAGGAGTTGATATCTAACTGTTTTCTAAGCGTAATAGAGACTTAGCTGTAAATGTATTTTCCTATCCTCATACATAAAACCAGAGCAGAATAAGTGGTTTATCAAAGGATTTATGCTATCATCTAAATACTGTGGTAAGATGGACTTTAGTGAGAAGGCTGGCATTTTCAAGTTTGAGTAAATACATGTGGGGAATCTCCCCAAACCATGTCTTTTCATATCAACCCTTTCAGTATCAAGTTCACATGACAAACAGTGGAGGGACCTTGAACCCATGCACATGCTGGACAAAACCATTCCTCTAGTCCAAGCTAGAACTGGCGCCTGACCCAACCAACTGAACCAATCATTATCTCAGTCCCCGAATTGGATGGCTGGGATTCCCCTCAGTTGATATGTGGCTCTGGATCTTGGAGCACATGTATTATGTTTCTTAGAAGAAATAGGTATGATGGTTTATTAACAGACAATATTGTTTTTCTTAAGTTAATTTAAAAGGAAATTTTCAGATACTTTTAGAAACCAGAGAGGCTGTTTTACTTTATTTGTTAACGTCCTCTGTCATAGCAGTCTAAGGTTATAAATGAGTGCTGCAACAGTAAACTACGAGCCAATGTGTGTGAAAAGAAAAAGAAATAGATTTTAACTGATGAAATCCTAAGAGGTTATTAAAAATGAGAGAGAGAAAAGTAGAAAAGGGGAAAAATCCTTTAAAAGAAAATGTAATAGATAATACATGGGGCTATTATTGTCCCACTTCTATTTGTCTGGTCTTCCTAAACCTCTTGATGGGCACTTCTGCTCGTGAGACTCTCTGGGAAAAGCATTGAGATTATTTCTCTTCTTATTACTCCATTCACCTCTTCACATTTTAGAGGCTACAACAATTGGTCGTGATTGAAATCCTTCTAGGCTACATGAACAATAACCAAATACAATGACAATGTACATAATGGGCATAAAAGAAACATCATTGTTAAGTTTTCATGTGATTTGAACTGAGATGTTAATACTAATCATTTGCTTTTATAAAAAGTTTGTTTCAGTCTTTTCTGTTTGCTTTCCTTCCCCCAGTGAATGTTATTTTCTTTTCATTATGATGCATCTTTTACGAGTTATGATTTATTTGTGTGTGTTGGATTTGATTTATTTCTGTAGTACTCTACAGTTTCTTAAAAATCTGATTAAAAAATGAGGTTCAGAATATAAAATTTGTGCTCTGCATTGTCAGTTCCCCCGCCAGTCTTGATGACCTTGACCAAATGGAGGTCTAATGTCATTCACTTAGGTTTTGCTATCACATGTAAAGTTGGTACCACTGTGTTTCATTCTTAGAGGTAGAACAATTCACATTCTTTATATTATACCTCATATTTTGTAGTTTCTATTCCTCAGCATCAATATTCCATTAAGATGACTGGTTTGAGGCAATTTGAGAACAAAAATACCCCAGCTTTCTGAAATTATTCATGTACAAGTAAGGTAAAGAGAGGAAAGACAAATATGGCAGCCAAGGTATATTGTTTGTCTTTAATAATTCAATATCATCTTTCTATACCTTTAACTCTTGCAGAGTTATCCTTCTAGCTAGAAATAAAGGAATCACTTACAGGAAAGGAGAATTCAAGAAATAGGCAGTATCAAGTTCTCTTGGTAACTTCATTAATCTCAAGCAAATTTGCATGTGAGAAGAAACAGTTCTATTAGTGAGACAGCCAAATATGTGTTTGTGTAAAGCATGTGTGCATGATAATGAATATCCATGGAAGGACCAGAATAGGAAAGATGTGTCTATTTTCTCACATTCGTTTTAGGAAAAGGAAATCTTCCAGAAGACTGTGCCTATAGCTAGTGTCAGAATTTGAGACCTAGGTCTATCTCTATATCTTTCTAACTTCAGAAAAAGAGGCTAGGAAGTTAGGAAAGAGAATTCAGTTACACCCATTTCAAACGACAAGGAAACAGAATAGAGAAAATCAGTGAGGATTCACATGGAAACACACACATACACTTATTTTTCTGTATGTATTTCCAGCTATACTCTACATTTCTGTATTAAAAAGTGAAGATACCAAAACCAGATAAAGACATTAAAAGGAAGGGAAACTACAGATTAATAGTGCTCATGACTATAAATACAAAAAAACCTCAACAAAAGATTAACAGTGTAAATCCAGCAACATACAAAAATAGTTTTATTCCATAACCAAGTGGGATTTATTCTTGATTTGCCAGGCTGACTCATCATTTGAAACTTAAGTAATTTAATTCATCACATCAACAAGTTAAATAAGAAACATCATATGTTTCTTCAATAGATGCAGAAAAAGCTTTTAAGAAAATTGAAAATCTGTTCAAGTTAAACAGTTTCAGAACACTTTGAGTAGAGAGGCGTTTCCACAACTTAATAGAGAAAATATACAAAAAACCCTGCATCTAACAACATACTTAATGGTGAAAAACCAGATGCTTTCCCCTAAAGATCTAAAATGATGCAAGGAAGTCCCCTCTCAACCTCCCATTCAACACCATATTAGAAACCTTAGCTAATGCAATTAGCCGAGAAAAGGAAATAAAAATATATAGATTTCAAAGTAACAAATAAAATGGTCTTTTTTTCCCACAAATGTCATGTTTATCTATGTAGGATTCCCAAAGAATCAACAAAAAAACCTCCCAGAATTACTAAGCGTTTATAACAAGTTTGCATGATACAGGGTTAGTATAGAAAAATCAATCGCTCATAGCAGCAATAAAGGGTTAGAGTTTGAGATTTTAAAACACAATCTCATTTACATTAGAAGTGAAAATAATTAAGTAATTAGATATAAAGCTAACAAAATATGCATAGGATCTATACAAATAGACCTACAAAAACTCCAAAGAGGGCTTCCCTGGTGGCGCAGTGGTTGGGAGTCCGCCTGCCGATGCTGGGGACGCGGGTTCGTGCCCTGGTCCGGGAAGATCCCACATGCCGCGGAGCGGCTGGGCCCAGTGAGCCATGGCCGCTGGGCCTGCGCTTCCGGAGCCTGTGCTCCGCAACGGGAGAGACCACAACAGTGAGAGGCCCGTGTACCGCAAAAACCCAAAAAAGAACAAAAAAAAAAAACTCCAAAGAAAGAACTCAAGGATTTAAATAAATGGAGAGATATTCTATGTTTCTGAATTGGATGATTCAATATTGTTAAAATGTCAGTGCTTCCCAACTTGATCTATAGATTCAATACAGTCCCACTCAAAATCTTAGCAAGTTATTTTGTGGATATTAACAGAATGACTCTAAAGTTTATGGAAAGCCAAAGGACTCAGAATAGCCAACACAATGCTAACAGAGAAGAACAAGTCAGAGGACTGACATTACCCAACTTCAGGGCTTATTATACAGCTACAGTAATTAATACAACATGGTATTAATGAAGGAATAGACGAATAGGCCAATGGAACAGAGTAGAGAGGCCAGAGAGATTTGTTTGGTAGTGGAACTGTTAGGAATGAAACTGTAATGGTGGATACATGACATTATGCATTCGTCAAAACACATAGAACTGTACAAGAGTAAGTCTGAATGTAAACCATGTACTTTAAGAACTAAAATAATATATCAATGTTGTTCATTAATTTTTAACAAATGTACCACTCTAATGCAATATATTTATAATAGAGGAAATTTGGAACTGGGGCATATGGGAACTTTCTGTACTATCTGCTCAATTTTTCTGTAAATCTAACACTGTTCTTTAAAAAACAGTATATTAATTTTTAAAACTGTGAAAGCATAAGCCAGAAATATGGGGGTTGTCTTTATGTCTTCTTCTTTCCTCATGACCACTCTCCATCCAATCAGTCCAAGGATTCAATGTTCTAAATTGCTTTCAAATTTATTTGCTTTTCTTTTTAATGCTATTGCCATTTTCTAGCAGAGATCATCATTACCTCTACCTGGATTTTGCAGTAACTTTCCAGCTGTTCGTGCTTGCCTTCTGTCATGCAGTCTTCACAATGTTGACAGAGTGAGCTTTCTTTAATATAAAACTATCATGTCATTACACTGCTTCAAACTCTTCTTTGGATTTCTATTTCCAAACTTGTTTCTTATAAGAAAGCACTTAGAAGAACTTTTATCATCTAGCCATTGCTAATCTTTCAGTTCATTTCTCTGACTGCATTCTTTCTTGCCTTCTGGCTGGAGTTACACTGAACTTCATATGGGTCCACCAGAGCCATGCTGTATTGTCTTCAGTCTTGTCTGCTAATCCTACTGCCTGAATACTTCCCTTGCCATTCTTGCCTGGCTTATGTTTTATCCTTTCGAATTTTGCTTAGATAGTACACTCTTCAGGAATCTTTCTACTCGCCACAAACTGACCTAAATATTCCTCCTAAGTTACCTTAAATTTTCCTTAATATGATATGCAAACTTCATGCTTTCTTCTCAGCATCTTCATTTGACCATTACCTCTGAGAAAACAGAGTCATGTCTCTACATTTTGCATTATCTTCCCAGAATCTGCAGTGTAACAAGCTCTCTATTACATACTTATAAAACGAAAACCACTTAAAATCATTCCTAATAATGTCTCACAGTTAAATTCATGTCACTAATAAAAAATGTTATAAATTGGATGAATCCAATGGAAGAAAAGATATATGGACTAAAAGAATTGGATCAAGGATTATAATCTTAAATTCTGATCTTCCAGGACCCTTCTAGTAGCTCAAGTAACTTTTTTTTTGGTGACAGTTTTATTGAAATATAATTCACATACTATACAATTCACTAATTTAAATTGTACAATTCAGTGGGGTTTAGTATATTCAGATGGTACAACCATCAGTGCAATCAATTGTAGAATATTTTCACTAGCAAAGAAAGAAACCCTGAACCCTATAGCCATCACCCCTCAATCCTTTCATGCCCCCAAACCCAAGGCAACCTTTCACCTACTTTCTGTCCTTGTAGATTTGCCTGACCTGGACATTTCACGTAAATGGGATCATATAACGTGTGGTCCTCTATGCCTGGCTTCTGTCACTTGGCATAGGGTTTCCAAGGTGCATGCATGTTGTTCAAATAACTTTTGATAGCTGTAACTGTATATCTTGGAATTTTTCAACAACAGAGCTAGCCAAAATACTAACCCAATCCACTAAGTGAAGCAGTTTTAAATATAGTAATTGACATTTATTCTATCGGCCAATGTACATTTTACCAAATATATTTTATATGAGAAAGTCTTAAGGTTTATCACCATTTATGAAGAAGTTTATCCTTTACACTAGCCTGTCATTTGGAGCTTTGCAAAGGTTCATTATATGCTATGACGAGGATGCACATTTTTCTTCACAAGAGTTTACTTCAGTGCACATGGATTGGAATAATAACACCAAGTATGTTGTGTCAGTCTGCAAATATGTGTATGGTTATTGAAACTGACTATTTAAATGTATGCCTCAAGAATACTGTTTGACTAAATTTTCCTCCGTTGTAGAAAGAGTTCAGCATGCTCCTGAAAGCATAAATTTGTTTGACACAATTTGGTATTATCTTTTTTTAGCAGTTGGTGATGAAAACATAGGGAATGCTTTTAAAGTACTGAGGAAATACACACTTATACTTCAGAGCACTTGTGAACAGTTGATTTACTGCTGATAAAAACATATTAACAACTCTAGCTTGGGTCATTATGTGTGCAACAAAGTAGCTAATGTTCTTTTCCCCCCTTTTGTAGAAATGGTAAATGAAGATTTGCATTCAGGGTAGAGCGTCCTCTTGGGGAAGCAGTAGATGCCTAGACTGACATTCCCTAAGCCCAAGCCTTGTTAAAAACGGTTTCAGTCCTGGGGACCTAATGTGCTGATTGCTTCCCTAGAAGGAGTCTCATTGCTTCCTCCATTCAGTCCTATTACTGAAGGTCTAATTACATCTATTATGCTGTTCAGTTTCACAGAAGGTTGGGGAAGGAAATTAGGGGTATTAGGGGATAGGATTGGGGGTGTGTAACATACACACACACACACACACACACACACACACACACACTCATGTTGTGGGTTTTGAGAAATAAACTGGTGACCAAACTAGAGTATCTGTGAGATTGAATCTAAGCTATCAAGTGTGTTGCTGCAACAAGACAAAATGGAGATGGTTCCAATTCTGTATGATTGCCCAGGCAACAGGGAACCAATTACACTGTCAAAATCTTAGACACTGGAGCTTAAAAGCCCCACAGGACTTCTTTGGAACCAAACACTTTTTTTGCTCTCCATAAAAGGGCAAGTAAAGCATTTTTTTATCCCATTGCAAAATGTCATTTATATTCTGAGCTCCTAAAACCTTTCCTAGCCCACTCTTCCCTTGTATACTGCAAACAGTACATGCGTATGCTCTGCTTTTGTGTAGCCCAGATGAAGATGATTATCATGGCCTAATAGAGCTCAAAATGGAAAGGGAGAAGGGGTGGAAGAGAGGTTCATTATTTTTTAAATGGCTTCACTTTTCCCATAGGAATCCTATAGATCACACTTAGCAGAAGCTCATTCCAGCACTGATTAAGAGAGAAATACACAGAATCTCAAAAGGTCAGACCTATAATCATCTGTCCTCAGGGGTTGATATGGAAAACTTCTTAATCCAACTAGAATTTATTGCCATTTTATAACATAGTGAAGCAGATGATATGACATTTAAAAAAGATATATATGTATTTATATATATACACACATATATGTGACACATGTGCATGCATACATATGTGTGTGCAGATATGACATTAAGAAAAGATATATATACCTGTATATATATACACACACACGTGACACGTGTGCATGCGTGTGTGGGTGTGTGAGGGATATCTGCCTACCTAAACTCACAGTAACCTGGTTTACCTGAACCATTTGATTTGTGAGGCAGTCTTCCCTATAGTGTTTTACTTTATTTATGTTATTGATTTGTTTTTATATTGTTGGAGACTTTGAAACTATAACAAATTAAGAATTGGCTTTGCATTTGTGAGAAAGAATTCACAACTTACAGACTCTAAAGGTGTATGACTAAAAAAAGGTAAAAAAATAGGATAATAGAAAAAGAGGGAAAACGGAAAGAATTCTTAATGTTTCCAAACTGTGTGCAAGCCTGTGATAAACACTTCTTTGTGGGAAGAATATACTTGGGGAACCGGATGGCTTAAGGTGGACAAAGCTTGGTTTCTTGTCTCTTCAAATGCATTTTTACTTATTTTAGTAAATAATTATTAGTCAATATTTCATTAAAAAATGACTTTGGTCAAAAGCTGAATGTTTTTTGCTCATCACACCTTAAAATGCCATCTCTATTTATGTTCTCACATAAATTTGCAGTCCTTTCTATCACTTTTATGCTGAGAGCAGCACCCAAATACAACATGTTAAGTCAGTCATGAACCTTCGTGCTTGCTTATCTGCGTGGAAGAAAATAGATTGTTTCTCTCCCTTCTCCTTGTTCCAAGTGGTTATTAAGTTAAGCCTGGAAGAAAATTGACCTTGGAGTTGTCTTGAGCTGTGAGATTGAGAAAGGCTGTGAAGGCTTCTCATTTAAACATTGTTCTGCGCCCCTACTTCCTGGGAGGCAACACAGTCTTATAAGAGTGATGGAAAGGAAGTGGTATAAGTGGCAAAGTGGCTACTCCCTGAGTGGCTTTTCCTTTTCAGGGTTTAGGAAAGTGGTTGTCATTCTCATCTTTTCCTGCCTTGTGAAGAAGAGTAAGAAAGGAAGAGAGGGCTTCCCTGGTGGCGCAGTGGTTAAGAATCCACCTGCCAATGCAGGGGACACGAGTTCGAGCGCTGGTCCGGGAAGATCCCACACACTGCGGAGCAACTAAGCCCGTGCACCGCAACTACTGAGCCTGCGCTCTAGAGCCTGCAAGCCACAACTACTGAAACCCGCGCGCCTAGATCCCGTGCTCCGCAACGAGAGACGCCACTGTAATTAGAAGCCCGTGCAACACAACGAAGAGTAGCCCCCGCTCGCCACAACTAGAGAAAGCCCATGCACACAGCAACGAAGCCCCACCACAGCCAAAAATAAAAATAAAATAAATTAAAAGAGCCTGTACCTACAGCTTAATCCTTTTTAAAAAAAAGAAAGAAAGGAAGAGAGAGACTCTGAAGTTTAGAGCAGGTGTTTCCCTCATCTTCTGCTCATTGGAGAAAGTGGACACAATGAGAAAATAAATGTAGTCATCTCTCTATAGTTTTGTTGAATATGTCACAGTGAGTGAGAGCATGACTCATCTCTTTTTTGTTTGTTTGTTTTTTTGCGGTATGCGGGCCTCTCACTGCTGCAGCCTCTCCCGTCGCGGAGCACAGGCTCCGGGCGCGCAGGCTCAGCAGCCATGGCTCATGGGCCCAGCCGCTCCGCGGCACGTGGGATCCTCCTAGACCGGGGCATGAACTCGCGTCCCCTGCATCGGCAGGCGGACTCCCAACCACTGCGCCACCAGGGAAGCCCCTCATCTGTTTTTGTGAGATTCTTAGAGTGCAGCAGCTAGGAAGTGGGAAGACCAGTGACAAGAAGGAGCTTCTTCCAGGGTACAGGGACAAACTTCCACTGATTCTATCAGTGCAAATATGAGAATGGACTGGCTAGGAGCTCAGGGCATGATTCACATAGCTGGGCTTGATTCTCCACCATGTGACCCTGGGAAACCTAGTTAACTTCTCTGAGCCTCATTTTTCTCATCTGCGACATGGGGATAATAATGTTAGCAGTTTCAAACGTTTTGAGAGACAATTAAGCAAAATTATGAATAAAGATTGATGAGCAGAGTGAGTAGCACTTAGTAGGCGCTCATTGGAAGTCAGCTGCTGAGCCTGTGCATGTTGGGAAGCAAAGACATTGTAAAAGCTGGCAACACCTCTCCTTGTCCTAATAAACAGTGATGGTGATGAGAAAGTATAACTGGATATTTGCCAAGAGACACAAGTGTTTTGCCTATTTGACTTGAAGAGGTCAAGTATTTTAATATATTCAGGAATGTACCTATAGGGAGCTAACAAACGGATGAAGGAGAGAAATAAGTTGGTTGAGCCTTCAGCGTTGGTTACATAGAGGTGTGTATTGCACTTCCATTCCTAACCAAGTGAAGTCCAGCTTCTGTTGGAAAGCTGATCTTGAACCGAAAAGAATGCTTTTGAATAGTTAAAACTATCCGGGCAACACACTAGTTTTGCTTAAGCATATACAGAATTTTCAGGACTTCCACAGTTCTGAAATGAGCTTCAGAATTGTGGATCCTGGCTGTGGTTGGTATCTGTTAACCAAGTGATGCTGTACTGTGTCCTTGAAAAGTCCTCAATAAATATCCCTGTCACAAAAAAAAGGAGTTGAAGATTCAGCTAGACTCTGGATTGACAATTTTTGTATTTAACTGATACAGAGATTGGTTGCTAAAAAAAGCTGTAAAGAATATTGACAGGTCAAATAGAGTACTTTTTTTTCTGTTACTATCTATGAACATCAGTGTGGGGAGACTGGAAATCTTAAATCAGCAACGATTTTTACCATATATGTATATACACACACATATGTATTGATACAATTTTCTCTAATCCATGTAAATTAGCACAATTACTTGAAGAATCAACATTTATGAATAATCAGAAAATTGGTAAATTGCATTTTCATACATTCTGAAAATAACTTTTAGTTGTGAAAAGTACAGAGCACAGTGGGCTTTTGTTATTTTATTAATATAGAAAAATGCTTAGGTGCTGTTCTTCATTTGAACATAACACATATATTAAAGCATGCCTTAATTTTCATGTTTCTTGAAGGTCTACTATGTAACCAGCACTGCTGTAAGTACTGGAATTCAATGGAGAACATGCCTTCTAAGATCTTATATGCTAACGGAGGGAATACAATAAGCCAATAAAGGAATAAACAAGTAAACGTCGGTTCACATTGTGGTGAACATGATGCAGGAAATATCCAATGGGCATGGAAGTGCTGCTTTAGGGAACACTTCTTTAATGTGCCATTTGAGCTGAGACATGAAGAACGGAAAGGTACTGGTCATGCAAAGGAAACCATCAGCTGGAAAAAGCTCACCATGTCTGGAGGATGAAAAGGCACAGAGCATGGCTGGAACATAGTGAGGAGAGGGAGGGTAGTGCCTGAGGCTTGGGTGCTAGAAGGAGGCAGGGCCAGATCAGGTAGGCACTGGAAGCCATGGCAGGGTTAGGATTCAGAAGCCACTGATGAGAGAGAGAGAGAGACAGAGAGACAGAGAGAGGGAGGGAGGGAGGGAGACTAATTCTGTGTGTGTGTGTGTGCAAGAGAGAGTGTGTGTGAGGGACAGAGTGTGTGAGAGTGTGTGTGAGTGTGTGTGTGTGTGAGAGAGGATGTGTGTGTGTGAGAGAGGGTGTATGTGTGCGAGAGAGGGTGTGTGTAACAGAGTGTGTGTGTGAGAGTGTAAGAGAGGGTTGTGTAAGAGTGTGTGTGAGTGTGAGAGAGTGTGAGAGAGGGTGTGTGTGTGAGGGTGTGTGTCAGAGGGTGTATGTGTACGAGAGAGGGTGTGTGTAAGAGTGTGTGTGTGTGCGTGTGTGTGTAAGAGAGGGTGTGTGTGCAAGAGAGGGTGTGTGCAAGAGTGTGAGTAAGAGAGAGGGTTGTGTAAGAGGGTGTGTGAGAGTGTGTGAGTGGGTGTGTGTAAGAGAGTGTGTGTGTGAGAGAGAGGGTTGTGTAAGAGAGGGTTGTGAGAGTGTGTGAGAGGGAGTGTGTGTGCGAGAGGGAGAGTGAGAGTGTGTAAGAGAGTGTAGGAGAGAAAGAGGGTGTGTGTGTGAGAGAGAGGGTGTGTGTGTGAGAGTGTGTGTGTCTGTGAGGGAGAGTGTGTGAGAGAGGGTGTGTGTGTGTAAGAGAGAGGATATGTGTGTGTGTGAGAGAGAGAGGATGTGTGTGTGTAAGAGAGAGGATATGTGTGTGTGTGAGAGAGAGAGGGTGTGTGTGTGTGAGAGAGAGAGGGTGTGTGTGTGTGCGAGAGTTTGTGTGAGAGATGGTAAGAGTGTGGTGAGGGTGTGTGTGTGAGAGTGTGTGTGTCTGTGAGGGAGAGTGTGTGAGAGAGGGTGTGTGTGTGTAAGAGAGAGGATATGTGTGTGTGTGAGAGAGAGAGGATGTGTGTGTGTAAGAGAGAGGATATGTGTGTGTGTGAGAAAGAGAGGGTGTGTGTGTGTGCGAGAGTTTGTGTGAGAGATGGTAAGAGTGTGGTAAGGGTGTGTGGTAAGGGTGATGGTAAGATGGTAAGAGTGTGTGAGAGAGTGTGTAAAGGAGAGAGTGTGTGAGAGTGTGTGAGAGAGGGTGTGTGTGTGCGAGAGTGTGTGAGAGAGAGGGTGTGTAAGAGAGGGTGTGTGTGTGTGAGAGAGAGTATGTGTGTGTGTGTGTGTGAGAGAGAGAGGGAGAGAGACAGATTCAGCTGAACAACCTAATTATTGGTTTTCATTTTCTTACCACCCTTATTTTGCATACACACAGACCTATATACAACTGAAGTTCTTAACATTTGGGAAAGCTGCACGTTTTAGGTGGAGTTACTCTGTAAAAGAAACCATGCTACTTGAGAGAGGGAAATGTTTTCACACACATGCACACATGCCACATCTCTTTATATTTTTTTCTTTAAGCAGTGATATGGCCTTGTCTAATTTACATTAGAAACTCACAGTTTGTGGGATGAACAATGGATTGTGGGAGGGCAAGACTGAAAGCAGGGAAACCAATTAGGAGGTCATTACAAAATCCTGGGGAAGAGATGGTGATGGCTTGAAGTAGGATGGGGGCTTAGGAGATAGTGCCATTATTATACACACACACACACACACACACAGGATATATTTTGGAGACAGAGTAAATAGGACTTGTGATGGATTGAATGTAGGGGTTGAGTCACAGGAAAATTAATGTGAGTTGTGGTACAAAATGGGCAGGAAGCTGGCGGGTGTTTAACATGACAGACCTTTGTTGCAGCACAACACTCTGGCCTTCCATAAATCACTGTAGCATGCAACATCACGAACTCAAAGGACCAAAAAACTCTATTAGCACTGAAGCATGGCATCTCTTTAACACACGTATTTAACGAAATGGCGTTAGTGCTATTCATTTTTCTTGTTATTTCTGCATATTTGAGAGAGCAGGCCAGAGAAGGACACAGAGTACCTAAGGTGTGATCACATTGTTCCTGAGAATACAGGAGGAAAACTGAAGCAGAAGAAGGCTGTTTTACAGAGGTGGGAGGCAAGGGACTCTGTTCTCTCAAACTCTCCAATCTCTTATGCTGTTTTCCAGCCATGGCTGCAGCATGATTCCTGATAGGGTGCATTCACAGCTGTGGCTCAGGACAGAGAGTGCTACTGAGGTTTCCTCTATGGTAGTGTTTTTCAGTTGATGGGTGTGACCTTCTAGTGGGTAATATAATAAAATGAGAATTACCAGCACTGGGGAAAAAAAGTATAATAGAAAACATTACAGTGCACCTCCTACAATATTGTTTTGTGAATTCTTTGTTTTTGTTTCATTTACATATATGGATGGATGGATGTGTCACAGTGCAAAATGGATTTTTTAGAGTGGGTCTAGGTTAAAAAGAAGGTTGGAAAGCCACTGCTCTCAGATACATTCTGGGAAATGTACTGGGAAATCATCCTCAGTTTCTTGCTTCAGTATAACTGTCTGAAGACTTGGAATAGGTTTATTTCCTTAACCTCATCAACTTTAATCTTTATGGCAGGCAGAGACAGATGAATTGACCAAACATTGGAGATGAATAACTTGGTGGGTGGTGGGTCTTGGAAAAGAGGTGGGAAACATAAAACCTACCAAGAGACGGGGAATAAGAGCTGAAAAGAAGTTTCCCGTAAAGCCAGATGAAAACAACAGAGCCCCAGACCAGTAGTCATAGGCATCTTATCATCGGGGGAAGGGGTTAGCAAAAAGAAGAGTAGAGGATATCATAGGCAATCTATGCCTACCCCGGTTCTGCCTGTGTCTACATTTGGTACTCAACGATGCGAAAGGGAGACCCATAACTGACATTTAAAGAATTTCTAGATGGGAACCATAAGGGCAGCCTCTTCCTAATGGAAAATTGAAGAGCTCAGAAATGTCACAGCATATCTGTAATTCCGCATCCCCATTCCTTCGGCCGATCGTCATTTATTGGATTTGTGCTATACACAATGCCTGTGCCTGATTTCTTCATGTCACTCACAGACAAACCCTGTGAAATTGCCGAAAGATCAGAACAAAGCCAAATTGTAAGTCAAGAATGAAAAGATAGGAGCCTTCCTAATTACAGACTAAGTGTCCGAGATCTCTCCTGGCAGTGGCAAGGGTGAAGGTTCAAAAGTTTTAGTGACTAAAAAAGCTTTTTGATTTTCCAAACATCTTCTGCTTAAGGCACCTCATTCAGAGAGAAGCAGCTGCATAAGATGGGGGTTCAATTGCCTGTTCCCAGTCTTTCTTCTTGCGGGCTGTTGTCTCTTGGTGTGTGCAAGACATGAGTGATTGTGCAATAGGCCAGCACCTGAGGTGCTAAAAGTGAGGGACTTGTGCTATATAACACTTGTGATACACAATACTAATACACTTATGAAGTATAATAATATAAAAATGTGATATATGATAAAACATTTCTAATTTTTTTCCAGCATGCTTAAAATACTATTCTGAAATTGACTTTGCCAGATAATTCTAACACTGGAATTGAGACTATTGTTGACTTTTTAAAAACCATTCTTAATGAAAGATATGGTTTTAAGTATTCTTATCATGCCTCATACTGTTTCTAATTAAACCTCTGACCACTTTTAAATGTTATATTCAGATAGAAGGGTGTGTGGTATGGTTATTGGAATCAGTCCATGGGAAGGAAAGTGTTGAGAATTTTAATTAGTGAATACTAACATAAAAATTCAGATCACAGGCAACAGTTTTGGGTGCTGCAATTTGAGAAGGACATCAGTAAACTGGAATATGTCCAGAAAAGGGAAAATGGGACTACTTACACATTAGAGATCTGGAAAACAAATTATATGAGAAACAACTAAAAAAGCAAGAAATCATTCATTCAGGAGGAAAGCATGAGCCCCTATTATATTGCTGGCACTGGACTGAAGTTTGAAGATATAGCAAGAGCTTCTCAGGAAGTTTTGTAAAAGAAAAGAAAAGCTTTTGGGGAGGTGTGAAAGTGGCCATGATGTATCTTAAGAACATTTACATAGATAGAGGATGGATTAAACCTCTTTCTGTCTCTATTTTCTTTTTCTGTTGTTTTGTTTTTTTTTAATTTCATTAAAATATAGTTATTTACAATATTGTGTTAATTTCTGCTGCACACCAAAGTGACTCAATTATACATATGTATATTATTTTTCATATTCTTTTCCATTATGGTTTATCACAGGAGATTGAATATAGTTCCCTGTGCTATACAGTAGGACCTTGTTGTTTATACATCCTATATATCCCAGTTTGCATTTGCTAATTGCAAACTCCCAATCCTTTCCTCCCCTCCTCCCCTCCCCCTTGGAAACCACAAGTCTGTTCTCTATGTCTGTAAGTGTTTCTGTTTCGTAAAGATGGTTCATTTGTGTCATATTTTAGATTCCACATATAAGTGATATCGTATGGTATTTGTCTTTCTCCTTCTGAATTACTTCACTTAGTATGATCATCTCTAGGTCCATCCATGTTGCTGCAAATGGCATTATTTCATTCTTTTTTATGGCTGAGTAATAAATACTCCATTGTGTGTGTATATATATATATATATACACACACATATATATATACACTACATCTTCTTTATGTATTCATCTGTTAAACATTTAGGTTGTTTCCATGTCTTGGCTATTGTAATTGTGCTGCTATGAATAGGGGTGCATGTATCTTTTCAAATTATAGCTTTGTCTGGGTGTATGTCCAGGTGTAGTATTGCTGGATCCTATGACAACTCTATTTTTAGTATTTTAAGGAACCTCCATACTGTTTTCCATAGTGGCTGCACAAATTTACATTCCCACCAACAGTATAAGAGGGTTCCCTTTTCTCCATACCCTCTCCAACATATATTATTTGTAGATTTTTTAATGATGGCCATTCTGACTAGTGAGAGGTGGTACCTCATTGTAGTTTTGATTTGCATTTCTCTAATAATTAGCGACGATGAGCATCTTTTCATGTGCCTGTTGGCCAACTCTATGTCTTCTTTGAAGAAATGTCAATTTAGGTCTTCTGCCCATTTTTCTTTTTTTAAAAAAAAATTTTATTGAAGTATAGTTGATTTACAATGTTGTGTTAATTTTTGCTGTACAGCAAAGTGACTCAGTTATACATATATATATTCTTTTTCATATTCTTTTCCATTATGGTTTATCAGAGGATATATTTGTTGAAGAAGGAGAAGGAGAAGAGACGGAGTTTGACCCAAATGATGCTTTTCAATAGGGGTGGTACAGATTTTGTGAGACCTAAATCTTATACAATTTGGGGACCTTCTTTAAAAAATGAATATTAGATATGTAAATTAATATTTGTTTAGGATGTAATCTGTTGACTTAAAACAAATAGACTTTCAGTTATTTTTCTAGCAAATATGGGTTTATTTGGGATCAGCAGAGAATTGCAATTTGGGGTCTGTACCATGGCAAGCCACATGCAAGTACCCGCACAGCAAGGGAAGGAGGACGGTTTTATAGAGGGAAAAAGAAGTTGGGAGGGCAGTAGTAAACAAAGGGTCCATGGCTTTTCATTGGCTGAGTCCTTGCCAGGAAAGAAGACGAGTCTTTCTTCTTCTTCTTGGGCTCTGCTATCATCAAAGGGCATGAGAGCTCCCCTGTCTGGTCTCCCAACTCTATTTAATTAAGGTTTCTGTTTATTAATTTTTACAAAATTAAGCCACACAAATTACAGTTCTTAAAAAACTGAAAAATCCTACATTCTAAAGTCCAGGAAAAAAACCCAGAATGTTCTTATTAGTTAGCTGCCTGACATACGTCTGTGATACTTTTTAGCCTATATTTTAGACTGCAGACTCTCAGCAACTCTTCATGTTACAACATACTGTAATATAAATTTCTGTATTTATATAGAGAGGAGAATATAAAGATAGAATAGAAAGATGCTTCAGTCTTCCTCCTAGCATAGTTGATAGGTGTTTCTAGTTACTGGTAATTTAGAACTTTTTCCACAAGGGAGCTTTTGATGCTATACATTTCAAACCTCCTTTCCCACTGCTATCACATACTTCCGGTGCAAATGAAAAGCTTCTATATAGGTTTGACTTTTTTTTTTTTTTTTTTTTGGCGGTACGTGGGCCTCTCACTGTTGTGGCCTCTCCCATTTCGGAGCACAGGCTCCAGACGCGCAGGCCCAGCGGCCATGGCTCATGGGCCCAGCCGCTCTGCGGCACGTGGGATCTTCCCAGACCGGGGCACGAACCTGCGTCCCCTGCATTGGCAGGCGGACTCTCAACCACTGCACCACCAGGGAAGCCCTAGGTTTGACTTTGACTTGTAGATTTCCTCCATGGAGCCCTGATGCTTCTGTAGAAACACCTTAGGTGGATCTTGACTGGCCCCTCTCCCATCATACACAGGTCAGATGGTGGAGAGCCCTCTGCCCAGATTTTAACTAAAGAAGCTCTGCTCTCCCTAGCTTTATGAAGTGGATTTTCTCAGCTTCTGGGGGATTCCAAGGGTGAATATCAAGGGAACACTGCCCTTTATGAAGGCACTAGGGTGACTCAGAAATAATCATAAAACCAAGTAAATGTTAGTCTACTTTTTATTATCACTTTGTGCCAGCAACTCTGAACAATGTCGGTGAAAAATATTCTCCACCACCAAAAAGCTTTTGTTGGTTAGAGTTCAAAATAATTGTTGCAGTTGCCTTTAGGTTTTAATAATAAATACGTAAGCTTCAGATTGGCATGTTTTTATTATTTATACTTCAATAAACATTGTATTCTGCATAGAAGCTAATTTGGAAAACTCCCAGCCTCCAGAACACATAGAATCAGTTAGAGAAATTTTACAGTAAGTTCCTCATGATTCTGAACCATTCACGCTTGCTTTGGTTACAGTCCATGTCTTCAATCACTGTGGAATTACATGTTCCTCGATTAAACTGTAGATTTGAAATAAACAAGGTTAGTAGAGTGATTGGAAAGATTAATAAAACAGTACTTGAGACACAACAGTTTTGTCATTCTATGTGACCACTTGGAGATTTGTTTGTGTTTAAAATACAAAACTGTGAAACAGATTGCAAACTGTGAGGTTGTCTTAGTCCTTTCAGGCTGCTGTAACAAAATACCACAGACTGGGTAGCTTATAAACAACAATATTCATTTTTCACAGTTCTGGAGGCTGAAAGTCCAGAATCATTGCATCAGCAGATTTGGTGTTTAGTGAGGACTTCCTGGTTCATACATGGTGCCTTCCTGCCTCACATGGTGCCTTCCTGCCTCACATGGTGGAAGGGACTGGGGAGTCTCTGTGGAGTCTCTTTTATAAAGGCACTAATCACATTCTTGAGACCTCCACCTTAAACACTGCCCAAAGGCCACACCTCCAAATACCATCACCTTTGGGGGTTAGCATTTCAACTTGATAAATTTGGGGAGGATACACGGCCAGGTACCAGACACCTAGGGACAGTCCCTATGCCCAGAGCCTGCCAAAATTATTAGAACTGTGCAATCCTAAACTCGCTTAGCCTGTTTACTTTGCTTTGCCCATTCCTTCTCAGGAGAACCACATAAAGGCTCTCACCTGCAGTTCCTCTCTCTCTCTCTGTCTCTGACAGATCATTGTACCTGTGTACTTCCCAGTACAGCCCTGTGTACCATGCTATATAAGTATAATAAAAACTTTTTCTCTCATGACAGTTATTTTCATGTCAGTGTGTCTTACCATACCTAATTAAAACAAATTATGTGTACTATTAAAACATTGTGACAGAGACTATATGGCCTGCAAAAGCTAAAATATTTACTATCTGGCCCTTTACAGACAAAAATTGCTGGCCCCTTCTTTAGAAGATATAGAAGATACTCTTCCAAGTTCATCCACATGGCTGTTAGCTGGCCTCAGGGGATTTCAAGCTCACCCATATGGGCCTCTTGCTAAGGTGACCAGCTGTTCCATATATGAGACTCTCAAGGCTAAAAGCAGGAAAATTCCAGGAAAACTGATAGTTGGTCACCCTGGCAAGACATGGCAGCTAGCTTTCCCAAAATTGAGCAACTGTTCAAGGTGGAAGCTGTAGTCCTTTTAAAACTTATCCTAGAATTGTTATCTCATTAGTCCTGCCATACTCTATTTGAAGTAAGTTAAGTCCAACCCACATCCAACAGGAGATTATATCAATATAAGACTGTGAATACCAGGAAGCAGGGTTCACTGTGGGCTAACTTAAAAACTGCCTACCATACCATCCTCTCCTTTCTTATCTTTCTACCACTACAGCAATACATGAGAAAATACATTTTTATTTTGCATCGAGCATGAGTCAGCAGTTCTTGGTGCTATCCTAGGTATATCTGTCCACCAACACAAGAAGGAATCAAATGAATCTGAAATACATAAATTATGCTTTGTGTTGCAAGGGTATGATATCATGATAAAATGTGAGATTTAATTTCTACTCTGATAATTATTGTTAAACTTCTTACATCACTAATAATGAACATGGCCCATGGCATACCTTCCTCAGAGTACCTCAATGAAAATGCACAACTCAAATTTCCCTGTAGATTCAGCAATGCCTGGCGATTATCTCCTTAGTGTACATCAAACACTAAGTATCCTCAGCTATATTTAAAAAGTACATAGCCATCTGTATTTTAAAAAATAGATTAGTTCATTATAGATTCTTGATGTATTTCCCTCATTTTTTCCCTTTTTCAGTTTCTATCCTTTATTCTAGAAAAGAGATCATTAGCTGAATGGTTACTTAATAAGCATCTACATCCTAATTATGATTTTTCCCTTAATGTGGGGAATCTTTCCATTCATTTCTTTTAGGAGCATCTGCTTGAAAACATAAGCTTTATTTGTAAGATATCATCTGTCCCTATAGTTCCTTTTCCTCTTGAAACTCCAGTGTTGGACTCTGATATCACCATTAGTTGCTGTAGAGATTATTATGATGCCACAAATAGAGAGTTATGAATTCATGCTGGGAAGCAGCGATGGGAAGCCCACTATTAAAAAAATAAAATGTTAACTTTCTAGCTGATTTTAAAATGACGGGGAGGGAACTAAATTCAAGGAAGAAAACCCTAGCCTATTTCTCCAAGCACACTGTGTTTTCAGAATTGTCTTTACCTGATGTAGAAGAACTTATACCATTCAATCCGTGACTTTTCTGATGAGACACTAAGTTTGCAAACTTGGAGGGACCTTTTATTCAACTTATCTAAGCTCTGCCTGTATCTGTATGCAGTGGGCGATGGAATTGTGAACGTGCTGTTAATTACCATTTCCGTCTCTTTAATGATAAATAGCAATCTCCGTACTCATACCAATCACAGGGCAGTCCCCAAAGATCGCTAAGAGGGCAAAACAAATGGACTGAGAGTGCTGTATTTCATGTGTTTCATAAGTATACACAGACTGCCTCTTACAATAATTAATCACAGCACTGAGCAGCTCATATTAATATGAATTCTCCTGCATAAAACATGATCGAAGAGTCAGCTTCCAGAACAGCAATATTATTTATTGCACAGAGAAAATGCCGTATGGAAAGGGAGCCCCGGGGCCTAGATTCTGGGTTTAGCTACTCTTCTGCTTCAGTCTATAACTTTGGGCAGTTCATGGAACTTCCCAGGGCTTCCATTCCATGGGAGCAGTGATGGTGTTAGGTTTTTTCCCAGCCAGATATCCTTCAATTCACTTATGATTTAAAGGCGTCTGTGTTAAGTGTTCGCACTTCAAAAATTCAGCGAACAAGTTTTTAACCTTTATTTTATTGTTTTGTTGTGAAGAACTGCCTTTGATTTTACATAGAATTCAACATTTGGGAAATATTTTTAAAATGTTTAATACACATCAACTATTTTAAATAGTAATAATAAAGAATACCCATCTCACCTCACCGTGGTTGGTTGTCTAGTAACTTCAGTCTTCTAAAACAGTATATTTAAACACTGAATGTATTTTAGGTCAAATGAATAGCCATGTCAATACCGTGATGTAAATATCTAACTAATGGACATAAATATGCTAATGGTATATGAATAAAAGCAGCTTGCAAATCATTATATGTAGTACAGTGTATTTTTTAATATTACTAGAAAAAGTTCTTTACGTCTGTACATGGAAATATTTACATTGGTTATCTGCATAGTGAGATGCCAAGAATTTTTAGTTTACAGTAGTTTTTCTGAATGCTAAGAAATTCCACATAATAAGCAAAATAAGCTAATTTTATTTTTAAAATTAAAATACTTTTTACAGGTGGAAACGTTACCTTTCTCCCTCTTTTCAAGGTATTATGAAGCTCATTTGAGATAAGGAAGGTAAAAGTACCTTGGAAATTGTGAACTGCCTTTCAAGTGTGTATTGTTGGTGATACTATACTCCAAATTTCAAGCTTTTTAAAAACAAAGACTATTTCTCTGTCCATTCCAAGAATATCCTTGCATTGCAGCTATGTAAAAATATTTTCTTCATTTGGAAACCAACCCAAGATCACTTTTACATAAGTTAGAAAAAAGTACAACACATTTTCTTCACACCTCAAATATCACAGATGGAAAACTGTCATTTTGCCTATTTTCTATGTGAAAATGATTTTTAAATGTAGCAAATGACTAATATATGCCTGAAGAAAATTTAACATTTTAATTCCTTCTGTTTGCAAGTGACTGTTTGTGAATGGTTTAATTAACAACCGTTTCTTAATGAATTGAAAGTGCAGATATCAATGAAAGTTCATTTACAATTAAGAGCAGGACAAGATGGTACCCATTTATGTAGTGTTCATTCTTAAACAAGTCAATCTCTACTGTTTTCAATGGAGAACCCATTTTTTTTCTTCCAGTTTTATTGAGATACAGTTGACATACAGTACTATATAACCTTAAGGAGTACAGCCTAATGATTTGATGTACATACCCCATGAAATGATTACCACAGTAAGTTTAGTGAACTTCCATTGTCTCAAATGGACAAAAAGTTACAGAAATAGAAAAACATTTTTTTTCTTGTGATGGTGAGAATGCTTAGGATTTACTCTCTTAATGACTTTCATATATAACATAGAGAAGTGTTAATTATATTTATCATGTTGTATATTATATCCCTAGTACTTATTTATCTTATAATTAGAAATTTGTACCTTTTGACTGCCTATCCAATTCCTCCTCCCCCTAGCCCCTGCTTCTGGTAATCACAAATCTGCTCTCTTTTTCTGAGTTTGCTTGCTTGTTTGTTTGTTTTTGAAGTATAATAGACCTACAACACTATGTTAGTTCTGCTACACAACGTAGTGATTTGATATATCTGTACATTTCAAAATGATCATCACAATAAGTCTAGATACCATCTGTCACCATACAAAAATATTACATAGTTATTGACTATTTTTGCACACTGTATATTTCATACCTGTGACTCATTTATTTTGTAGCTGGCACTCTTTATCTCTTAATCTCCCTCACCTATTTCTTTCCTCCCCCTATTTCGCTCCCCTCTAGCAACCACTTGTTTGTTCTCTGTATCTATAACTCTGTTTTGTTATGTTTGTTCATTTGTTTTGCTTTTAATTCCATATGTAAGTGATTATACAGATTTGTATTCCTCTGACTTATTTCACTTAGCATAATACACTCTAGGTCCATCCATTGTTGTCACAAATGGCAAGGTTTCATTCTTTTTTATAGCTGAGTAATATTCCACTGTGTGTGTGTGTGTATATATAAATATATACATATGCATATATATATATATATACCACTTTTTTATCCATTCATTTATTTATGGGCTCTATGTTGGCTATTGTAAATAATACTGCAGTGAATACAGGGGTCCATGTATCTTTTATAATTAGTGTTTTCCTTTTCTTTGAATAATTACCGGGAGAGGAATTTCTGGATGGCATGGTAAATCTATTTTTAATGTTTTGTGGAATCTCCACATTGTTTCCAATCTTGGCTGTACCAGTGTACATTCTGACTAACAGTGTATGAGGGTTCCCTTTCCTCCATATCCTCACCAACACTTGTTATTTGTTGCCTTTTGGGTGATAACCATTCTGACAGATGTAAGGTGATATGGTGATTTTAATTTGCATTTCCCTGATGATTAGTGATGTTGAGCATCTTTTCATGTGCCTGTTGGCTATGTGTATGCCTTCTTTGGAAAAATGTCTATTCAGATCCTCTGCTGATTTTTTAATCACATTGTTTAGTTTTTTTGATGTTGAGTTGTATGAACTTTGTATAATTTGGATATTAACTCCTTACTGGATGTATTGTTTGCAGATATCTTCTCCCATTCAGTAGGAAGCCTTCTCTTTTTGTTGATAGTTTCTTTTGCTGTGCAAAATCATTTTAGTTTGATATAGTCTTTTTGTTAATTTTTGCTTTTGTTTCCCTTGCCTGAGGAGACATATCCAAAAACATATTGTGGAGATCTATGTCTTTCAATTTATTTTTGTGCATGGTATGAGAGAGTAGTCCAATTTGATTCTCTTACATGTAGCTGTCCCAACACAATTTACTGAAGAGGATGTCTTTTCTTCATTGTATATTCTTGCCTCCTCTGTCATAGATTAGTTGCCCAATAAGTGCAGGCTCAATTCAGGGCTTTCAATTCTGTTCCATTGATCTATGTGTCTGGTTTTTTTGTTTTCTGTTTTTTTTTGGCCAGTACCATACTCTTTGGATTACTATAGCTTGGTAGTATGGTTTGAAAACCAGTGAGCATGATACCGTTAGTTTTGTTCTTTCTGAAGATTGTTTTGGCTATTCAGGGTCTTTTTGTGTTTCTGTACAAATTTTAGAATTATTTGTTCTAGTTCTGTGAAAAATGCTATTGGTATTTTGATAGGCATTTCATTGAACTGTAGATCAACTTGGGTAGTGTGGTCATTTTAACAAAATTAATTCTTCCAATCCATGACTATGATATATATTTCCATCAGTTTCTTTCACCAGTGTCTTATACTTTGCTGAGTACAAGGCCTTTACCTCCTTAGTTAGATTTATTCCTAGATATTTTATTCTCTTGGTGCAGTTGTGAGTGGGATTATTTTCTTAATTTCTCTTTCTGATAGTTTGTTGTTAGTGTATAGAAATGAAGTGGATTTCTGTAACTTAATTTTGTATTATGCAACTCTACCAAATACATTGATGAGCTCTAGTGGTTTTTTGGTTGTGGCATCTTCAGGATTTTCTATGTATAGTATCATGTCATCTGCAAACAGTGCAGTCCTTTCCCATTTGGATTTTAAAAATTTCTTTTTCTTATCTGTTTCCTATAGTTAGGACTTCCAATACTGTGTTGAATAGAAGTGGTAAGAGTGGGCGTTCCTCATCTTAGAGGAAATACTTTCACCTTTTCACCATTAAGTATGATGTGGTCTATGAGCTTGTTATATATGGCTATTATGATGTTGAGGTATGTTCCCTCTATACCCACTTTGTGGAGAGTTTTTATCATAAATAGATGTTGAATTTTGTGAAAAGCTTTTTCTGCATCTATTGAGGTGATCATTTGATTTTTATTCTTCAGCTTGTTAATGTTGTGTATCACATCGATAGATTCGTGAATATTGAACCATCCTTGCATCCCTGGGATAAATCCCACTTGATCCTGGTTTATGATCCTTTCTAAGTATTGTTGAATTCAGTTTGCTAATATTTTGTTGAGGATTTTTGCATGTATATCCATCAGTGATACTGGCCTGTAATTTTCTTTTTTTGTGTGATATCTTTGTCTGGTTTTCATATTACAGTGATGCTGGCCTCACATAATGAATTCAGAAGCATTCCCTCTTTCCTCTGCATTTGTTTGAAGTAATTTGAGGAGACTAGGTATTAACTCTTCTCTAAATGTTTTGTAGAATCTGCCTGTGAAGTCTTCTGATCCTGGACTTTTGTTTGTTGGGAGTTTTCTTTTTATTACTGATTCAATTTCATTACTGTGAATTGGCTGGTTCATATTTTCTATTTCTTCCTGCTTCAATCTCAGAGCTTGTACATTTCTAGGAATTTCTCCTAGCATGTCCATGTTTTTGACATATAATTTTTCATACTAATCTCTTATGATCCTTTGTATTTCTGTGATGTCAGTTATAACTTCTTATTTCTGATTTTAATTATTTGGTCCCTCTCTCTCTTTTTTTTTTGATCCTGGTTAAAGGTTTATCAATATTGTTTATCTTTTCAGAGAACTAGCTGTTAGTTTTATTGATCTTTTGTGTTGATTTTTTAGTCTCATTTATTTATGCTCTGATCTTTATGATATCTTTCCTTCTATTCACTTTGGGTTTTGTTTCTTTTTCTACTTCCTTTAGATGTAAATCTAGGTTTTTAACTTGAGATTTTTGTTTCCTGAGATAGGCATGTATCTCAGGAAACTTTGCTTTTATGGGATGCTTTTGATGCATCCCATAGATTTTGGATCATTGTGTTTTTATTTTCATTTGTATTTTTTAATTTCCTTTTTGATTTCTTTATTGGCCTTTTGGTTGTTTAGGAGCATATTGTTTAGCCTCCATGTGTTTGTGATTTTTTTCAATTTTTTTGTAGTTGGTTTATAGTCTCATACCATTGTGGTTGGAAAAGATGGTTGATATGGTTTCAGTTTTCTTAAATTTATTAAGGCTTGTTTTGTGGCCTAGCATATGATCTGTCTCAGACAATGTTCCATGTGCATGTAAAAAGAATATGTATTCTGCCACTTTTGGATGGAATATTCTATGTATATCTATTAAGTTCATCTGATCTAACATGTCTTTTAAGGCCAGTGTTTCCTTATTGATTTTTTATCTGGATGATTTGTCCACTGCTGTAAGAGGGGTGCTAAAGTCCCCTAATATTATTGCTTACTGTCAGTTTCTCTCTTTATGTCTGTTAATATTTGTTTCACATATTTAGGTTCTCCTATGTTTGGTTCATATGTATTTACCATTGTTATGTCTTCTTTTTGGAGTCATCCTTTTATCATTATACAATATCTCTTTTTGTCTCTTGTTACAGACTTTGTTTTAAAGTCTGTTCTGTCTGATATGAGTAGTGCTACTCTAGCTTTATTTTCATTTCCATTTACATGAAATATCTTTTTCCATCCCCTCACTTTCAGTATGTGTGTCTTTAGATCTGTAGTGAGTCTCTGGTAGGCAGCATTATATTGTCTTGTTTTTGTATCTATTCATCCACTCTGTGTCTTTTGACTGGAGTATTTAGTCTATTTACATTTAAATTAATTTTTGATAGGTATGTACTTATTGCCATTTTTTAAATTATTTGTGGGTTGTTTTTATAATTCTTTCTTGTTCCTTTTCTCTTCTTTTGCTCTCTTCCCTTGTGATTTGATAACTATATTACGTGTTATGTTTGGATTTCTTTCTCTTGTGTGTGTGTGTGTGTGTTTCTATTATAGATTTTTCATTTGTGGTTACCATGATGTTTATGTATAGCCATCTATTTATATATACATGATTATTTTAATAATAACATGCTGTTCTTTTATTTTCTAACACATTTTAACAACCCTGCATTTTTATTCCCTCCATATTTACTGTCTTTGTCATCATATTTTACATTCTTTTGTGTATCATTTAACTACTTACTGTGGATGTAGATGATTTTACTACTTTTGTCTTTTAACCTTCTACTAGCTTTATAAGTTGTTGATCTACTGTATATTTGCCTTTATCAATGAGATTTTTTTCCTTTCATAATTTTTATGTTTCTAGTTGTTGCCTTCTCTTTTTTACTTAGAGAAGTCCCTTTAACATTTCTTGTAAAGCTGGTTTTGTGGTGCTAAACTCTTTTAGCTTTTACCTATCTGTAAAATTTTGATCTCTCCTTCAAATCTGAATGAAAACTTTGCTGGTAGAGTATTGTTGGTTGAAGGTTTTCCCTTTTATTCCTTTACATATATATCGTGCCATTCCCTCTGGCCTTCAGAGTTTCTGCAGAGAACTTAGCTAATAGCCTTATGGAAGTTCCCTTATACATAACTTGTTGCTTTTCCCTTGCTGCTTTTAATATTCTCTCCTTATCTTTAATTTTTGCCATTTTAATTACAATGTGTCTTGGTGTGATTGTTTTTGGGTTGATCCTGTTTGTGACTCTCTGTGACATCTGGGCTTGGTTGTCTGTTACCTTTCCTGGGTTAGAAACATTTTCAGCTTGTATATCTTTAAATATGTTCTATTCAACTTTCTTTCTTCTTCTGGGACCCTTCTAATGCGACTGTTAGTGAACTTGATGTTGTTCTAGAAGTCTAAAACTGTCTTCATTTTTTAAAGTTTTTTTGATTCAGTTTGGGTGATTTCCAATACACTGTCTTCCAGTTTGCTGATCCATTTCTCTGTATCATCTAATCTACATTTTATTCCTTTTAGTGTGTTTTCTATTTGAGTTATTGTATTCTTCATCTCTGCTTGGTTCTTCTTTATGCTTTCTAACCCTTTATTAAATTTCTCACTATGTTTGACCATTTGTCTCCTGATTTCTTTTTTCTTTTTTTTGTGGTACGCGGGCCTCTCACTGTTGTGGCCTCTTCCGTTGCGCAGCACAGGCTCTGGACGCGCAGGCTCAGTGGCCATGGCTCACGGGCCTAGCTGTTCTGTGGCATGTGGGATCTTCCCGGACCAGGGCACGAACCCGTGTCCCCTGCATTGGCAGGCAGACTCTCAACCACTGCGCCACCAGGGAAGCCCCTCTCTCCTGATTTCTTTGAGTGTCTTTATGATCATTACCTTAAACTCTTTAATGAGTAGATTTCTTATCTCTGTTTCACTTAGTTCTTCTTCTGGGGTTTTATTTTTTTACTTTGTTTGGAACATATCCCTCTGTCACCTCATGACACCTAATTCATTGTTTTCATTTCTGTGTATTTGATAGGTTGGTTACATTTCCCAGCTTTGGAGAAGTGGCTTTTTGTAGGAGAAATCATATATGTCCCAGCAGCATACTCCCCTGTGATCACCAGGGCTATATGCTGTAGTGCCGCCCCCTTCATGGGCTGGGTGAGCCCCATGTTGTGGTGGACTGACTACTTTGGGTGGTCTGGTAGGTGCATCTGGCCTCCGGTCCAGTTCGTTGCCAGTCCCTGCCTTGTGTGAAGGCTGCCAGCCCACTGGTAGGTGAAGCTGGGTCCTTGGGTCTCAGGCTGCAGGATTATGGTTGTACTGGGGTTGGTGTCTGTTTTAAACAAGTCAATCTGTAGTGTGTTTAATGAACAACCCCCTTTTGCTCCAGAATAGTTCACACTGATGGTTTATATATAGATGGAAATTATATTTCATTTAATTTTCTGATATGTAAATCTAAAAAACAAACAAAAAATCAGACTAGAGAAGTGAAAACATTCTTGATGTTTTAAGATGATTTGATGTTGATTTTAGAATGACTATAACACCGTGTGATAAATGGTACGTAATTAATAATACAGGTAATATTGAGGCCTATGATATACCAACATCTAACTACAAGACCTCAAGGTAACTTCTAAAAGAAGACTATTTCAGATATTAGAATTTCCAAAATGTATGTAAGTAATACTGGTTTCCACCTCTTCACGAGGTGTAGGCATTCATTTTATTATTGGAAGTAAATATTATCTTAGCTGGCTAACTCAGATCCATAAACACTTCTTAAAAAATCATGAGTCAGCTAAAGGTATTTTCTCTGCTAGTTTTGATTGTGGTTTGCTGCTCCTACTGTTGTCAACCACCTCTTGCTAAATATGTATACCAACCTTCTATTGCTCCCATATTGTTTTAATAGTAGCTTTTGCTGCCTTTAAAAAGTGAAGTTGCAAAAAAGTCCAAAATGCGTTTCTGCTGAATGTACTTTGGACTTTCTTGCAACTTCACTTTTTAAAGGAGTGGTTTGTGTTCTTATTGCTGGTGGGGTGATGGAGTGGGCTGAAACCATGCACTCTGGAATTTGTTGTGTATTATCTCTCAGTAAAGCTTTTTTAAATTTTGTTTTGTTTTTAAAAAGTGAAGTTGCAAAGTTAATCTGCTTAGAAATCTGAGCCGACAGATTTGGAACTTCCATCATGTGCACACCAGCATACAGGTTTTGGTAGATATGTGGGTATGAGTAATGGAGTCTTATGTACCAGGAGCAAAATTGCTATCACTATAAACAGGTTTTTTTAAAGTAAAATAGCAAGATGGAATGAATAATTTCTGTAAACTATAAAATATAAAACTATTAACAATAAATATATTAAAGAAAATGGAGACAATATAAAATATGAATTTTCTCCAAAATAAATAGTCACTTATTACTCATTAAAGCCAATCCTTAGTCATTAAAGAGTACTAATTTGTCATAATGTTCTGCAATTCTGTGTTTCAGAGTAGCTGATGATTTACAGCATAGCTTCTGCTTGCTCCTCTAGGTATGAGCTGACTGCAGGAACTTAAAACATAGGCGGACTTTTCTCTAACTTGCGGCCTTCCTGATGCAGAAACTCAACCCTGACCTCCCCTCAAGCCTAGGAACCCAGATTCTTGGAAGCTGGGTTCTTCTTAGGAGAGTGGGCATCCCAGACATAATTGTCTTCATTTTTCTTTTTCCTTTAGGCTCAAACTCTTCTGTGGAGCTAAAACGCTGAAGGTTTGTGGTAGTGTTAGGGAGCAAAATTTGCCACCCCAAAATGTGTCTCTTTGGCATGTGGATTATTTTGAGCTGAAAACAGTCAGGCCCAAAAGACTCAGGAAGAAACTTTGACCTTCCCCATAACCACCTAAAAGAATTTAGATTAGAGGACCTGTTCCAGGAAGGCGGCTATCTCCATAGATCACTATAGTATGAACTTTGTGTGGCAGACATGCAGGAACCTAGCGAAGTTTGTTAAAATTCTTCTCTGTATCCCACTGTCTCTGCATAGCCCAGCAAACATTTGTTTCCCAAACATTTGCTTTTCCATCTCTATGTGAATTGCCTTCCTCCCCTTTGAAGTCCTAAACCACTACCCCCAACATCCTCTTTTGTCTTAAGCTGAAGATAGCATTTAATGTGAGGTTTTCAGTCATTTGGACAAGTACTCAGTTTTCCTGGGTTTCTCCCATGTATACATGTTATTAAATACTTGCGTGATTTTCTCCTGTCAACCAGTCTCATGTCAATTTAATCCTTAGACCAGCCAGAAGAACCTAGAAGGGTAGAAAAAATTTCTTCCTCCCCAACAGTAACCACTGATGGTGTTCAGAGCTGCTCCTCAGATTGGTGTTCCAGATGTGTTTCCACAAGGCTTGCTATAATAATCAACTGGATGGTGCACAGGGACCTGAAATATTTAAAAACAAACTCACCTCTAAAGCCTCCACCTATTCTAAGTCAAGTGTTAGTGTCATGCTAAATGCCTCAGTATTTCAAACTTTAATATCCACATCTGTAAAATGGTGACAATAATTTCTTCCTTATAGAGGCTTATGAGGCTTATGGTAATGGATGTAAAAAGCTTAGCACAGGGCCTGTTACAGTGTTAGCTCTTAATACATATTAACTGTGGAAATGGTGATGGTGGGTGATTATCACCCCCTTTACTTTTTCCAAATGGTTTTGCTTATTTATTTGCTTCTGAAGCTAGAATGCAAGCCCACAGTTATAAGAACCCTATCCTAGTTAAGTTTGTTTCTGGCATAGTAATTATCTGCTGTTTTTTAAACGACTAGCTTCATAAATACTGCATTACTTGTATTTTACATGCTATAACCATTTACATTTGATGCGAAGCCTCTTTTGTGCTCTTTATTTTGAGCTTCATAACTATCTTATGAGGCATGTAAGACAGATACAATATATTCATCACCCAAGGAAAGAGGATGAGAAGTTAAGTGACTTGTCTAAGCTCACATAAACAAGTAAATGACAGATTTTAGAACTGATTTTCTGTGTTGAGCTTTCCTTGGTGTATTAAGAACACAGTCATCTTTCTTCCAGTTATACCTTTATTTAATTCCAATTTGATCTGTGAACACAGACATCAGAGAAGTTGGAACAAAAGTAGTAGCCAGTGTAGTTTCAGAAAGATCCACTTAATGATTTCCTCAATGATGATTTTGTCATAGGCCCAAATGGGCTGTGATCATCCATAAGAAAAAAAAAAAAAATTGGCTTGCCATGAAAACCAGGCTCAATACAAAGTGGGAAGACTTGCCAATGCCTTCTAGATTGATGACTGATCTTGTTCAGAGCCAGCATAAATTCCTTTAAACTCCAAGAACATGACTATATAATAATGTTCACATTTGTCTAGGCTATGTCTACATATCTCATGAAGGAATTTAAACACCAGAGTTAGGGGTAAATCAGAGAATTTAACAATTTGTATCTGATTTTTCAATGTGTACGGCCTCAGTGTTAAGTAAGACTGGCTTGGTTTTGTGTGATGAGAAATGATTGGCCTGAGAGAACGTAAGCTGAAAAGAGTTGGTGCCCTCACGAAGGACACCAGGGACAGAGAGGTGAGGATCATTTCATAGTAGAGAGTTCCAGGTATCTCTTTTTTCTGGCCTAGTGTTCGTGTTTCATTTCAGGTATCAAGTGAAGGGGAGCAGACTCTATCACCCCCGGAATATGCCTCTTTGGCATAAAGATTATTTTAGGCTAATTATTCTTAAGAAACAGCAAACGTAAAAGAAGCTATGAACAGCAAGTAAAAGTTATCCTTTCATAAGAGATATTTACATTTATAAGGAAATCTCCTCCTCTCTAGTCATCTAGAGGAGGCTGACTCAATCTCTAGAAACTCTTATCAATAAATAAGGTGGGACTTAAATCTGCTTAACAACCACACCATTGTTTACTGTGTTTGCCAGTTAACCTCCCATAACTGCCTCCTGCTTCTCCCAGCAGTGTTCTTTTGTCTTTAACTAGAGATGGTATTTAAGAGGATAGCTTGGACCATTTTGGGGAGTTACTCAGTTTTCCTGGGAATCTCCCATATATACAGGAGCTATGCATATTACTATACTTCTGTTTTTCTCCTGTTAATCTGCTTTTTTATTACAGGGACATCTCAGCCAAGAACCTAGAAGGGTGGAGGGAAAATTATTTTTCCTCCCCCACATAAGGAGGGATCAGAGGAGATCAGATAGTTCAACTTGCCAAAGAGTCTGTAACACATTCCTAGCATAGTCTCTACTAATAACTGTGCCCCAGAATAAAGGCGTGCTTCCTGTCATTTTATGCTTGGGAATGTAGCAGGAAATAAATGTGCTAAGAGCCCATGGGGATGCCACAGATTATGGAATACAAGTTAGAAACCACTAGAAGGGCAGACAAAGGGCTGCAGTCACAGTGGGATGAGTGATATCAGGGCTGTAGACAGCTTATAAGCTATAGATAATGGCAATAGGATGACAACATAAGCAATGTGGTTGAGAGGTCTGATAGGGAAAAAAAGAATAACTCTTCTGACATGGGAAAAATTAGCACAAACCATTCTAATGAAATGGTAGGGCCCTCTGAGAGCATGTGTCCCCATCCCTTCTCTTTCAAATGATATTCTTGTTGGAAGCACAAAGGAAAAAATGAACGCTGAAGCTTTGGGGAATTTTCATTAATGTGACAGATCGGATGCACCCGGTGTCCCGTGATCTTATTTCTTTGACAAGTTTCTATGAGACATGCAGGCACCCTGTCAGGTTACTCTTTTTAACGATGGAAAAGCATTCCCATTTCCCTGCAAATATCAGGCATGTTGAAGAAGTGGATAGGGACCACTATCTGGTTCTAATGTTAATCTTCCCTTTCCAGTTCCCTCCCAATAGAACAAAGTCCTTCTGTTCATTTCGGAAGCGGTAGACTAATGCTAACTAGAAGGTGTGGCCACTTTTGAAAGTGCATGAAGAGAATAATATTTAAGGCTTCTTGAGACCCAGGCTCAGAACTCATACAGCGACAATTTCCATCACATCACATTGTCAGAGCAAGTCACCAAGTCAGCCTGCACTCAACAGATGGGAGGTGCTTCAAACTAGTGTGGTATTTATCTCGATCTACTGTAACCAAGGGCATTAGCCTCATGTCTATCCTGTCCCTAGGTTAAAATTCAATTAAAATTCCAATTGTCTTTCAGTGTTTAAGAAAATTGAACTTCCTCTTTTCCTGTCCTCATTTACTGTTCCATCATATTCTTGTCAGACAGGATCCTTATGCCCAGTTTTAAAATGGAATTCCTGAAGTAAAGTGAAGTACTGTTTAATTTAAAGTAACCATTCCTACTAAGCTAAGATTCAATTTTCCTTTTTTTTAGGTATTATTATTTTTTAATTTTTTTAAACATCTTTATTGGAGTATATGAATTTTCAATTCTACCTGGACAGTTCCATAAACAGGAAAAGGCTGTTTTGCCTTGGTTCTTCCTTTTTTCAGTATCTCTCCTTTTCAAGAACATAATTATCCTTCATTCTTTTGTTGACAAGCTTTGGACATTAACCTGAAAACTCAAGAATGTAATTATCCTTTATTCTTCTTTTGGCAATTCAAGTTTTCAAGTTAACAGTCCAATGCTTTAAGTTATGAGTGGATGACTCTTCTTTGGAGATACATACAAGGAGGTTAAGTTTACAGTTGCCATGCATACTCAATGTGCATTTGAGTATAAATAATCCTGTTAATAAAGTTATGTCGAAGATGAGAGAGAGAGAGAGTGTGTGTGTGTGTGTGTGTGTGTGTGTTGTGTAAGAGGGCAGAGAGGGTTGGTATGTGTCCAGGAGGAATAATAAATAAAATCCAGAGAAAGCTGACTAATGAGAAGCAAAAGCAAAGAGGTTTTCAAAGCATACATCTGCACTACTTCCTGTGGGCAGCTGCCCCGGTGTCTGAGATGATGCTGGAAAAGCAATTGAAAATTCCCAACGGTCTCTATATAAATCCCTTTCATTCTGGGGTAATCTGTCAGTCTCTACAACTCAGGAGGAGCCTCCATTGGCTACTTGCTGAGTGTTTCTGTTTATGTGAGTTTTTATCCTGTTGCCAGGAACCCAGTCAGGTGAAGAACAAGCCACATTTACCTGTAACTGCCTTACGCTAGCTTGTGATGCCTAATCTCTTTTATTGATCCTCCTTGCTGGTTTCTGTAGACCATTGATTTTCTTGGCTGTCAGTTTGTGGCCTTGCCTCCTTAAAGTTTATTTAGACCAGCCTCCATAAATTGCTTCTGGTACAGAGGGTGAGGGACGCAGCAGGAGGTCAGGGGCGCATGTATACCTGTCTGTAAATATAAATCACAGCTTTTGTTCTTTGCTGTTGTTTGTGAGCAGTGTTTGCGAGGTGAATAAAAAACGGAAGTATTCCACTAAAACGTGGGGAAGCCATTATGGATTCCCCTGTGACTGCCTTTTTTTTTTTTTTTTTTTATTGCGGGCTAGGTATTCAATTTTCTGAATCCTAATGGTACCTCTTATTGTCTACTCAAACATGTAATGTTTCTTTTTGTTGAAGAAAAAAGTGAAGGCATTGCTTGTTGGCCAGCACAGAGCTGTGCTTTTGAACACAGGTGGGTTCATTTTCCCTTCCCACCACCCAAACTGCTTTTTCTCAACACAAGCATATATATTCATAAATTTCCATCTTTCAGGAGAAAAGAAGCAGCATTGGAGTTGACAGCACCTGCTTGAACAATTGAACCAGCCCTGCTCTTCATAATAAAGCTTATAGGACTATCTATTTAGACAAAGGCCAGGCTTTAATGGAAAAGAACTTTTAAGGTGTGTGGCAGCTCACGGTCAGGATGTTCTAACAGGGCGTTGATGGGTGAAGTGCAGAGAGCCACTGTACCTGCAACGCCAGTTGACAAGCCCAGTTGAGCACAAGGCAAAATGGAAAATTGTTGCGAGCAGGTGGCTGCTCTGTTATAAATAATTCAAGGGCACATCCTGCAAAATCCAAGGGAAAAGCCCCACACCTCATTATAACAGGGAGTTGGTAGACTGCTAGATCCTTAAATCACTAGAAAATGTTTTGCAACAGCTAAGAATTCTTTTTTTTTTTTTTTTTTTTGGCTGTGTTGGGTCTTCGTTGCTATGCCCAGTCTTTCGCTAGTTGTGGCAAGCAGGGGCTACTCTTCATTGTGGTGTGCGCGCTACTCATTGTGGTGGCTTCTCTTGTTGCAGAGCATGGTCTCTAGGCACATGGGCTTCAGTAGTTATGGCACACAGGCTCAGTAGTTGTGGCACACGGGCTTAGTTGCTCCACGGCATGCGGGATCTTCCCAGACCAGGACCCAAACCCATGTGCCCTGCGTTGGCAGGCGGATGCTTAAACGCTGCACCACCAGGGAAGTCCAACAACTAAAAATTTTTTCTCCTCTGCAGTAGTAGACATCATAGTCACTGTGAAATGACAAGTGGTTCCCTTGAGGCCAAGAGGAAAGCAATCAATAGAGGGGCAGCCTGGGCTACTACTCTCTTGGTTGATATTGAAGCATTGTGCATGGAAACAACACCCAAAATAAATCATCAGGAAAAGAAGCATCCTCAAGACAGGAAAAGAAGTACCTTCCAGAAAGGACTTGGTGGGACAGCTTGCTTGATTTAGCTGTCTCTGTTTTAACTTAGCTTTTTCATATTAGTTACTAGTGTGGGTCTACTTGAATTTTCTAACATTTTTACTTCCACTTCCCTAATATGCTTCCTATTATTTTCCTCCTTTACTACCTGTGACACTCACATGGGCCCTGCATTTTATACGCACTCCTCATTCTCTACCCTTTAAATCTCTAAAATCTTTCATGAAAAAATTATTCATTATTGTCAGTGGTTTTCTATTTCTCAGAAATCTGATAGCAAGTTTAACCTGTGCCAGAGTGTGATTACTTATTTGATGCCTGGATTAGTCAGGACAGGCTTGCTCATACTGCAGTAACAAATAAGCCGCCGTGTTACAGGACCTAATCAACAAAGGCTTATTTCTTGCTCTCAGAGCCCAGTTTGGATCTAGAGCTCTCTTTAGCAGCTTCCTTCGTAGTATTGGCTCAGGGATCCAAACTCCTCCCACCTTTACAATGATGCATTGGACATAAGGCCTCCAAAGTAGGCATAGGGGGAAAGAGAGAGTGTGGACAGTCACCCAGTAGGTTTTATAGCCAGATCTGGAAATGGAGCACGTTGCTCCTTTAGAAAAGAATTTTTTTTTTTTTTTTTTTTTGCGGTACATGGGCCTCTCACTGTTGTGGCCTCTCCCGTTGCGGAGCACAGGCTCCGGACGCGCAGGCCCAGCGGCCACGGCTCACAAGCCTAGCCGCTCCGCGGCATGTGGGATCTTCCCAGACCGGGGCACGAGCCCCTGTCCCCTGCATCGGCAGGTGGACTCTCAACCACTGCGCCACCAGGGAAGCCCAGAAAAGAATTCTTTTAAAAATAGTCAAGTATTTTTTCATCTGAAATAATTGTCTCCCTACCCCATCAAGGCTAAAAATACATTCCAGATTCATCATTGATCCACACGTCAAAACTTATGAATTATAAAATGTTAGAAGAATATTGCGTAAACATGGCATAAGGCTTTTTGCGGCAACACAAAAAAAGCAAGAAGTTAAAAGAGAAAATATTGGTAGATTTGACAACACAAAATATTTTAGAAATCTATTAGGTGATAGATTATCACCTTAATTATCACCAAATTAAGGTTTAAAAACATATCACACACGAAAGGAAATAAAGGCAATATAAAAAACAAACAAAAAATCAATATTGCTCATATAGAAAAGATCTCTTACAAAGCAGTAGGGGAAAAAGCCAAACAAACAAATGAGAAAAAAAGCACAAAAGTCATAATTAATCTAGTCCAAAAAAAAAAAAAAAGTGAACCATTAAAAGTAAGAAAATAACGCCTAATATTTCTATTGTTTAGACTCATGCAAGTTAAAACAATGAGGTAAAGCTCTACCCTAAACTTATCAAAAATTTTAAAATAATACAGTTGTTATGGTTATGTGAAAAAAGGCTCTGGGACATACCATTGGTAGGACTATAAACCAAAACTACCTTTTTAATTTGGTAGTGACAGTCAAATTAAAAAAAAAAAATTTATTGAAGTATAGTTGATTTACAGTGTTGTGCTGATTTCTACTGTACAGCAAAGTGACTCAGTTATACACGTATATACATTAATTTTTTATATTCTTTTCCATTATGGTTTATCCCAGAAGATTGGATATAGTTCCCTGTGCTGTACAGTAGGACCTTCTTGTTTGTCCATTCTAAATGTAATTGTTTGCATCTACGAACCCCAAACTCCCGGTCCATCCCTCTCCCTCCCCCATCCCCCTTGGCAACCGTAAGTCTGTTCCCTGTGTTGGTAAGTCTGTTACTGTTACGGAGATAGGTTCATTTGTGCCATATTTTAGATTCTACATATAAGTGATATCATATGGTATTTGTCTTTGGCTGTCTGACTTATTTCACTTAGTATGAAATCTCCAGGTCCATCCATGTTGCTGCAAATGGCATTATTTCATTCTTTTTAATGAGTAACATTCCATAGTATATATGTACCACATCTTCTTTATCCATTCCTCTGTTGATGGACATTTATGTTATTTCCATGTCTTGGCTATTGTAAACAGCACTGCAGTGAACATTGGGGTGCATGTATCCTTTCAAACTATGTTTTTCTCCAGCTGTATGCCCAGGAGTGGGATTGCTGGATCATATGGTAGTTCTATTTTTAGTTTTCTGAGGAAGCTCCATACTGTTTTCCACAGTGGCTGCACCAACTTATTGGGTTAACCAAAAAGTTCATTTGGCTTTTTCTGTTACAGAAAAGGCCAAATGAATTTTTTGGCCAACCCAATACATTCCCACCAACAGTGTAAGAGGGTCCCCTTTTCTCCACACCCTCTCCAGCATTTGTTATTTGTAGACTTTTTAATGATGGCCATTCTGACTGATGTGAGGTGGGACCTCGTATTTTTGATTTGCATTTCTCTAATAATTAGTGATGTTGAGCATCTTTTCATGTGCCTACTGACCTTCTGTATGTCTTCTTTGGAGAAATGTCTGTTAAGGTCTTCTGCCCATTTTTGATTAGGTTGTTTTTTGGTTATTGTTGTTGAGTTGTATGAGCTGTTTGTATATTTTGGAGATTAAACCCTTGTCTGTTGCATCATTTGCAAATATTTTCTCCCATTCTATAGATTGTCTTTTATTTTTTTTTATGGTTTCCTTTGCTGTGCAGAAGCTTGTAAGTTTGACATTTGCTTATTATTATTAATTTTATTTCTATTGCCTTGGGAGACTGACTTAAGAAAACATTTGTACAATTTATGCCAGAGAATGTTTTGCCTATGCTCTCTTCTAGGAGTTTTATGGTGTCATGTCTTATGCTTAAGTCTTTAAGCCATTTTTTTTTTTTTTTTTTTTTTTTTGGTGGTATGTGGGCCTCTCACTGTTGTGGCCTCTCCCATTGCGGGGCACAGGCTCTGGGGCCGTGGCTCACAGGCCCAGCCGCTCTGCGGCATGTGGGATCTTCCCGGACCAGGGCACAAATCCGTGTCCCCTGAATTGGAAGGTGGGCTCTCAACCACTGCGCCACCAGGGAAGCCCTCTTTAAGCCATTTTGAGTTTATTTTTGTACATGATGTGAGGGTGTGTCCTAACTTCATTGATTTACATGCAGCTGTCCAACTTACCCAGCACCACTTGCTGAAGAGACTGTCTTTTCCCCATTTTATATTCTTGCCTCCTTTGTTGAAGGTTAATTGACCATAGGTGTGTGGATTTATTTCTGGGATTTCTGTTCTGTCCCACTGATCTGTATGTCTGTTTTTGTACCAGTTCCACACTGTTTTGATTACTGTAGCTTTGTAGTATGTGACAATCCAAATTTAAAATGCACATAACTATCTAGCCATCAGCTCCACCAATAAGAATTATTCCACAGTAACTTGTGCAGAAATGGTGCATGACAACACACAATGATCACAGCAGTATACGTCATAGGAAGAAAAACAGAAAATCTAAAAGATGTACAAGAAATGTTAAATTACAGTGCATCTAACTATGGAATACTATGCAGTACTAAACACTTTATATAGATCTACTTACACTGGTATAATAGAGTGTCCATGTATGTTATTGGGTATAAAAGTAAAAGATTCAGTGTGTACAATCCCATTTCCAAAAATATAAGAGCAAAATAATGTGTATAGTAGTTGTTGTGTGTATAGGAAGAAAATCTGGAAGGACAAAGATGGAATGGTTCATGGGGCCTCCTATCTGGCAGGGGTTCGGAGTAGCCTTCCTACTGCTACTGCTGTTGTTACTACTCTAGCCACTACCCCTGCTGGCTGATGCCTGCCAGGCTCTAACTACCCCACATACATTAACTCATCTCATCTCCTTAGCACACTTCTGAGATAAGTATTAGTAACCTTTCCTATTTTACAGGTGAAGAAACTGAGGCTCTGAGAGCGATAGTACCTGGACACAGGGAAGGCAGAAAATTTCAGTTTTAATTTCATAAACTTCTACTCTTGACCTCCCACTCCTATCTCTACATAGCTTCCCAGAGTGATCATGTTAACTGAAAATCAGATCCTGTCACTCCTCTGCACAGAATCCTTCCAAGACTTCCCCTCTCTTCAGAATAAAATCTAATGTCCTTACTACAGGGTACAGGATCTTGGGTTCTGAATAGGGGATGTCATCTTCAATCAAGCAGCCATATTTCTCTTCTTGTTCTTCTCTGCTCTTTATACTAATAGCTCATTTTATTTAGGCTCTGCTTAAATACCAAGCCTTCCACACATCACTCTATCCTTCCTTAACTCCTTATAGTGCTTGTTACATGAGATAGACTTTTGACCTTAGACTATATTTACTTATGCCTTTGTTAATTATCTATTTTCCTCTGTAAGGATGTAAATCCATGAAGACATGGACTTTGTTTTATTCCTATAGTTTAAGTGCCTAGAAAAGTATGTGGTACATAGTAGCTGTTCATTAAATATTTGTTGAATAAATGAATGACAACAAAAAAATGCTAAAGTGAGTTATTGCAAGTGTGTTGCAGTTAAGAAGATTAAACAGCTATCTGTGTGTGTGTGCACCTTGTGTATGTGTGTGTAAATTGAAAGCATAGTTGAATGTTGTTTAGTATGGGGATATCCAGCAGTGCAAAAAGAAAATACAGATTTTTTTTTGCAATCAACTAGAATTAGTTTAATCCATATTTGGCACTTTATTTGGACTCAGGTCAACCAAAAGCGAAACAAAAACTGAAAAAAAAAAAGATAAAAGGAAGTAGTTTATATGTCGGTTAGTTCACCTTATAAAGAGGTGGACAGTAGGCTAGAATAATCTTTTATTCCCCATCCACTTTCCCTTAATTCTGTACCCACTTGCCTCAACTACCACATGTTTAGACAGATAAAAATATCTTACTGGATAAATAAACTGTACCTGAGCAAAAATGGATTAAATATCTGTGAATGAAAATGGTTTTCCAATCTTATGTAATAATCGATGAAATCAGTTTCAACAGCTACGTTCTTTGTAGCTCTATAGCTCTATGATTCTAACTCATCTAAGAAAGCCATTTTCATATCTCTCTTCATTCACATACTATATATTTCAGTTGTGGTTTGGTTGGAAGCCCGTCAGCGTATTCTAGTTATGAAGGGTTTTACGAAGTATAAGGGATGGGCAGCGTAAAGGACCTTAAAGCTTGGGGAGAACATGGGGCAAAGCCACTACCGAGCCCCTCAGCCTGAAGCACTGAATCATCTGGTTCTCGAGGGGAAGCTGGTGCATTTCCTAAGAATTTCTGGGAAATTCCCGCCAACAATTTAAGTCTGAGGCAGCAAAAGAGTGGTTGTCAAGAGCTTACCAAGAAGGCCCTGTGAGTCACATCTTCCTACACGTCTGTATAGAACTGCTTCCAGAGAATAATGGCCTCTCTTTTTCTTCTGTCTTCTAAGCTTTGTACAAGTGGCTGTCATTGGCAAACTCTTTCATGGAGGATATTCTGGAAATTCCAGAAAAAACCTCTGATGAGGATGCTGACTTGACAATAGGTATTCTGACACATTTCCTTTAATGGCACATCTGTTTTTGATTGAGAGATTTGTGAACACTCTCATCAGTTTTTCTAGGCAGGTATACATGTTTGTGTAGATGCTATGCCAGAAGTTGTAAACTAGCTGGCTACTATGGGGTCTTTTTGTTTGTTTGTTTGGGGCTTCTTTTCCCCCCACACAGTATCTTTGTGGTTTTTTTTGAGCCACTATTTACAAATTGGAAAATTGCACATATAATTTTGAATTTCTGGCTTCTCCTAAAAAACTGAAGATCCGTCAATGCTAGCTTCTATTTCCCGTGATAACTGTATCCGGGTACCCGTAGCCCCCTTAGGCATGGCATGCATTCACAAGTTTTCCGCAGCTCCTCACCTCTCAGAATGTTTCTTACACCTAGTTCCCTTAGCTCATTGATATTACCTTCCTGGGCCCTAGAGATGTTAGAGTTTATAACCTCTGCTTCTAGAACTTGAGAGAAGTTATAGTCAAGACTTTTATGTGGCTCTGATGTCCTGAATACATTGTCAGGAAATGTTTTTATGAGCTATTAGCTATGTCTGAAGCATGTTTTTTTTTTCCTCCAAATCCCGTTTCCTATGCATATTTTCACATCATAAGTTAGCAACCTTTTTATCTTATACAGGCTTCTTTATTTTTCACATTATAGTTGTTTTTACTTCAAGAAAAATGAAAAGTAAGTTTTTTTGGCAAAGGTACTGTGCACCCTATGACATGAATAAAACATAAAGGTGCTACTGATAGGTAGGATTGAGCAGTTGTGTGCAACCACTGATCTAGTTACCCTTGCACATCACAATTGTAACCCATGTGACTTAAATTCAAGGTCCAGCAAAATACAAATGACTACAGATCATGGACCCATGAGTCCACAGAAAAGTAGACAAAAATATGGCAGTTAAATTTACAAAAATCAGAAGTTTGCTATAAACTCGCATGTACTTTTACATATGTCTCTTTGTGTATATAAACACATTATTGCATCTCTCTCACACACACACACACACACACACACACACACACATACATGCATTTCCCACACTGTCTTCTGAACCTCTGCACACAAAACAAAATTTAGTTCTAGGAAACAGTAAACTGAAAGTCACCTTGACTTTTTTAAACTTGACAAAAAAATAGAAAAAGTGCAGTCAAATTGCAATCAAATGGTAATGGGCTTTGCTATGAAAATCATGTAAAAAAGAGGTTTAGAGCTATACCAAAAGTAAACAAATAAATAAAAGACAGTCTAACTGTCTCAGCAGGTGAAGTACGAATTGAACTTTGAGCAATAGGTTTATCTCCTGACCTTCAGACCTGAGCTGAAATTAGGTGAGAAAACACCTTGTCACCTAAAGTGGTTATAGACTATTTGGGTAATTTGGAAGCCTGAAGTTAGAGGGCTGGAAATGTACATATTAAAAAATACTTAAACTTTGGAAAGTCTTATAAATAATGTGCAGCTGTCCAGCAATATGTATAATGTCTGCCAACTGTATAAAGTCTCCACAAATTCTGTTTTGGTTTGGCATTCAGTGTAGAAAAATAATATATCTGTTCCTTGTTTTCCACTTGAAGGCAACTACACTTAAGTGTTCTACATACAAGTCCTTGTTTTTCCCCATGACTGACATTCAAATACCAGAAATGACAAGTTATTGGCTATTGCAGAGAATAAAAATTCATTTATGTCTATAAATATCCAAGAGTTGTTTATTTAGGAGGAAACAGATGACCTAACTGAAGACTAAATCTTGGCAAGTTGACTTTCATTGGCTGAACCCTGCCAATTTCATTCTAGCCAGCTGGTTCCCTCTAATCCTCTCCTGTTCCTTCTGTTTGAGTGATTTTGTAGGTTTTTTTTATGCCACATGCATCCATCACCACCAATTCCAAACAAAGAGCATGCTGGGTGAGAACAAAGCACAGATGAGCTGTCTAGGGGTTCACAATACAGGGAATGGGGCCAAGGAAACTCATCAAGAAATTCACACATCCATAACTGCAAGTTAATGACAGTAAAGAGAATGACATTTAAGAGGGAGCCCCAAACCCTTTTTACTCTTGTAGTTTAGTTAACTGGACAGCTGGAGGCGCTCCAAGTGACCTTTAGTTCAACCTAAATTATGTCATTCTGTGTTTAGAGAATCAGACCAGAGGGGGCGAGGAGTCCATAGAGAAAGACTTGCAGAGTGGCAGGAAGCTTGCTCTCTGTTTGCATAAGGCAGTGAGTTAGAGTCAATTAAGCTTATAATTTATTTCTTTTTAAAGATTCCAATTTTTATTTCACAATAGCCCTTTCTTGTGTTTCCTTTAAATTTCATTTTAATGACACAAATGAGGGTTTGATTACAATTAAACTTTCCCCTCTAAGGGCTGGTGTGCCTAGTCAAATAAAGTTGGAAGGGAGGGGATTGGCCGAGGCAAGAAAGGAGGCACAAGGGGAAACCCAGTGCAGGTGTGGAATGAAGCTGAGTACCTAAAGAAAAACTGGAAGCACGATGAGCAATGTATAAATCTGATCTGCCTGTTTTAATTCCTAAGCGATAGGGGCCACAGAGAGCATACAGAGAGAAAGCAGAAACAGTTGTTTGATGGATATTACACATTTAGGTTCTGTAATTACATAGGAAGTGGATTTATCACAGTGTCCTTGCATCAGTGAAACGTCAGGGGCAAGACACATGTGTGGCCCCATCAGAGGAGGAATTGTTTTTAGGAAGCTCTGGCTTTGCAGTCTGGAAACGACAAGAAAAACATGAGGCCAATGTTATTACTTCTGAGAACTTTCAACGCAATTAATGCATGAAATTAAACGTGTAAAGAAGTGGAGAAAGGGAAAATTTCAAGTACAATCAGCAATGCTCTGGCAGCTTTGAAAATCAAAACACTATGTAAATGTTTCTGAGACTAGATTTGCTTAACTAAGAGGCCAAGTATCCTCACCTTCACTGTGTTAATACATGTTAGATTCTCCTCTCTGGCATGTGTTCACTCCATGTACCACAGATGAAGATTCTTAAAATATTTCACGAGTTTTCTTGGCCTCTTCAAGATATTAATGCCTGGACTCTGTTGTTTTTAATCATTGTTCACATTAAGAAATTGAAATACTCATCAAGGAGTAAGCAATCAGGTTAAGACAAATTGTGTAGACAAAGCTATAATAAAGATATGATCTTGAAAAATAGATAAGCAGCTTTGAAAAATTATTAAGCAAGTAACCTCAGTAACAGTTAAATTTCCATTAGATATTTTTCTTGAAAAATAAAGCTAAAATACCAACAGAATATACATACACATGCACGTACATATGTACATGTGAACATACATTCATGCACACATACAGATATACACACATGTACATGTGATATGTGTTTAGAGAGAGAGTTGAATATCACAGACTATGGGTTTACCTCTGTCTTCCTCTATTCCCTGTGAATTATTCTCAGGCTGAATATTGCATTAATTTGAGTGTTTGTGAACATTTTAATCAGGGACAAAGTAATTTAATGAATGATATAGACATGGATGATATAGACACAGTGACTTACTGTGAAGAATGTAATGACATTGAATGCACGTTGACTGATTTCTTTTTAATTTCAGTGAAACTGACTGTAAGCTAATAGATGCTTTTTTTTTTTTCCAGCACAATGGGAAATAATGTAGTATCCACCTTTGATGACTTCATTATGTTGATTCTATAGCCATATATAATAAGGTAAGTAATAATGATTGGGGACACTTATTAGTAGTAGTATTAAATTGTTCCTGTATGCATATTTCAAAGGCCAGAGAACAATTAACTATCAAGTTGATCATAACCCATTCAAGTTGATTTTATTTGAGGATTATTCAGCAAAGTAAATTTTGAAAACTGCTATAAATGGACAAAACTCAGTTCTGATGAACAAGGGGTAGAACCTTAGCATCAGCTAGTTACATATGACTTACCACAATTGTGTGCCAAAGCCAGCTCACACATGCTTGTGAAAGACAATACTTAACATTTTCAAGAATGTTGAGAGCTGATTATTAAAATTTAAATTATATAAACTTATAATTTATGTACAACATAGATAATAAATAAATTATATAAAACAAATAATAAATACTCAAAATGTATCACTTACTAATTAATTCACTACATTTTACTCTTGTCTATGCTCTTGGGGTTATTTACATCTATGTATGTAAATTTTATTCATATCTGTATGATGGAAAGGCTACATAACATGCTACTGAACATCTCTTCTCGACCTTGTCTTCATTGATATCCCATTTGTAGGTTGAAATTGGCCATGGTAGTATTTATAGCAAAGAGATGAAAATGGTACAAATCAGAGCATTTTATTTTTCAGATGTTTGGATATTGAGTTGTTAAACATTTATCACACCATTTCTTTGCTAGTCCTTAGCAGTGCATATGGGCCCTATTCTTTTCAAATACCTGTGTCTATTTTTGGCTTTTAATTTTTGGAAGCTAAATTATTCACTTTGTGTTCTATTTGTTCTTGTGTTCCAATTCTGTCACCAATGCATAAATGCAGTGTTACAGGAAAAACAATACAGTGTGAGGATAACAGAGTAGCATATCTACCCTGGATGAGGAAGAAGTCATTTTCCACCTCTCTTCTGTTTGCAGTGCCCAGAGGTTGTTGCGAATGAAAGTTATGTTTTCACTGTTGGAAAACTGGTTGACAAAATCACTTCAGGCCCCCACTGTTTACAGTATACAGTCTGACAAATATGCTGGTTAGGAAAAGAATTGTTTCCAACTTACTCCCTTTGGCAGGTAGAAGCAAAGGCAAAAGTTGGCATGTGTGTGTACATGTGGTTCTGTATTTGTTTTATTTATTTGCTTTTGTGGTAATGCGAAGCTAGGAATGGATTCATCTATATTTCCTTTCCTTCATAATATAAGGCATCTGAATAAGTGATTTTATAAAAGTCAAATAATACATAACACATGGCACTCGGGGCAGTGGGTACCTCCCCCACCCCTTGTCAAACTTGAGAAATGCCTACAATTGTTCTTAGTGGCCAAAAAAAAGAAACTCTGGCTTATTTAGGCAGGAAAAAAATTTTAAGTGACTGAATTGTTCTCAGAATCACCAGGAGCACAGGAAGACTGGCCACAGGGCTGCAGAGCCAGGAGGAAAAGTACCTGAAACCAGTCTGTATGCACAAGCAATTACTGTTTGCCATTGTTTTTTCTGTTGACTAGTAGCACCCACCATCCTTATTAACCACCATCAAGACTAGAAAAATCCATTGTGTTCCTTCCTTCTTTTCCCTGCTAGGGCCAGATTTGTAGATCTGGAACAGGTGCATTTAACTGATGGTGCCTAACTAATGCCATTAGATCATGGCTGAAGTAGAGTAGAAAGTGTGCTCACTGGCCTTTTCAGCGTCTAAAGTGGGAGATCCCATAATAGAGCAACTCCCAGCATGGGTGGGCAGTGGAGATACTGAGTGGCCAAAAGAAAGACAATTGTCGGCAGCATTCTCTTAATACTTATTTTCTGTGGAGAAGCTCAGTCATTTCAGTCTCATACTTTCATAGATCTGTGCTGTTTTGTTCTTTGCTATATGACATATGGTGAGAACCAATTCCAAAAGCCCTGGAGACACTGCACCTGTATGTCCTGCACCTAAGTGACGTTTTAACTCTTGAGAAGAAAGAGCAGTGTTCTAGCATGCTCAGAACATAGGCTAATCAGCTGCACTCTTCAGGCACAAATGAGGATAATGTGTTCATTGTTTAGACACCGGAATTGTTCAGTACAAAATGACACAGTGTTTGCCAATTTTGTCTTCATTATAAATGTAAATATTAACTGGTGATATGCGAAAGAATACAAAAAGTCAACAGCAATTAATTGGCTTCTGCAGTAATTAGCAACTGTAAGGCAAACACTTAGGAGCCGTTGTAATTGTCTGCATTAGGAATACACCTCCTGTACAGATCTAATTAGCAATTTAAATAGTGCAGAAATTATATGCCTCTTGCCTTTACACTCCCTGAAGTACTGTTCATTAATGGGGGAAAAAATTGCTAGTAAATGTCATTTGCATTGTCTTGAATTAAGGGCTCTACATCAAAGCCTCTGTTACTGCCTCATACTGAATAATTCTGAGCTGTGGCTTGTGGACCAATACGGCTGTAATTAGGCAATGATGCCTTTGTAAACATGAGACACGAAGTCTGACTGGAGTTTATTTTGCTCTGAGGTATCTCCTTCATGGTTTAAGCTGTAAATAAGAAGAAGATAGAATAGGGATACAGCTAAAAATTAAATAAATAAAGATTGAATTTGACAAATATTGACTCTTCACGGGCCATTGAAGTGATGGTTAAAAAGGATATTTAAAAGACTTTTAACAGAGTTTTAGTTGGTCATGAGATTTTAGCAATGCAGCTGATGCAGATACCAATGGTCTGTCTGAGGAGACTGGTCAAAATTATGATTTAAGAATTACGCTGATGGCAAAGTAGTTTCTGATTATATTTGTGCTATATAGTGAGAATTACATATAACAAACACATCAGGTCCATGACGAAAGACTAAAACACAGCTTGAGTACACTATATTTCAGAGATGCATCAGTCAGAGCTGAAACTTCTGATTAATGAAGCTCCAATTTATGTTGTTCCCATACTTCCAAGTGTATGGTGTCTTCTGTTGTGGAACACAACTTCTAGTTGTAGAAACATCAAGGAACAAAATTCCTGGTGGAAACTTTGCAACTATAGAAATGTTTAATTTAGTTAAGAACTCTTGAAAAATTACTTGGATTAAAAGAAAAAAGAGAACCTTATATTGAGGATAATAAATCTGGGAGAGATGATCATATACAAAAGAAGACTGAATCAAGATTCAAAGTGATATCAACAGGTTGAGATAAAATATTAAGACACTAAAGATAAAATATAATTGGGGATAATGAACAAACCTGAACTTGGTTTCAAAATACAAGATGTGAATAAGACCTGAGGCTCTTTTTAAAAATATGTGAGGTCTAGAAAAAGTCACAGTGTGACGTATCTGACAAAAGAAGACAAAGTTTTGAGGTAGATTAATAGGAATATAATATCCGTAAGAAAGATGAATAATAGTCTCACTGATTTTTGCATTGCTGATACTGTACATTGTGATTAAGTCTGGGTGCTGTATTTTAACAAGGACACAAACTAATTGGAATGTGTCAGAGAGGGCATAGAGCATAGAGCATCTGAAGCCACGTCTCATGGGAAACGGTGGATAAAATTTGTGATGCAACATGTGAAAAGATAAGACTTCTCCAGTATCTTTATACTGCCATATAAAATGGTTAGAGAATTATTCTGCATGGCCTCACAAGATAGACCTGGGTTTAATACAGGAATACCATTTGATGATTTTAGCTTAACATATAAAGTAAAGTTTAAACAATTGGAGTTGTTAGACAATAAAAATGGGTTGCCTTCTAGATTGTATTCCCCTTTTGTAACTACTCTTTCTTAAAACCCTGCACTGTCATGACACATTGCCTACAATGGTCTCTGATTATTATGATAAAGCAAATGTAGGGAGGAATGTTCATTGCCACCTATTGGCAAAAACAGAGAACTAAAAAGGATTGACGATCATTTGTTTTTTCTGAAGTCAGAATTTATGCGCAAATAGATAATATTCAGTGGTTATTTTAATAATTATAAACTAAAATCTGTGAATGGAAGTCATGTGTTGTTATACAAGTGCCTTTTCAGTGGAAAGGTTACTACTTTAAAATGAACATAAATGTGAATATAAAGAAAGGACAGCTATGTGATATGTAAAAGGATATGTTCATCTGTAAAAAAATATGTTATTAGCATATCCACTGACCTTTAAGAAGTAAAACAGGATTAGTGGTTATAACATGTTTGTGGTCTTTATAACATTTTTCAGGGTTTGCTTATCTCTAACTTCATAAAAGTACAATATTTTTAAGACAAAATATTTAGGAATCACTGAAAGATTTTATTAGATGAGTAATGACCTCATTAAAATTTAATTTCGTATTTATATAGTTATTTTTTGATGTATAAAGCAAACTAGCTTGGTGTTTATAACTAAGTACAAATGCAATATTTGCTTGTTGTGATTATGGGTTGTCAGGGAGATGATCTTTGGGGATTAAGCTGTGGAATATATTAAATTATGGTATTAATGGATTATTCTACATTCAACTGAAGACAGTAAAAATATATGAACATCTCTCATAAATACATCTTTCATTTTTTTCTATCAAGAATTTAGGGAGTACCTGCTTTGTGCCAGGAACCACTGTAGGTGTGGAGAATATAGCTGGCAGTAGGAAGAGCACAGACCCTATATTCTTGAGGCTTACAACCTGTTTTGGGGAGCTGGGGTAGGGATGAATGTATACCCTGGACAATAAATAAAGCAGGACCATTTAGATAGACAGTGATAGAGCTGAAGAACTTTGGATTGGGTGGTCTGGGAAGACCTTTCCTTAAAAGGTGGTATTTGAAAGAGTTGAGAATTATAAGAAGCTGCCAGCTGTGCAAAAATTTGGGAGAACATCCCAGGCAGAGTAAAGAGTTGATGCATAGGGTTTATGTTGACAATAAATTTTATGTTCAAGCAATTGTGAGGGAACGGAGAAATATTAGCCCAGATTATGGAGTAGGATAAAGTGGTAGAAGAGTTTGGGGAGATAGTGGCCAGACCATGTAAGATCTTGTAGGCCAGGTTAAAGAACTTGTATTTTGTTCTAAGCATAATGGGAAACATTTGGTGTCTTAAGTTAGGGCAGGAGTGAACCAAATTTGGCAGCATCCTACTTTTGTAAGTAAAGTTTTATTGAAATGAAGCCACACACATTTGTTTACATTTATTTATTGTCTGTGGCTGTTTTCATGCTACACAGAGTTGGATATTTGTGACAAAGACCACATGGCCCACACAGTATAAAATATTTACTGTCTGACCCTTTACAAAAAAAAGTTTGCCCACCTCTGAGCTCAGGAGTGATATCTGCCAAACATTTTAGGTCACACAGTCTGCGGAGAAGGATTGTAGGGGGATATAAAAGTTAGGAGGCTATTGCTATAGTCTAGGTGAAATACGATTGTGTTTTATACTAGGCTAGAAATAATGGGAATGGGAAAGAGTAAAAAATGCGGAAGATGTTAAGGAGCTAGAATTTAAGATGTTTTCTAATGGTTTAAATGTGTGGGTAAAGCTGGGAGAGAAATCAAGAATAATTAAAACAATTTTGGTTTGAGCACCTGGATGGAGGGTGATTTGTATATAAAATTATCAGTAATTTATAAAATTTTTTGGACTAAGAATTACATCCTTTTTAGTGATGTACAGAAACAAATAGGAAACAGTTTTTCATCATATGAGTTAGCAAGATCTATCTGTCTGTCTTTCTATCTATTAAAAATATATATGGCCTTGAAGTTAGATAATACCTGCTCAGTCAAGTATTAGTTGAGTGGTCTTGGACAAGCTACGTACAATCTCTGAGAACAATTTTTTAAAATTAAGATATAAAATTAATAATTATACAAAGACATTATATGATTTTTTCCAGATTTATTTTTCATTTTTAAAATTGGAGTAAAATAAGCTATCAGCCTACGATTTTAACCATTTTTAAATGTATTGTCCAGTGGAATTAAGCACATTCACATTGGTATCCATCCAACTCCAGAACTTTTTTCATCTTCCAAAACTGAAACTGTGCCTATTAAACAGTAACTTTTCATACATCCCTTCCCTCAGCCCCTACCAACGATCCTTTCTGTCTCTACTAGTTTGACCAATCTAGGTACCTCATATAAGTGGAGTCATATGGTATTTGTCCTTTTGTTTTTGGCTTCTTCTACTTAGCATAATATCTTCAAGATTCATTCATGTGTCAGAATTTCTTTCCTTTTTAAGGCTAAGGAATATTCCATTGTACATACATACCACATTTTACATATCCATTTGTTGTAGACTGAAAGTTTGTGCCCTGTCCCCGAAATTTGTATGTTGAGACTGAATCCCAGATATGATGGTGTTTGGAGGTGGGGCTTGGGAAGTGATTATGTCATGAGGGTGGAACCTTCATGAACAGAATTTGTGTTCTTTTAAAAGAGGCTAGTATAAATGAGATTGTCTCCTTGATTTCTCTTTCAGATAGTACATATTATTAGTGTATATAAATACAACAGATTTATGTATATTAATCTTGTATCCTGCAAATATATTGAATTTATTTATTAGTTCTAATAGTTTTCTGATGGAGTCTTTAGGGTTTTCTATATATAGTATTATGTAATCTGCAGATAGTGACAGTTTAATTTTTTTCCTTCCAATTTGGAGTACTTTTTGTTCTTGCCTGATTGCTGTGGCTAGGACTTCCAATACTATGTTGAATAAAAGTGGTAAGAGTGGGCAGCCTTGTCTTGTTCCTCATCTTAGGGGAAATGCTTTCCGCTTTTCACCATTGAGTATGATGTTGGCTGTAGGTCTGTGACATATGGCCTCTATTATGTCGAAGTATGTTCCCTCTTATACTCACTTTGTTGAGAGCTTTTATCTTAAATAGATGTTGAATTTTTTCACGAGCTTTTTCTGTATCTATTGAGATGATAATATGATCTTATTCCTCTATTTGTTAATGTTATGTATCACATTGACTGATTTATGGATATTGAACTATCCTTGCACCCCTGGGATAAATCCCACCAGATCATGGTGCGTGATCCTTTTAAAGTATTGCTGAGTTTTGTTTGCTAACATTTTGATGATTATTTTTACAACTATGTTCATCACTGATACTGGCCTGCACTTTTCTTTTTTTGTGGTGTCTTTGTCTGGTTTTGATATCAGGGTGATGCTGGCCTCCTAAAATGAGTTTGGAAGCATTTCTTCCTCTCCAAATTTTTGAGATAGTTAGAGAAGAATAGGCATTAACTTTTCTTTAAATGTTTAGTAGAATTTACCTGTGAAGCTGTCTGGTCCCAGACTTTTTTTTTGTTGGGAGTCTTTTTTTTTTATTACTGATTCGGTTTCATTACTGGCAATTGGTTTCTTCATATTTTGTATTTCTTCCAGATTCAGTCTTGGGAGATTGTACATTTCTAGGAATTTACCCATTTCTTCTAAATTGTCTATTTTATTGGCATACAGTGTTCCTAGTAATCTCTTATCCTTTGTATTTCTGTGGTGTTGGTTGTAACTTCTCCGTTTTTATTTCTGATTTTATTTATTTGGGCCCACTCTCTGTTTTGCTTGATGAGTTTGGCTAAAGGTTTATCAATTTTGTTTATCTTTTCACAAAACCAGCTCTTAGTTTTATTGATCTTTTCTATTTTTTAGTCTCTATTTTATTTATTTCTGCTCTAATCTTTATAATTTGTTTTCTTCTATTAAATTTGGGTCTTGTTTGTTCTTCTTTCTCTAGTTCCTTTAGGTGTAAAGTTAGGTTGTTTATTGAGATTTTCTTGTTTCCTGAAGTAGGCTTGTATCGCTAAAAACTTCCCTCTTGGAACTGCTGTGTCCCATAGATTTTGGATCATTCTGTTCTCATTTTCCTTTGTCTCCAGGTATCTTTTTGTTTCCTCTTTGATTTCTTCAGTTACCCATTGGTGGTTTAGGGGAATATTGTTTAGCCTTCACATATTTGTGTTTTTTATAGTTTTTTTCTTATAATTGCTTTCTAGTCTCATAGCACTATGGTCAGAAAAGGTGCTTGATGTGATTTCAGTCTTCTTGTTTACTGAGACTTGTTTTGCAGCCTAACATGTGATCTAACTTGGAGAATATTCCATGTGCACTTAAAAAGAATGCATATTCTACTGCTTTTGGATGGAATGTTCTAATATATCTGTTAAATTCATCTGACCTAATATGTAGTTTAAGTCCAGTATTTCTTTATTTATTTTATTTCTGGATGATTTTACTACCGATATAAGTTGGGTGTTAAAGTCCCCTACTGTTATTGTGTTTACTGTCAGTTTCTCCCTTTGTGTTAATGTTTGATTTACGTATTTAGGTGCTTCTATGCTGGGTACACATATGTTTACAATTGTTATATTGTCTTGGATTCATCCCTTTACCATTATGTAATAGTCTTCTTTGTCTCTTGTTACTTTGAACTCTTTATTAGATAGATTGCTATCTCCAGTTTGCTTAGTTCTTCTTCTAGGGTTTTATCTTGTTCCTTTATTTGGAATATATTTCTTTGTTGCCTCATTTTGCCTAATTCTCTGTGTTTATTTGTATGTATTAGGCAGATTGGTTATGTTTCCTGATCTTAGAGAAGTGGCTTTATGTAGGAGACATACATGTAGGGGCCCAGCAGCACACTTCCCTTGGTCACCAAAGCTATATTATATAGTGGGTATTCCCTATGTGGGCTGAATAGGACCTTCCGTTTGATAGAGCTGACTACTGTGGGTATGCTGGGAGGTGGGTCTGGTCCCCAGGCCAGTTGGCTGTTAGGCCTTGCCTTGTGTGGAGGCTGCCAGCTGCTGGTGGGTGAAGCCAGGTCCTGGCATGGCTAACTGCATGGCTCAGGGGTCCTGGGACTGGTGTTGGCCTACTGGTGGGTGGGGCCATGTCCCAGGGCAGCTGGCTGGGGGGTGGGTGGGCTGTGGGAACCTGGGGCAGATGCCAGCCCTGTGGAAGTGGAGCTGGGTCCCCAGGCAACTGGCTACTTGGCCTATGGGATCCTAGGACTGGTGCTGACCAGCTGGTGGGCAAGTAAGCCCCAAGCACTAATAGACTAGAGGGAGGACTCCAAAATAATGCTTGCCAGCACCAGTGTCCCTGTGGTTGAATGAATTCCCCAAAATTGCTGTCCCCAGTGTCTAAATCCCTATGGGAATTCTCAGTTGCTTTCTGCCTCTGTGGGAGGCTCTCCAAGCTTAGCATCTGGATCAAACCAGGCTCCTTTCAAATTACTGCCTCTGTGCTGGGTTTTAGAGTATGTGAGATTTTTGTATACACCCTTTAAGAGCAGAGTCTTTGTTTCCTGCAGCCCTTAGGCTCTCTTGTATGCAAGTCTTCTAGCCTTCAAAGCCAGATGACAAGCAATGGGCTTGTCTTCCCATTGCAGGACTACTGGGCTGGGAAGCCCAGTGTGGGGCTTGGACCCCTCGTTCCTTGGAGAGAACCTCTGCAATTGTAATTATCCTCTTGTTTGTGGGTCACCTACCTGGGGGTGTGTGTCTTGACTATATCATGTCTCTACCCCTCCTATCCATTTCATGTGGTTCCTTCTTTATATCATTAGTTGTGGAAAATCTTTTCTGCTAGTTTTTAGGTCTTTCTCATCAATAGTTGCTCTGTAAATAGTTGTGATTTTGGTGTGCCTGTGGGAGGAGATGAGCTCAGGATCTTCTTCCTCTGCCATCCTGGCTACTCTTAATTAACCCCCTTTTTTGCCTTTCTGAAGTCTGTTCTTTGGAGACTATATCCAAAAAAATCATTGCCCAGACCAACATCAAGAAGCCTTTCCCTACGTTTTCTTCTAATAGTTTCACAGTTTCAGATCTTCCATACAGCAAAGGAAGCAATCAACAGAATGAAGTGACAACCTTTGGAAAATATTTGCAAACCATACATCTGATAGAGGGTTAATGTCTAAAATATGATAAAGAGCTAACATCTAAGATATATAAGGAAGTCAAACAATTCCACAGCAAGAAAACAAATAATTCAATTACAAAAATGGTCAAAGGACCTGAATAGAAGACATAAAAATGGCCAACAGGTATATGAAAAATGTTCAACATCGCTAATCATCAGAGAAAGGCAAATCAAAACCACAGTGAGGTAATAACTCACACGTTAGAATGGCATTATCAAAAAGACAAAAGATAATAAGTGTTGGAAAGGACATGGAGAAAAGGGAACCCTCTTACACTGTTGATGGGAATCTAAATTAGTACAACCATTATGGAAAACAGTACGGAAGTTCCTCAAAAAATTAAAAATAGAACTACCGTATTATCCTGCAATCCTACTTCTGGGTATATATCCAAAGGAAATGCTAATGGGTACAAAGTTTCTTTTTGTACCTGAATATATTAATATATTAAACCCACTAAATTTTATACTTTAAATGGGTGAAATTTATGGCATGTGAATATATCTGAATATATTAAACCCACTAAATATATATTAAACCCACTAAATACTACTCTGAATATATTAAACCCACTGAATTTTATACTTTAAATGGGTGAAATTTATGGCATGTGAATTATATCCCAATATAGATGTTTTTAGAAACAATAAATAGAAGCAATTAGCCAGTGGAAGCCTTGAATAAAAGCAGCTAGGAAACAATGTACAGGAAAAGAAATAGTTACTATCAGCAGTATGCGGAAATGAAGGGTAGGTAAGCCAAGCAGAAGCTGAGTCATGTGGATGTTAATTTATCAAGATGAGCATTTCTGAGGGACCATTACTAGAGTTGCTGTTTGGGAATTAGAGCTGTTTTTCAGTGATAGTGGATGTTGCCATTCCATGAAGACTAACTGTGGGACCTCAATGAGGATTTACTATGCTTCTTAATTTCCTTGTATACTTACAGGAAACTTGGATTACCTAAGGCAACTTATGCTTGTCTGTGTTTCTCACAAGCAGAAGACATTGCCAGAACTACATATTCTGGCTTGTTCCTACTTCACAGATAGTGGAAAACAAGGTTTTCTGGTTGATTTTTGAAAAATGTCATTAAAATAGATAAAAATGAATTTGGCCTTTTTTAAAGTTCATTTGTTGCAGAATAACGTTAAAATAGTAGATGAACATGATTCAGGCATTTAAGCCTAATTTAAGAAAAGATGAACATAAAACAGATAATTATTAATCTATTTCAATTTCTCCAATCACATAAAAAAGAAGAAATATCTTCTTGGGAAAATTATGAAATAGTAAATAAGAACATCTCATTATATACCTATGAAGTATTGTGTTGATATATATATTGAAATTGTAATACAAATGTAAGAGATGTTATGGTAAATCAGATCCTCTCAATTTGTTGATTTCAGTGGAATTTGGTACAATTATTTTGTATTTTAATTTGACTATCAAGAATAAAAAAAAGTTATGTCATTTGACTCAGGAAATTTTACATTTGAGGATTTATGATAAATTAAAATTCAAATGAAGAAGATACCTCTCCCTGTCTCTCTTTAATTATGTAACCTATTTACAAAAATATTATGTATAAATTAAGGCAATAATTATAGGTGATATAGGAAATGCAGGTAATCATAAGGTAAAAAAACAAAAGGCTGAATATAGTGTGGCATTCCTGCTATGACTGTAACAATATAAGTATAAAATGTGCAAATGGGAATAGTATAGAAAATTAAAAATAAAAATTAAGATGGTTGTGTTAGTGTGATGGGATCAGAGGTAACTTTTTTCTTTGCTAAATTTTCTTTAATTCTCCCATATTTTTTTTCTACAATTTTAGGAAGATAAGTAGGTAAATCTTGATGTGCCTATAAATATATATTGCATATAATCTAAATAGAAGAGAGGAAAAGTAAAAATATATAATATAGAACAAACTCCAGTACTAGGTTTTTATGAAACAGCAGTTTCTGAAATAACAGTACTTTATGTGTGTGTGCGTGCGCGTGCATGTGTGCGTGTGCACGCACGTGCGCACAAAAGATCCAAACTTTCAGAGAAAAATACCTTGGAGAAAATATTTCTGCAAATATATTTGTGTTGTTTTATCTCCGTGGGTAAGGGAAAAGAAAAACTCTTTGGAAAAAAAATTATATTTCTGAATTATGCCTTTCCAGCTGGGCTTTAGGTTTCTCTGAAGTACATCGAAAACAACTTTGCCAGACAAAGCTTGAAACAATCAGCAGCACCCTTAGGACTTGTTAACAAATGGCCCATTTCAGAGAAGTCAACATTTGGGTTCAAACTAGAACACTTCCATCAGGGAAGGTTTCCATGAGGTTCAAAATCCTGCCCTAAGTGCAGATATGTAAGGGTCTTTGACGTTGGGAGAATTTTTGCAAATGGGTTGTGAACTACTGAAGAACTCTGATAGGCTGGGAATTTCATTACCTAAAGGGGATTCATTTCATGTGCATTCTTGCCCAGAATGAAAAATTAAAGGAATAATACAAGCATTTCAAGTTAAAAAAAAAAAAGACATTTGCAATATCCTAATAATTCAGATAGCAACTTATTTGCTTCAATTACTAGCATGATCGCTTAAAATCATTTTTAGCGTGTATATAGTTACAGTCTGTGTCATTTATGGCCAGTCTATTAAGTGCAACTGTCAAAATTTGAGAGCCAAACCCAGTGATTTTCAAAGAATTCATTATCCTTCTTCAGAATTGGTCCCCTCTGCTCTTTCTGTAGCACTTGGCCATGATGCTGAACTACTATCTGATTATTAACACAAATCTATGCCTTAGATATTAGAGGAGGAAAAATAATGATAAGAACTACTGCTTGAGTTCATTTTTACCACAGCAGTGTTTGGCCTTTTTAAGGTCTTTTCATCTGGATGGTTTATCTTCACATGGCAATTACTTATAAATGATCACAAAATGATTGGTGAGAATGGAGGTGAGAATACCTGAGAATACTTTCACCCAGTGGCTAGTAGTCCAAGAGGTGAAGAAAAATTTGGAGTGTGCTGGCTTCATTAACAAAATAATGAGAAGTGCCTTGTAAGTTTGCAAACTCCTAAAAATATCTAGATTCTTCTGGAACTAGGGACAAACTCCAAATCTTTGAGTATATCATTTCTTTGAATTTTCTGATTCTGTTTTCTAAAATAAATTTTTCTGAGTGTTCTTCTCAAATGCTTTTAGATAATCATATTTTCATATAAAATATTACGTGGAAGCTTAATGCATGTAAAAAACAAAATTTAGCTGCCTGCTTAATGTGACTTGAGAAATTCAGAGCGCCTTCATTTCTGTGCCCAGAAACATCTCTGTGGAAGCTCCAGAGTTCCAATATTAGTGTAAAGAGCACTGAACTTGATGATTATATCCCTCTGACAGGTAGATAGCAGAATAATCTCAGTTACTGAAAAGTGTTTGGCAGGGCTTCCCTGGTGGCGCAGTGGTTGAGAGTCCGCCTGCCGATGCAGGGGACACGGGTTCGTGCCCCGGTCCGGGAAGATCCCACGTGCTGCGGAGCGGCTGGGCCCGTGAGCCATGGCCACTGAGCCTGCGCGTCCGGAGCCTGTGCTCCGCCACGGGAGAGGCCGCAACAGTGAGAGGCCCGCGTACTGCAAAGAAAAAAAAAAAGTGTTTAGCAAAGTAATTTGGAAGTTGCTGCTACAAATGAGTCAGTACTCATCCAAATCAGATTTTCATGAAGAATCCTTTTATAGACAATCATTAACAAAGTTTTATTTTCAAGAATAGCTTAAATTCATTTGCATCTTTTAAGTCATGGAGAGTATTCATCAAAAAGAGAACTAGTTAATTTCTTGATATATTTTCTAATATTTTATCTCCCTGGAAGGAAGGGAGGGAGGGAGGGAAGAAGAAAGGAAGGAAGGGAAAGGGGAGGGGAGGGGAGGGGAGGAAGAAAAAGTGTTTAGGACCAAATAATTCATTTGAAGTCTTTGAGATCTTTTCTATTATTTCTTGCTATGTACAACTCTTCAATCTTTTCTCTCAAAATATGAGCTCTCTGACAGTTCTCTGTGCTATAAAATCACTGTAACAGATGCCTCCCTTTTTTACTTCCCAAAGAGATGTGTCAGAAGTGGATTCTGATACCTCCATATTAAGAGCAGGCTCATTGGAAACAGCATGCCATCCTGATGCAACACAGATTGCGACCTGATTATCATTTCTGAGAGGGTATCTGTCCTAACTATGTGATGTTCTCTTTATTAAGGATAAGGGACAGGAATCCAATTGAAGCATCTCAAGAGAATGCTTTCTTATTGGACTCCCTTTCCTTTCCTCATCCCTCTCTTCCTGTGCAAATTAAAATGCTAGTCTTATTTATCGCAGTCTTTGGAAATGACATTTAGTCTATCTTTCCTTATATGCCTGTGTAAAGATTTCCCTTATATGGTTTCATTCCAAATAAGTCTTTTCAAATGTTTCTTGATATTTTTACCTTGTCTGGTTAAATAATTTTTATAAGAAATACTTTAATTTTTGTTTACTCTAGTGCAAGCATCCCTGGACATGAAAGAAAATCATGTCAAAACACTTTTTAATCTTCCCCTGACAAAGGGACAGTAATTTAGAAAGACAGATTATATACCATGCTCATTTATTTTTTTCTCATTTTTATGAGATGCTTTGCAGGAATTTGCAATTTGAGGTAGAAAATGTAGCTTCTGTCCAAGCTTTCAGTGTTTCTTCTCTTGAGATTTTTTTGGGGGGAGGGGAGAGGACCGTTCCTGGACATAAAAAAAAAAAAGTTTAGTTAAAAGCAAAAGTTTGTTGAAGACTAAGTAATACATTTTGGAAATAATCCTTGATAATTAAACAACTTTTAAAGCCTTTGGTAAAGTTTTATTGGTGAGTCAGAAACTGCTTGGCTTCCCCTACCAAATAAGAGGGCAGCTCTTTACCTTACTCAGTAATTATTCCAACTAGCACCAAAAGAATTACCCACTAGAAAACATTCAGAATATGTAATTGCATCTGGCTTGGTGCTCTTGAATCAATAAAAGGTATTCTTCCATTCACTGAACCTAGAAAATTCCACATGCTTGGGTAATGATGCTACAGAAATGTTTAATTATCACTCTCCTCCCTGACCTAAAACTGTTCATGAGTTTTGGCAAAGAGAAAGGAGGCTCAAAAATTCAGCAAGCTTTGGACTGTGATATCTTTCCGATGTGGAGATCATATAATTACATATGAAAAGACTCTCTGTCTTCAGCCAGTGAAGCTTTGATGAAAACCTACATGAGGATCACCTACTTTTTTTCACAAAGACAAATTAATTTTGGCAGTTTACTTATCCAAGTAATAATATATAGATACAGTTCAAGAAGTTTGATCTTACAAGTCTTTTTCCTATGTACCTGTAGGTATGTAGGAAATGATACAGAATTAAATCATGGTACTAGGACAAGGTGCCACTGGAAAATAGTAAAAAAATAACTTTACAATATAGAAACTACAGGTACAGTTTATATTTTTCATTGAAATTTTAAGTGATTGGCAGAGAATAAGACTAGCAGTGTCCATCAGTAATAATTACAGATGATATTGGCTCTCCAGAGTGTATGATATGGTTCTTAGTTTTTAGATTTTGGTTTTTAATTAGGTAGTTATTTTGTTCAGAGAAGCACATAACTTCCTTTTGTATATGTGATAAAGGTGGATGACTAAAAGAAATGAAATGAAGAAGACACCGGATCAGTTTAAAAAAAGCATTTTTTATACTGTAAAGATAAACATAAAGAGTATAGTTTTTAAAGTTGTGCTTTTTAATGTGTCTTCTTAGTATTTAAACCAAAGTGGAGGGAATTCCCTGGCGGTCCAGTGGTTAGGGACTCCACGTTCTCACTGCCCTAGCTGGACAACTTAGTTCCTGATCAGGGAACTAAGATCCTGCAAACTACGCAGCATGGCCAAAAACCAAACAAACAAAAGAATACCTTGTCTTATATTCGCTTCATACTTCAGCAGCTCCGTGGCATTTGTCAGTAGGCTATTTTATTTGACTTTGTGTGGTAGACAGAATAATGCTTCCACACCCTAGTCCCCCAAACCAGCAGATATATTATTTTATGTGGCAAAATGGACTTTGCATATGTGAGTAAGTTAAGGATCTTGAGACGGCAAAATTATCAGGGATTACTTGGCTGAGCCCAGTGCAATCACAACAGTTTTTATAAAACAGAAGCAAGAAGAGTCAGAACCAGAAAAAGCAAGGTGACGAAGCAAGCAGAGAGATTAGAAGATGCCATGCTGCTGGCTTTGAAGACGCAGGAAGGGTCTCTGAGCCAAGGAACGTAGGTGGCTTCTAGAAGCTGGAAAAGGTAAAGGAACATTCTCCCCTAGAGTCTCCAGAAAATACCACAGCCTTGCTGGTACCTTGATTTTAGTTCAATGAGACCAGTTTTGGATATCGCATCTCTAGACATGTAAGAAAAATAATTTGTGTTGTTTTAAGCCACTAAGATTGTAGTGATTTATTACAGCAGCAACAGGAAACTAATTATTAATAAGTTTTGAGATTTGAGAAGGTAAGACGTTATCTCCAATTTATAGGAATGCTGTGATTTTATGGTTAATATGGCAGAGGTGGAAGTAGAGCCCAGGTTTTATGACCTCAAGTCCAGTGCTTTGGTTCTACTAGATTTAGTTTAATCATTTTGCAGTTTTTATTAGGCAGCTCTGTATTAGTTTCTAACTGCTGAGATAAAAAATTACCACAAACTTTATGGCTTAAAATAACAGACATTTATTCTCTATAGTTTTGGAGTTCAGACGTCCAACATGGGTCTCGCTGGGCTAAGATCAAGGTGTCAGTAGGCCATCATTCTTTCTGCAAGATCTAAGGGAGAATCAGTTTCCCAGACTTTTCCAGCTTCAAGAGACCACCTGCATTCTTGTGTTAATGGCCCCTTCCTCTATCTTTAAGCCAACAGCATTAGCATCTTCAAATCTCTCTTTGACCATGACCGCTCTTTCTTTTGTCATATTTTCTTTGCTGATTTTCACCTTCTTACCCTTGTGATTATATTAGGCCCACAGAGATAATCCAGGATAATCTCCCTATCTCAATATTAATCATTTAATTACATCTGCAAAGTCCTCTCTGTCATGTAAGGGACATATTCACAGGTTCTGGAGATTCACTGTAGACATCTTTTGGGGAACATTGTCCTGTCTGCCAGGATCTCCTATGTATCAAGTAATGTTCTAATTTCTGAGAATAAATTAAAATGACCAAAATTTATGGGATTCTATTGAGAAATATTGAACAGTTAAGAGATATAATCTGATTTATTAAAAAAAATCACTCTAACTCTGAATAAAATACAGTGGTGAGGGGAGAGAGGGCAGAATGGAAACAGTTGTCTAATTGAGAGAGATTGGTGAGAATGCCTCTGTCTTTATTTTTCCTTTTCAGTAGTTGGTTTACACAACTGAATGAGTAATAATGCCACTTAAAAACTTGAGAAAAACTGGATGAGGAGCCTGTTTTAGTTTAGTTAGGGCTGGAGGTGAGAATTACGAATTGGCTTCAAACATGTTAAATTTGGCACTCCTATTAGACATCCAGGCAGAGGTGTCAGTCAGCAATTGGACATGTGAACCTGAGTTTAGGGTGGTGGATCAGAGTGAAAACTGAGGGATTTGGAAATCCCTCAAGTATTAGGATGGTGTTTGAATCCATGAGACTGGATGAGCTCATTTAAAGGGTGAGTGAGGATAAAGAGAAGAGATCCAAGGGCTTATCCGTGAGCATTTCAAAAGTAAGAAGTCTAAGAGAAAAGGAGAATACAGCAAGTGAAACAAAGAAGGGGATATGAGGAAACATCAGAGAGGGTAGTGTCCAGGAAGGTAAATGAATATGGTATCGTAAAAGGAAGGGATAACCAGCGATGTCAAATGCTTCTGATAGTCAACACATTAGACAGACATTCTCCCCAGTTCATATACACCCTATCTATGAGTTTTACCTTTAAAATATATCAGTTCTAACTTCAAAATATGTCCAAATATGACCACTTTCTACCACCTCAATCATTTTCTACCACATTCTATCACCTACCCCTTAGTTCAAATCAGCATCCTAGTTTCTCTTAGGGCTAGCAGTGGAGCTTTCAGACCCTAATCATTCTTTTTAAGATCTATTAAATTATTTACCTTGTATCCAGTCACTTTTTTGAAACAATTCACTCAGATTTTTCCTTTAATTTTATTTATTTTCTGTGGATGTACAGTGATGCATCTATTCATTCACTCAACAGTTTTTTTTCTAGCATATTTTATGCTTGATATATATATATATATCTGTATATATGTGTATGTGTGTGTGTATATATATATATCAATATATGTATATGGAAATAGTGTACTTTAAAAATAAGTTCTGTGGAGCAAAATAAAGAATCCAAGAGATAATTGTATCTCTTCCCTTCTAACAGGTATGATTTCAGTTACTTTTTCATGTCGTATTGCCATATTGCCTTGCTGAGAAAAAATAAGTCTAAAACACTGGCAGGAATTTTTAGCCTGTTTATTATTTTAGTGATTGTGTTATTTCAGTGGGGAAAATGGATTCCTAGAGTAACAGAAGCCAACTGAAAGAACCAGATTTCTAAGAAGGGTAACAAAGGTAAAGTTTTCCTTAGAATGTTTTGTCTCAAATATCACGGTGTCTTTAAGAATGAGGTAGTTGGACAGTCAACAAAACTCTTACTTTATATAACATGTAAAACTCCAGAACTGGAGAATAGAAATCTTGCTTGAGTCATCTTTATAATGGATAGTCATGGCCTCTCTTCCATTTTCCAGACCTCAGCAAGTCCAAATATGTAGAACCCCTTGCTTAAAGGGGAGGTTGGAATCTCCTGAGGAAGGATCTTGAAATGCTGCTACAAGCCCATATTGTATACACTGTGTAACTCTTACTTCAAGCCTTCCCCCAAAATGGCTTATAGAGTGACTATGCAGTGTTGAAAAACATAGCTAGAACGTGGGGTGGGTGGTGGGAATTATTGGACATGGCATTTCTTAAATGACACTCATCCCTGAGAACCCAAAAAGCCCTTGCAATTCCTTGGTCAAATTAGAGTCTAAGGGAGGTTAGGTGATAAATAGTGCATTGGTTAAAGTTTGAATCACAGTTGGCGCAGTAAGTCCATGGTAATTTGTGGTTACTTTCTCAATTCCTAAATTTTGACTGGAATAGACAAATTTGACAGTAGGAAGAATTCCTACTTGGCTGTGGTAACGGGAAGGGCCATTTGGAAGCCCTTAGTACTTCCCCTTCTGACCAAATTTGCGAAGCATAAGCAATATGCCACATCCCTGGGGGAATTGCAAGTACCGCCAGAGACTCGAAGGATTCACGTACCCATTTAACTTGCCTCTTGGCCTGTACAGAAGGTGAATGTATCTTGGATTATTAAGATCTTAATAAGATATTGACTCCAATTGCAGCTGCTGTTCCAGATGTCGCATCTTCCCTGAAGTCAATCAGCCCAGCTTCCTGGAATCTGGTATGCAGGTGTTTACCTGCAAATTGCTGTGCTCTCTGTGCCAATTTACAAAAGTCGTAAGAAGCATACTTTTATGTGAAAAGACCACCTGCACAGTCTTGCCTCAGGGCTATGTAATTGTACTACTCTCTGATGTAACGTGATCCTAGTCCACAAATATCTTGATCATCTTGATATTGGAGTGTCACCTTGTTCATTGTATTATTATTATTTTTTTTTGCGGTACGTGGGCCTCTCACTGTTGGGGCCTCTCCCATTGCGGAGCACAGGCTCCGGACGCGCAGGCCCAGCGGCCATGGCTCACGGGCCCAGCCGCTCCGCGGCATGTGGGATCTTCCCGGACCAGGGCACGAACCCGTGTCCCCTGCATCGGCAGGCAGACTCTCAACCACAGCGCCACCAGGGAAGCCCTGTTCATTGTATTTTTGACATGAGGCTCTTAGGACTAGGATTGACAGAGAGCATCAAGTACTTTAAATGGCTTAGTAAGACATAAGTGAGTCAGAGATATACCCCAGAAAAATCCAGAGACCCACCACCTCAGTAAAGTTTCGAGGGTTCAGTATTCTGCAGCATATCATGGTATTCCCTTCAGTCGAAAAGACCAGTCAATGTACTCAAGCATCTATGACTACAAAAGAAGCACAATAATTTAGAAAACTTTTTGATTTTGAAAACAATATGTTCTTTATTTTTGTGTGCTAATATGACCCATGTGTGATTAACACAAATGGCTGCCTCATTTGGGTAGAAACAGGGAAAGAAAGTTCTGCAGTAAGTCCAACCTGCAACTCCAGTTACTTTTCTACTTGAGACTTAGGAGCTGGAACATGAAGTGTGTGTAAACATGGTTGCTATATGGAGTCTTTTATAAGCTCCTGTAGCAGAAGAACAGCATAGACATCTATATTTTTGAGTAAGTCCATGTCCTCTTCTGAAGATATCTATCTCTTGTTGAGAAACAGCTCCAGGTTTGCTAGTGGGCCATCGTAGGGAATGAACGCTTAATCAGCGAACACCAAGTGACTATGAAATTTGAGCTACTCATGAGGAACAGTGTTATATGAGCCTCTGGGACTTCAGGTTGGGTGCTCAAAGCAGTACTTTATCACCAAGTTGAAATGGTATGTAAGAAATGAGGTTCCAGAAGGTCTAAAAAGCACAATTAAATTGCATGAGCACATGCTCCAGATTCCTTTGACAACTTCTCCTGCATTGTCTCTTCTCTCCTAACCCTCACCTGTGTTCTCATGGTCATTTCTTATAACCAACTAAGTAAAGAGCAAAAACCTTGAACCTGACTTACAGGTGTTCTTGCGTGATTTTCTGTGGCACCTGCTTGAAAAGTGGATGGCTGCAGGATTTCAGCCTCACTTGGTTTTGGCCATGAATAACAGTAGTGATGAGAAATTCCCCAAATGGGCAGAACTTCAAGCAGCACGTTTGGCTTTCACTTTGCCTCAAATGAGGGATACTCAGACATTGCACTGATTCATGGATAGTTGCTAGTAGCTTAGAACTGGATAGTCAGGGACTTCAAAAGAACAGAATTGAGAAATGGTGACAAGAAAGTGTGAGGAAGAGTTCTGTAGATGGACCCCTTGGAATGAGCACAGAGTGTGAAGGTATTTGTGTACCATGTATATGCTCACCAAGGACCGTATATTTTCCAGGGGGCTATCAATAACTGGGTGGATAAAATAACACGTTCTCTGGATATCAGCCAGTCTCTGTCCTCAGTCTGCCTGGTAGGTCCATGTACAAATTGGCCCTGGGCACCGGGATGAAAGTTATGTATAGACACAGTAGTATGGACTTCTCTTCATTAAACCTGATCTAGCTACTGCTGTTGCTGACTGCTTAACTGTCCCAAAACAGAGACTGGTGTTGAGCCCTCATTATGGTGTAAGTTTTATTCCATCGGACTCCTTCCATTTTGGAAGGGGCAATGATTTATTCATACTGAAATAAAAGTAATTCCAGAAGAAAACAAAGGTAAACATGGATTCTCTTAATTAGTTCTGGATTCTCTGCCCATTTTCTGGACTGATTAAATTTAAAGGCATTGATTCAATTTGTATAGGGAACACTAATTGTTCTTGGCATGCAGTCATAAAACAGTTATTTAAATTATTACTTACAGATGCCTATAATCAAATAACTATAGAAGGCAAGGCTTTGGATGACCAAATATTTGATGCTATAGAACAATTTTGTGGAAATATTTAACTATTTATATTAACATAAACTGGGAAACAAATACAGCAATTGATGCTAAAGGATACCATTAGGGTTAAAAGACTATCAAGTTGGATAGACCAAATGCATCATCAGGGGCTAACCAACAGAGATTTTTAATTTAACACGTTAGCTTGAGAAAATGAGAGTGGCTCTAACAGGTTGTTTTTTTGGTTGACTGAAACCTGTAGCAAATACGGCTTACACCAGATGAAGTTGAGATGTCAGAACTTCCTTGGTACACTGGGGAGAAAACTATTTAAAAGGCTTAGGGAGAGTGGGATAATAGAATGGACTCATGTTAAGATCTGCTCACCCACCTGCTAAAATATACCCACTGGGGGCACTCCAGAGAGCATTCCCTTCACCAAAGCTAAGAGAAATGTACATATTATTTATTATAATATAATATAATTTTACCAATGAGTATCAGTAAAATTATCACCCAGCATTGAAACTGGAAACTGACAAAACCTGATGTCAGTGTGTGTGGTTCTCCGCTGTCCTACTCCTTGCCTCTCTCCATCCAGGTTAACCACTTGCCTGATGTGTTCCTTATCCCATTTCTTTTCTAAATAATAGATTTCCTAGTGGGTATTATTTCTTGGAAATATTTTCGTACTTCCTCTTTTAACTCAATGTCATATTTGTGAGATGATCCCTGTTTTGGTTGAAGAATTCATTTTGACTGCTGTTGTAATATTCCTTTGCGTGACTAGGTGGCACACAGTGTATTTAAGCATTCTCCCGTCCAATGGTTACTCTGTCTCCAGGCCTTTGTTATTAGAACACTGTTGCCTCAGCCACGGATGGATAGAATTCCTCATGTACATTTGTAAGAGTTTCTCTTGGGTATATATCTAAAAGAATAATCTTGGTGTCAGGTTTGTGAATAGTTAACTTTTTAGATAATCCAACTATTCCAAAGTGGCTGTATGACTACAAACCTGAATAAATTTTGCTTATCTGTATCCAGTCCATCACTTGGAATGCAAGACTTCTTTATTTTTGCCACTCAAATTAATGTAAAAACCATATCTCACAGCATTCCTAATTTGTATTTTCTTAATTACTAATGATGTTGACCATCTCTTCAAATATTTAATGACAAAAACTGTTTCCTTTTCTGTGAAACCTCTGTTTTTACTTTTGTCCATTTTTGTTGTTTTGCCGCTTTAATGAAAATTTATGGGAGATATTTGTATATATAGATATAGATATATTTTAGCCCTTTAATGTGCAATATTTTGTGATTGTTCTAAATTTAAGAAGTTATACTTAATCTTGCCATTTGCAACAACATATATGGACCTCAAGGGCATTTTGCTAAGTGAAATAAGTCAGAGAAAGACAAATACCATACGATCTCACTTATATATTAAAAAAACACACACACACAAAAAAACCACAAGCTCATAGATACAGGGAACAGATTGGTAGTTGCCAGAGGCAGGAGGTGGAGGGTAGTCAAAATGGGGGAAAAAGTTATATTTAAATAAAATAACATGGAATTTTTTGTCATAGTCTAGTAAATTACCTATTTTTAGTATTTCCTGGACATTTAAATTGAAACATTTACTCTGCTTTAGGACACAAGAGCATATATTTGGATTTTGCTTTTGGTCCAATCCTAGGGTCTTTGAATTAATACAGTAATTTAACTATTTGCACTTATTTTGTAAATTATATGTACCAGAGAAAATTAACCATTTGTATTTGTTTTGTAAGCAGACAATACAAAAACCTTGATTTTAATTGAGTTTTTATGCTTTCTTAGTGGTTTTTTTTTTTATTCTACATAAATTTTTCCCCTGGTGATTTAGTAGACATCATATTTTGAATTCTACTGATAGATATTAACTTTTCAATAACATACTGGAATCCACATTTCTCCTAAATATTAATTGAAATAATTTCACAATAAACACTGACAAACTAATCTTAACTAAAAAAATTAGCCCACTTTTATTTTTTTCTTACAGAATCACTGAGGTCCTCATAACAATGACCTTGAGTCATTAATATCAAATCATGTTAATACCATCTGTTTAAGGAGGTAAAAATTTTCATTAGATAAAAAAATGTTATCAGAAAAATTAAAATAAGGACAAAATATTTGGGTTAAAAGTCACCTTTGTGTAACACTTCATTCTGGGATAATGATGAAAAAATTAGTATGCTAATAAGCTTATCACATCCATATATAAACTGGTATTTGCTTAGCAAAACAAATATCTGAAGTCTTTGCAAGTTTCCATTAGTAACACTAGTGAATTCCATGAAATCTTTTGTAAACTATGGATAATTTTTGTTTAGCTTCAGAGTTCTGGGCTTGAGCAAAGCTCTCAAGTGTGATAATGTGGGCTTCTAGGATAAATGTTAAACTTGGCTGAGATGCTACATAAAGACGGAATATGTCATTTGACCTCTTGGTGACTCTGTGGCCTCATTTATAAATTGGAGTTTATGTTGAAACACTGCTGAGAGTATAATGAGGTAATTGGCTCCAGAGCTCTCCAGAGCACCCTCCAAACAGAGTATGAAAGACGCCTGGTGCCTGAACCAAACTATAAGAAAAATAACGGTGACAAGGAAACCTTTCAAATCTGAAGAATTAAAAATAGCTGATAGAATCTAGCAACTACTCAGAATGGTAACTTGAGATACAAGATCTGAAACAATGGCCAGCCTGTTTCTATACAGAATTAATTCCATGGTTTTCTATGAATGTTTACCGCACCTCTTTGCATCAATATTCTTTGCCCTCAAATTTCAACATAAAAAGAAACTATGAGCTTATTGACAGCTAACTTGGACATTGTCATGCAAACATCAACTTCTAGCTAATGTGATTTAAAAATTTTACTGTAAGTTAATTTGGGAACCAAAATGGATATTATATATACAACTACTTTAGTCAGTATCTCAGTAATTGCATTATTCACTATTTGTTTTCCAAATACAGATAGACCTGTAAGAAGCAGGATGAATGCACATCCTTCAAAGTGATTTGTCAGAAGTACTGGATTGACCCAGTCTTTTAGTCAAATTTCATACACCTGAAGCATCAATATATGCATGGAAGAAAATGTTACCAGTGACTTTTAACACATTTTAAATTCTCTTTTGTACAAGAGCTGAAAAAAAGCTAGAAGACAGAGCTAAGATGACTCTAGGCTATTCTCATCCCATCTAAGAATGTAAATTTTTATCTGAATTGGTTTTTCCTGTTAAGCATTTCCTTAATCCATTTGAAAGTTCCAAGGAGTCTTTAAAATTCAAGAATTTGAGATGCTTTGTGAGTGCAGCATTTTGAAAGCATGAAAGCTCTGTAATTGCTTTCTCTTTAGGTCTGGAAACTAACAGAATGCTTTGGAGTCAGAGCTAACAAAGAATGGAGCCTGACTTGGAGTTTAGTGGAAAGGGTGTTTAGAAAGTGAATAAAATTGTAATTTATAAATTGCACAAAATTAGTTTGTGTGACTGTTTACATTAAATGTCTCCAGTGTCTTGCAGGTCAGGTGATACCCTCCAGCTTCCTGCGGTTTAAGAAAGATTCATATCATTCTTAACAAGTCTTGTTACAAAACATAATCCCAGTTGCTTTGTGAAAGTTAAATAACAAGAATACAAAACAAAACAAAACCCCTGAGACAGCAGCCTTGAGAAGAGTAAATTTTAAAATATACTTTTCTATGTAAAAACAAAAAGCAAGAAACAAAACACGCTAGGAATTGGTGAACTAAGAAAAGCTGGGAGTAAGACAAAGAGAGAAGGAGAAACAGACAGAGATACTCATACTCTGCTGAAGATGATGCTTGGTAAATACTACCTGGTGGGGATCATTGATAATTTGCTCTAGTTGGAGTGCCTGGCACTTTGGGAGTTAGGGGCCCAGAAGCTGATCCTCACTGCTAAGTATTAGCAATTCAGCCAAAGTGCCCATGTTCTTAGGGATGTCTGTTACAGTATTATAGATTTCCCATCTCTTTTAGTGTGTGGTCACAGAGAGAGGATAGGAAGATCTGCTTTACAGTCAGCACATTTTGTCCGGGTTCTAGGGTTCCCTGATCAAGCTGCCCATCAGACAGTCAGTGAGCCCCTCATTGCCTCTAAGCTCATGTTACAAGTAATGGGAGAGTAATGACAAAAAGGAAAGGTATAGTCCTTACCGTTAACAATCTAAGAGGCTAATAGGGAGGAGTACACATAGAACGTGCCAAAGAAACAAGCTAAGCTAGTGTATTTTTATGTTTCACCACTGATCGGCTTTGGAAGAAAAGCTCAGGTAGATTCCGGTCTCACGTGGTCTAGTGTGTTTGTGTGTATGGGAGTAGGGTTGTTTGGGGGTCTAGTTGGATATCTGCTCCTTATGGCCACCCCTCTCTGGGGATCCTGGCGTATTCTCTGCCTTGGGTGAGGATTTGCATTGAGGAGAGGGCATTTGGCATTAGAAGGCACTTTAGGTGGGGTTGAGCAGGAGGGGGAGTTGAATGCAGCCTGGGCAGAGCCCCATGGCTTGGGCATCACTAGCATTGATCAACAAGAGATGTGCTGGCTCTTGTCAGGAGGAAGTCTCCTTTGGACCACAATGAGAAGGACTCCTATTAAAGCTCCTTAGTACTGGCGACTAATGGAAAGCTCTCTTACGTGGAGATTGAACCTCAAAGTGCTAGCCTGGCTCCCTGATAGGTATTGACAGAGAGAGCTGTTTTTTTTGTTTTTTTGTTTTTTTTTTTTTTGATAGTGTGCTTGGGGCACACTATCACTTATTCTGCCTTTTATTAATTTTATTTATTTATTTTTGCTGTGTTGGGTCTTCGTTTCTGTGCGAGGGCTTTCTCTAGTTGTGGCAAACGGGGGCCACTCTTCATCGCGGTGCGCGGGCCTCTCACTATTGTGGCCTCTCGTTGCGGAGCACAGGCTCCAGACGCGCAGGCTCAGTAGTTGTGGCTCACGGGCCCAGTGGCTCCGCGGCATGTGGGATCCTCCCGGACCAGGGCTTGAACCCATGTCCCCTGCATTAGCAGGCAGATTCTCAAACACTGCGCCACCAGGGAAGCCCCAGAGAGAGGTTTTGTGAAGAGCTAGGTGATTCTTTGAGTAGGTCATGTTCCTGGTCACTTGATCGGTCCATGTGGGATCCTCTAGTTTCAGGACTCCTACCCCTCTACCTGACATGTTTCTTCCTCTCCAACCAGACTTTGACACATTTATCTAGTTTCCAAGAGAAAAAGAAAACACCCTTGCTGATCAGCAATTTAAAATCTTTTCATCATTATTGTTTCACAAGTGGACTACTGTTCTTGAAAACAAAAGCCAAGAATCTGACTTTTAAAAAATTTATTTATTTATTTATTTTTGGCTGCATTGGGACTTTGTTGCTGAGCGCAGGCTTTCTCTAGTTGCGGTTAGCAGGGGCTACTCTTCGTGGCGGTGCGCAGCCTTCTCATTGCGGTGGCTTCTCGTTGCGGATCACGGACTCTAGGCATGCAGGCCTCAGTAGTTGTGACACGTGGGCTCAGTAGTTGTGACTCACAGGCTCTAGAGCACAGGCTCAGTAGTTGTGTTAGTTGCTCCGCTGCATGTGGTATCTTCCAGGACCAGGGGTTGAACCCGTGTCCCCAGCATTGGCAGGCGGATTCTTAACCACTGTGCCACCAGGGAAGTCCAAGAATCTGACTCTTTTATTCCCTTGGTCTCCTGTAAAGAAATTTTGTTCTGAAACAATGGAATGATTCCTAACCTTAAAGAAGGCAGTGTCATGGTGCAGTAGTAATTAAGGGAAAAATACACTGATTGATTAATAAATACATTACCCTACTATGGTATATTGAAGTAGTTCTTATATCTATGTGATTAAGGAACAGGGCATTTCCCATAAAGAACAAAGAGACAGGTATAGTGAGATAAAAAAATCAATGAGAAATCAGGAGGTCTGGCGTCTTGTTTCAGCATATGTGTTACATGACCTGGGGTAAAGTGTTTAATGTCTATAAATTCTAGAATCTCTCCCTTAAAAAACATGTGTAATAATACACATTTTGTCTACTACCTGGGAGGTGGTACTGTATTGTAGTTACAGGAATTTAAAGTGTCTCTCTAGTTTTTTAGTCTCTACCACTTAGCTGTGAAATTTGCCAAGTTACTCAATGTTCCTAAGCCCCAGTTTCCTCAACAGAGTTGTGCTTAGGACTGAATGATATCATGTTATATATACCCTTGACACATAAATAATTAAATAATAGTAAGCCATTGTTGCTGCTACTGTCTCACCTTCATGTGAGTAGCAAATGGGTTCACAGGGAAAAAAATGATGTAAGCTATAAGATGCCATACAATCATTTTTTAGACATTTGTATTGGTTTTATTCCCCTTAACATCAATTTTATACCATCATGTGTTTGTAAACTTAGGCTATAGCATTTGGTTTCTTTCCCCTTGAACATGACTCAATTTTATCATTACGAACATCTACTACCATATGATGCTAACTTGCACAGCAGCTCTGATTATTTTTGAGTTTGTTTAATGCTCTCCCATGTTTTGGCTATTGTAAATAATGCCGTGGTGAACAGAGACACAAATGTCAATTTGAGATAGAGGTTTCATTTCCTTCAGATATACACCCAGAAGTACAATTCCTGGATCACATGGTAGTTCTATTTTTAATTTTTTGAGGAACCTCTATACTATTTTTCATAGTGACTGCACCAGTTTAAATTCCCACCAACAGTACACTATGGTTTCCTTTTCTCCACATCCTTGTCAGCACTTGTTAGCTCTTTTGTTTTTGACAATAGCAATTCTAACAGATGTGAGATGTTGTTTTGATTTGCATTTCTCTGTTGATTAGTGATGTTGTCTACCTTTTCATGTATCTATTGGTCATTTTAATATCTTCTTTGGAAAAATGTATATTTAGGTCCTTTGCCCATTTTTTAATTGGATTATTCGGTTTTATGTTATTGAGTTGTATGAGTTCCTTATATTTTTTGGATACTAACCTCTTATCAGACATGTATTTTGCAAATATTTTCTTCCATGAGTGCAGTTTTCATTTTGTTGATCATTTCTTTTGTTGTGCAGAAGCTTGTTTGATATAGTCACACTTGTGGATTTTTGCTTTTATCATCAAAAGTTTTTTCCCTATGTTTTTTCCTAGGAGTTTTATGGTTTGGGGTCTTATGTTTTAGTCTTTAATACATTTCGAGTTAAATTTTGTGAGTGGTATAAGATAGGGGTTTCGTTTCATTCTTTTGCATGTGAATATCCAATTTTCCAGCACCGTTTATTGGAAAAACCATCTTTTCTCCATTGAGTGTTCTTGGCTCCCTTGTCAAATATCAAATATCGGTTGACTGTATGTTTGTGGGTACATTTCTCGGCTTCTGATTCTGTGCCATGGGTCTGTGTGTCTGTTTTTATGTCAGTACCATACTGTCTTTTTTTTTTTTTTTTTGGCTGTGTGGTGTGGCATGCGGGATCTTAGTTCCCCAACCAGGGATCAAACTTGTGTCCCATGCATTGGGAGCTCAGAGTTTTAACCACTGGACCGCCAGGGAAGTCCCAGTACCATACTGTTTTAACGACTGTAGCTTTGTATTATAGTTTGAAGTCAGGAGGTGTGATGCCTCCAGCTTTGTTCTTTTTTCTCAGGATTGCTTTGGTTATTTGGGGTCTTCTGTGGTTCCGCATGAATTTTAGGATTGTTTTTTTCTATTTCTGTAAAAATGTGATTGGAATATTGATAGGAATTGCATTGAATCTGTAGATTATTTTGGGTGGTATGGACATTTTAATAATTTAATTCTCCCAATTCATGAACACAGGATATCTTTCCATTTATTTGTGTCTTCAGTTTCTCTCGTCAGTGTCTGATAGTTTACAGATTTTTTTTTACTTCCTTGGTTAAATTTATTCCAAGTATTGATATTTTATTCTTTTTACTGCTGTTGCAAATGGGATTATTTTCTTTATTTCTTTTTTAGATAATTCATTGTTGGTATATAGAAATGCTACTGATTTTTGTATGTTGATTTCATATCCTGAAACTTTACTGAATTTGTTTATTAGTGCTAAGAGTTTTTTGGTGGAGTCTTTAGGATTTTCTATATATAAAATCATCATCATCTTCTTCATTATTCCTAGGGTTCAGAGGTTATGGAGCAAGGGGGATGTTTTTCTCAGGGCCAGTGAACAGCAGGGCAGGGATTGCAGCCAGCTGCCCAGACACCCAGGCCCATCTGTCTGCCCCACACAGAACCCTTCATGTGCCCTGCATGTCATCTACGAATAGAGACAATTCTTCTTCCTTTCTAATTTGGATGCCTTTTATTACTTTTTCCTGCCTAATTGCTCTGGCTAGAACTTCCAGTACTATGTTGAATAGGAGTAGTAAGAGTGGGTATTCTTGTTTTGTTCCTGATCTTAGAGGAAAAGCTTTCAACCTTTCACAGTTGAGTATGATGTTCACTGTGGACTTGTCATATATGGTCTTTATTATGTTGAGGTACATTCCTTCAATATCCAATTTATTGAGAGGTTTTTTTTATCATGAATGGATGTAAAATTTTATAAAATACTTTTGCTGCATCCATGAGATGATCAGTGACATTTATCTTTCACTCTATTAATGCGATAGATCACATTTATTGATTAATATATGTTCAACAGTCTTTGCATCCCAGGGATGAATCTCACTTGATCATAGTGTATGATCTTTTTAACATGCTGTTGAATTCAGTTTGCTAGTATTTTATTGAGAATTTTTGCATCTATGTTCATCAGGGATTTGGTCTGTAGTTTTCTGTAGTTATAAAATTTTTTTCCTTGTAGTGTCTTCTCTGGCTTTGGTATCATGATAATGCTGGCCTAGTAAAATGAGTTTTGGAGTGTTCCCTCTTCTTCAGTTCTTTGGAAGAGTTTGAGAAGAACTGGAGTTACTTCTTTAAATGTTTGGTAGAATTCCCCAGTGAAACCATCTGGTCCTGGACTTTTATTTGTTGGGAGGTTTTTGATTACTGATTCAATCTCCTTGTTATTGGTCTATCCAGATTTTCTGTTTCTTCATGAGTCAGTCTTGGTAGGTTGTATGTTTCTAGGGATTTATCTATTTCTTCTATGTTGTCCAATTTGTTGGCATACAGTTGTTCACAGTAGTCTCTTATTGAGAATGGATGGATAAAGGAAATATTTTATATGTATTTATATGTTTTAATATTTACATATTTTATATTTAAATATATTTATATATATACACATACAAATACGTGTATATATATGTATTCAGACATAAAAATAAGGACATCTTATCATTTGTGAAAACATGGATGAACCTTGAGGGCATTATGCTAAAGGCAGGCAGAGAAAGACAAATGCTGGATGATTTCACTTACATGTGGAATCTAAGTCCAGACTCATGGAAACAAGAGCAGATTGATGGTTTCTAAGGGCAGTGGTGAGAGTGGGGTAAGAGGAGAAGGATACAAACTTCTCGTTATAAGGTGAATACATTCTGGAGAGATGCTATACAGCATGGTGACTGTAGTTAACAATACTGTACCGTATGTTTAAATGTTGCTAGAAGGGTAGATTTTAAAAGTTCTCACCAAACTCGTAAAACAAAAATATCTAACTGTATGAGGTGATGGTTGTGTTAACTAACCCTATTATGGTAATCATGTTGCAATATATACATATTTGAAATCATTACATTATAGACCTTAAACTCACAATTTTATGTCAATCGTATTTCAGTAAAGCTGGAAAAAATTAAAAATAAAAATGCCTTCCCTTCTGCAGTTGAACTATTAGCTGTTACTTCCCAGGGCTGTCCTTTTTAAAATCTCTGATGGTCAGACCCACCCTTTTAAGCTAGCCACTTCCAATAATATGTTTAGAAAATTAGATCATTGACTTGTTTTAGAATTTTGTATTAGAAAAGAATAATAATCTCTGTGTAGAGATAGAGATCAAGGACTGCTTTTTTAATTTAGAGGGTATTTTTCTGTTTGTTTATTTGTTTGCTTTAAGAAGCTATACTGCTTCCTTTGGTTTTCTTATATGCTGATCCCAGATTGATGACTTAATCATCATAATAGGTTGTTAAAATGGAACTCTTTACATCTTGGTTTTAGTTATATCACCAAGAACATAATTGGTAAGGACTTTACTATTCCAAAGCAAGGGGCTAGGTTACATATTGCTAGAAGCAGGTTTTGTAATTGTTTTCTTTTAAGCTGGGATTGAAGAGACCGAAAGAGAAGTTTTCATCTGAAGAGAGAATTTTATTTGGTGGAAGTTGTTAGTCAGAGAACAGCTGTTCTGTATTAATTTCCTATTGCAGCTGAAATAAATCACCACGAATTTAGTGGCTTAAAACAACACTAATTTATTCTCTTACAGTGCTAGAGGTCAGAAGTCTAAAATCCAGGTGAGGTCCAGCCGCATTCCTCCCGGATGCTCTCAGGGAACAATCTGCTCCTTTGCCTCTCCCAGTACCTAGAAGCCGCCTGCAGTCCTCGGCTGTGGCTCCTTCCTCCATCTCCAAAGCCAGTGGCGTAGCGTCTTCAGATCTTCCTCTTTGTACCTTTTCTTCCATCATCATTTTGCCTTCTGTGTTTTGGACCCTACTGACTGACTCTTCTTCTTATAAGCACCTGCATGAAGACATTGGGCCCCACCAGATAATATAGGATAATCTCGCCTAAGAAGACCCTTAATTTAATCACATCTTCAAAATCCCTTTTGCCAGGCTAGGTAACATGTCCACAGGTTCTGGGGATTAGGACATGGATAAATCTTTGGGAGGCTATTCTGTCTTCTCTACCAGTGAAGGAAGGTAGCCCAAGAACCCACTGAAGTACCAAGAAAGGAAGAATCAACTTTAAACAAGGCCAGGCTAAGATAAGACTGGCACCAGCTCAAAAGAGTAAAAATCAAGAATATTTATTGTTTCTTACTGCCCTTTACTTCTCTTTCCATGACTCCAAGGATAAGAAACTTCTTTTGGCAAGCTGGGGAGGAGGGGAGAAATACAGGCTGGGGAAATAGGAAAGAAGTGAGTCATTTCCTTTTCCTCTCCTGCTGTAAAATTCTCACCTAGAACCATGTTGAGTACAGGGAGAGGGGAGCTTTTATTGCTAATGAAGTTCATAGTTGATCATTATTGTGGAATGGATATTGTAGTTGGTAACTTAAAGTTACTGGAGGATTCTTTTTTATTATCTGAGAGTGACCAGACAAGTTATGCCCAGGACTCATCTAAAGGTGTTAACAAATTGGCCTGACAAAGTGGATTTAAATAAGCAGTGCCGGGGGGAAGAAGATGGCAGAATTAAGCTGTTTCCTTACTGAACTTTGAAAGTTATGTTTCTTCAAAATGATGGTTATATAATATAATCCTAACATTAGTTGTTTAAGTACGTAAAAATCTGACAGTCAAAAGATGAAAAAGGTTAGCTAGTGATTGGACAGTTAAGAAGGCATTATCTGGAACTAGAGTTGGAAATTTTAATTCCTGAATTTTTCAAGGCTAAGACATGGTTTAAATGGCAAGAAAAGAGAAAGAAGTGAACCTGGAAACTGTAGCGAAGTAATTGCTGACAGTGCAAGCAGAAATAGAAACAATTGAAGTGGCAAGACATGGAACCACTGATAGCCATATAAAGTGACAGCAAAGCCCAGAAATTGCCACTGGGGAAAAGAGAAGAAAATGTATTAATAAAGACGGAAATATAGTTTGGCGGCATTTAATGAAAGGGCACACTTAAACATCGTCCTGATGTTCAGGTCACACAATAAAGGCATGTCGGTGAAATAGCATACCTCTTCTGACTAGTCCATGAAGGACCACTTCTCTCTCATATCTGTTATCTCTGAAATCTTCACTGTTCTACAGCACAATACTACACTGATGTTCATTACGTCTTGACCTCATAAAAAAGGTTACTTTTTTTTAAAGTACACCATTTTCTATGGCAGGAACATGAATAACACATTTTACAAAGATTGACATAAAAAATTTTTTTTTTTCAAATAAAAGAGCTGTTTCACCATAGTAATAACCAGCCTCCAATATGTCTCCCAGTGATCCTACGGTCCTGGTATTCTTGCCCTCCCTCATTGAATCAGGGCTTGCTCCAAGTGACCAGTAGAATAAAGTAGAAGTGGTGATGTGTGATTCTGGAGGCTCAAAGGCATTGCAACTTCTGCCTTGTTCTTTTGGATTACTTGCTCTGGAAGCCAGTCGCTGTGCTGTGAGAATACCCAAGCAGCCCTGTGGAGAGGCCCATGTGGAGAGGAACTGTGGTCCCAGTCGACAGCCAGCACCAATTTTCCAGGCCCTTGAACAAACCACATTGGAAATGGACCCTCCAAGCCGTGTGATAACCGCAACCCCACTCAATATCTAACTATAAGTCTCATACTATATCTTGAGACATAACCACCAATTGAACCACGACCTAATTCATGATCCACGGAACTGTGAGAGATTATAAATGGTTGTTGTTACTTTAAACCACTATATTTTGATGGTGATTTGTTACATAACAATAAATAATGAGTATATTCACCCTTAAAAAGCAAAATATCAATCAGCTGTGCAACTAATAGATATTATATAATTTATCCTTCAAATATTTCAGCTGACTAGCTGGTAATGTAATTATGTTTCATTTATTTTTAATATTGATTTCATTGCATGGCTTAATCTATTCTACGAAAGGATTGAATGGTAGCCGAAGGGAGAAAAATATCCACAAGCCCTCAGACTATACCAATGGTCACCAAACTGTTTGATGTATCATTGAGCATTTCTGATCTGTTTAAATAAGTGCTTTGTTTCAGCAGGAAAAACATTAAATGTCTAGAAAAGAAAGACTGGATTTTTTTAAAAAAAGTATTTCAATTCCTGCAAAAAAGATAGTGAGATATACACACATACATTATGATATAACACACGCACACATATGTATGTGTTTGTATATGGTATATTAATATAACTTAGTTTTCCTCTGTGGACTCTCCTCACAATGGTTTGGACTATGTGTGATACAGGATGAGGAGAAAAGAATAGCAGATAGTTCAGTTAAATACAATGCAGAGCAAGTAATTCATCATTATGTAGCAATTACCCTTTAATTTTTTTTCCACCCCTCTAAGGGGAACACAAATCAGTTCATTCTGAGAGTGGAACAACCTGATTATCTCATACTAGATCCTCTCTTTTGTTATTTTTTTAAAAAATAGACATGCATAGTCTCCTTCCATTTGTAAAACAGGTTTTATATTTTCCTTCTGTGCTTCATCTCTCCCAAAATTTTGATGCCAGACCAAGAGATCCATAGCAGTGGGTGGTCCAGAGTGGTTGTATCCATTTTCAAAAATTTATAGATAGTTTTGATATAGTTCACAAATATTTTCCCCCAGCTCAATTAATACATGAGCAAGTCATTTATATTCAACACATCATTTATCATAGTCTTAAACAATTACTTGGTATATTTAAAGTAGATAACCAACAAGGACCTCCTGTATAGCACAGGGAACTCTGCCTAATACACTGTAATAACCTAAATGGGAAAAGAATTAGAGAAAGAATAGATACATGTATATGTAGGGCTTAGTCGCTTTGCTGTGCACCTGAAACTACACGGCGTTGTTAACTATGCTCCAATGTAAACTAAAATATTTTTTAATTTTAAAAATGGAAAAAAAAATACTTGGGACTCAAAGAAAATATTTATTTGAATAGAAAATATGAATTTTAGTCAATTACATTATTGAACTTTTATAATATACAAGTACATATCAAAGTACTTTGAGGATACAACATATTTAACATATGGTTTTCTGGGGGTTCACATTCTAATAGTTGATACTACCTGTAGGTGTAAGACAAGTTAAATAACATTATAAATTTTATTTCAGCATGTAACAGTCATACAAAAGATGTTAAAGATCATGCATGGTTATTTTTAAATGAAATGAGAAACTTAAAAAAACTGAATGGTAGTTTATATCTTGAAATAAATTTTTCTTTACTTTTTCATGTGATCTTTTTTTGAATGCATTTTTAGAAAACTAGGTAAATACTAAGAAAAATTTTATACCAATTATTTTGTTCCCAGTCATTTAAGCTGTTTAATTTTACTCTACTCAACTAACATTTTTGTTTGAAGAAAACTTTCTTCCTTTTGATTACAGTGAATGATATCCCAGTTGTATGTTGGTTTTATTTATTTATTTTAAAAAATTATTTTTTTTTATTTTTAATTTTTTAAGAATATTTACTTGGCTGTGTTGGGTCTTAGTTGTGGCACGCGGGCTTTCTAGTTGTGGTCTGCAGGCTCAGTAGTTGCAGCGCATGGGCTTAGTTGCCCCACGGCATGTGGGATCTTAGTGTCCCCTACATTGGAAGGCAGATTCTCAACCACTGGACCACCAGACAAGTCCCTGTTGGTGTTATTTAACTTATCAGTGGAACAGTGATTGACAGTAGTGCTCAGTTTAGGTTCAGAGAAATGACCCAGAGACTGCTATGGGCCTGGGGCAAGAGAAATCAGAGCAGTCGGAAAGAGCCCAGTCAGTTGAGTAGCTTTGGGAATACTTGGTCATAGACAAAATTCATTGGCAACCAAACTCACTTTCTTCTGATTGAAACTTATACTATAAACTCCTAGAGTTAAACTTGCATTTTTATTCTAACTCTGGCACTGACTGGCTGCTTGATTTAGAGCACATTTATTAACTATTTTCACCCTTCTGCAAATCTGTGAAATAGGTTAATAACATCAACCTAACAGTTTGTTGAGAGGATTAATATGCAAAATATTTAAAGCTTTTGTCATGACACAAAGTTCTTCAGAAAATGGTAATTTACTTTTTCTCCTTCTGAAGCTTTTAGATTACTAAAGTCTCAGTTATAAAGGATGTACACTGAGCAAAATAATTTATAGTATCAATTTTTTAAAAATTCCAAAGAGTATGTTAACAGCCAGTAGCCTTATATTTTCTCAATACAACTAAACAATTCTTTAGAGTGAGATGGATCAGTTATGTCCTTATAGTCATCTTGGGTACCAAATTCTATTTATTAATAATTGCTGTTTGGAGTGCTATGTGCAAAGTGATTCAGAATAAATGTTTATATTAATTTCAAAGGCTGAGAGAGAATTTTCTCAGTGTAGCTAAAAACGTTTGGAGGAATATTATAAGACAGTAGACAGTAGTCACTAATGATACTATCTCCTGTTTTGAAACAGTGGTTTGATTAAAGAAAAACAGGGAGGGAGAGGTAGAGCTGGGCTGAAATCTCCTCACATCCATGACAGACGTAGTCTCCTAGAAGGATTTGGGGGTTTTACAATTAAATGCTTTACCCTGCTGTGGAGATTAATATTCACCTGCTCGTTTTTGTCTTTTCTAGAGAATGTCTCTAAATTTGTTCTCACCCTGGTTTTGCAGCATATGTTACAAAAAACTATATACTTCCAAATAGTTTGCAGGTGGTAGGGGCTCTGTTCATCAACCTATGTTTTCTCAATCTCTGTATTTGCAAGGTTCCCAGAGTTACTGTAAGCATTTTAGTTCAAAGGTAGGCTCCAAAGGATTTGGGTTTGGCCAGGCTGAGGTGAGAAACCTGCCCAGTCCAGGGCTGGCCCTGGTGGGTCCTCCTAAAATTGGAATTGGTTCTATATAGATTCTGCTGTGTTTAATGGTATACCCCAACTTTGTTCAACTTTCAGCTACAACAGATCAAGAATATGAAAACTACCTGCATTATATAAACCTGCAATTGTAGATTTTTAAACCACCAAATCAAAAGGGAATCAAAAAGCTAGACATGATTTATACCATTTACTTTATTCCTGTCTGATGATATTCATCTGCTTATCACTTTTATATGCTAAATAATTAAACCTCTGCTTTTCAAATTGCCTCTAGACACTCTCTCTCTCTCTCTCTCTCTCTCTCTCTCTCTCTCTCTATATATATATATATATATATATATATATAAAATACACATATACACACACATATACACACAATGGAATATTTCTCAGCCATAAAAAAGAATGAAATTCTGCCATTTGTATTGACATGGTTGAACCTAAGGTATAATACTTACTGAAATAAGTCAGAGAAATCAAATATTCTGTTATCACTTACATGCGAAATCTAAAAAATAAAACAAATGAATATAACAAAAAAGAAACAGACTCACAGATGTAGAGAATGTAACTAGTGGTTACCAGTGGGATGGGGGAGGGGTAATATAGCGGTATGGGATTAAGTGACACAAACGGCTATCTTGTAAAATAAATAAGCAACAAAGATATATTGTGCAGCACAGAGAAATATAGCCATTATTTTGTAATAACTTTAAATCGAGTATAAGCTATAAAAATACTGAATCTCTATGTTGTACACCTGAAACTAATTTTATAAATCTATACTTTAATAAAATATATATTTAAATTTATAAATATATATTTATAAACACATTTATACCTTTATTATTAATATGCATTCATTAATATTAATAATTTATTAATGTAATAGAATTTTAATGTTACTAATTAATAATTTACATGTACTTAAATATTTACTTTAAATTAGTTCCAAACTGGCACTGTCTAATATGGCAGACACTTGCCATATGTAAATAATTAAAATTAAATTAAATTTAGAATTCAAAACCTAAATTGCACTAATCTCAATTCAGATGCTCAGTAGTGGCAACTCACGGACTGTGCATATTTGGAACCTTTCTATCATTGCAGGAAGTTCTGTTAGATAGCTCTTGAAACTGTACTCTGAAGAATTACTGAATCTTTATATTATAGTCCATGCCTCCTTTAGGAGATAGTCAGATAATGACAATGATACTTCTAACGAAGTATTCTGAATAGTAATATGAAAAGGATAGTTTAGAAAGTAGCTGAATAAAAGAAAGACAAAGGCAGGGAGGGAGGAAGGAAGGAAAGAAGGAATGGAGGGAGGGAGGGAGGGAGAAAGGGAGGAAGGGAGGGAGGAAGGAAGGGAGGGAGGGAGGGAGAGTTGGAGGGAGGAAGGGGAAACTTTCTATGTATCAATGCCTTTCTCACATATAGTACCGTATTAAATTTTAATGACAAACGTGGGGACTAAGCTTGTTTGAATCCAAGTAAAATACTCCTTTCTCTAATATTCAGCAGCCTCCTTTGGGATAACGTAATTTTGTTCCACGGAACTGGTTTGTTAGGCTGTGACTATGTAACCATAACATAATCTTATTGGGAAAAAAGGAAATAATATTGGTTAGTTCTCCTTCCTGGGTTACATTTTTATGACTACGCCAAGGTCAGTGACCTGGTATTACCACTTGCAGAATGTTAATTAAGATAGCCCATGGATACAATAAAAATTTTCACACTCCTTATGGTCATGTAGACATGACCTAAAAGTTAATTTCTCTAAGTGGACATTTCTCTGTAAGAGTATAGCTCTAAAATAATATTACTACTTCAAATTAGTCATAGGAGTATGATATGATTTTGTGTAATTCATGATGAATTGATGACCTAGGGAAATTTCACTTCCAGCTTCCTCTGATAAGCATAGTCTGAGCCTCATAGGTATAGAGCAAACAATTTTTCATGAAGTGGACATTATGATAAATTTCCTTTACCTTAGCTTTTATACCTGCATAATTATTCCACACTTTTAATACATCTGAGATTAAGGATCTGTTTGCAGGATTTGAGACAAGTTTAGAGGACATAAACTTACAAAGAAGTCCAGTTAAATGTGCTGTGTGATGTTTGAAATATGCATAGGAAGATATATTAAGGAAAAGATAATATTTTAAAAATCATTGCTTCTTAAAGCATAGGGAGTGATTTTGTGAGGATTATGTTTCTGAGCAGTGTTAGGTTTGGGCAAAATTTGATGAAGGTGAATTCTATTTTCTAATATGTTTTTCCTCATTCTTTTTATACATTTTCTGAATCCTCTTATTTAATTTTTAATTTTCCTTTAATTTTCTTTAATCTCTCTACCTCTGCCCAAAGATGACAGGTGTCTCAGGCTGCCCATAGGTGACTCAGAGCTTTTTACTTCTTCTCTGTACAGATTTATTACACTTGTTTTCAACTCATCAGCTGGGTTCATCATTTGGGTTGTTGCTGCTTTTTTTAGCTATGATGGATAATGCTGCAACGGACATTCATTTACAGTTAAACATAGTTTTCAGTTTTGGAGGGCATATACCTAGGAGTGAAATTGCTGGATAATATAGTAACTCTTTGTTTACCTTTTTAGGAACTGCCCAAGTGTTTTCCAAAGATTATGATGGTTCCAATTTATCCATATTCTCATCAACACTTCTTATTGTCCTTCTTATTTTTTTATTTTAGTTGCAATACTGGGTTGAAATAGTATATCATTGTGATTTTGATTTGCATTAACCTAATGATATTGAGCATCTTTTAATGTGTTTACTGACCATTTGTGTATCTTCTTTGTAGAAACACCTATTCAAACCCTATGACCATTTTTTAATTGGGTTATATTTTTATGTTTAAGTTATGATAATTCTTTATATATTCTGGTTACTAGATTCTATCAGATATATGATTTGCAAACATTTTTTTCCCATTCTGTGGATTATCTTTTCACTTTCTTGATGGTACCTTTTGAAACACAAAAGTTTAAAATTTTGATGAAGTCCGATTAATTTTTTCTTTTGTCTCATCTTTGTGCTTGTGCTTTTGGTGTCTAAGCAACCATTGCCTAATCCAATTTAATGAAAATGTAGGTCTAGGTTTTCTATTAAGATTTTTATAATTTTTTCTCTTAGGTTTAGGTATTTGATTCATTTTGAATTAATTTTTGTATGTAATTTCAAGTAGAGGTTCAACTTCATTCTTTCATACGTGGATATAAAGTTGTCCTAGCACCATTTATACAAAATACTTTTCTTTCTCCTTTGAATTGCCTTGGCACTCTTGTCACAGATTAATTAACCGTAAATGTAAGGGTTTACTTCTGAGCTCTTGATTCTGTTTAATTAATCTATATATCTACCCTTATGCCATACAACATTGCCTTGATTACCGTAGCTTGGTAATAAGTTTTGAAATTGGAAATGGAAAATGTGAGTCATCCAAATTTATTCTTTTTTTGAAAGACTGTTCTGGTTATTTTGAATCCCTTTAATTTTCATATGAATTTTAGAATCAGTTTGTCAATTTCAAAAAAAAAAAAAAAAGCCGAGTTTGACTTTAACATAGATTGTGTTGAACCTGAGATCATCTGGGGGAGTATAACCATTTTAACAATATTAAGCTTTCCAGTCTATGAACATAGGATACCTTTTGGTTTGTTTAGGTCCTCCTTAATTTCTGTCAACAATGTTTCGTAGTTTTCAGTGTACAAATGTTTCACTTAAAAAATTTTATTTTTAAATATTTTATTCCATTTGTTGCTATGATAAATAGACTTGTTTTCTTAATTTCATTTTTACATTGTTTGTTGCTAGTGCAAAGCAATACAGTTGATTTTGTACGTGATCTTCTATCCTGCAATGTTGCTGAAAATATTAGCTCTAACTAGTCTTTTATAGCACATGCTCATTATTTTTTTTTTAACATCTTTATTGGAGTATAATTGCTTTACAATGGTGTGGTAGTTTCTGCTTTATAACAAAGTGAATCAGGTATACATATACATATATCCCCATATCTCCTGTCACGTGTGTCTCCTTCCCACCCTCCCTATCCCACCCCTCTAAGTGATCACAAAGCACCGAGCTGATCTCCCTGTGCTATGCAGCTGCTTCCCACTAGCTATCTATTTTACATTTGGTAGTATATATAAGTCCATGCCACTCTCTCACTTCATTGTAGCTTATCCTTCCCCCTCCCTGTGTCCCTAAGTCCATTCTGTACATCTGCGTCTTTATTCCTGTCCTGCCCCTAGGTTCTTCACAGCTTTTTTTTTTTTTTAGATTCCATATATATGTGTTAGCATACGGTATTTGTTTTTCTCTTTCTGACTTACTTCACTCCATATGACAGACTCTAGGTCCATCCACCTCACTACAAATAACTCAATTTCGTTTCCTTTTATGGCTGAGTAATATTCCATTGTATATATGTGCCACATCTTCATTATCCATTCATCTGTCGATGGACACTTAGGTTGCTTCCATGTCCTGCCTATTGTCAGTAGAGCTGCAATGAACATTGTGGTACATGACTCTTTTTGAATGATGGTTTTCTCAGGGTATGTGCCCAGTAGTGGGATTGCTGGGTTGTATGATAGTTGTATTTTTAGTTTTTTAAGGAAACACCATACTGGATGTATAGTGGCTGTATCAGTTTACATTCCCACCAGCAGTGCAGGAGGGTTCCCTTTTCTCCACGCCCTCTCCAGCATTTAGTGTTTGTAGAATTTTTGATGATGGCCATTCTGACTACTGTGAGGTGATACCTCATTGTAGTTTTGATTTGCATTTCTCTAATGACTAGTGATTTTGAGCATCCTTTCATGTATTTGTTGCCAATCTGTGTATCTTCTTTGGAGAAATGTCTATTTAGGTCTTCTGCCCATTTGTGGATTGGGTTGTTTGTTTTTTGATATTGAGCTGCATGAGCTGCTTGTAAATCTTGGAGATTAATCCTTTGTCAGTTGCTTCATTTGCAAATATTTTCTCCCATTCTGAGGGTTGTTTTTTCATCTTCTTTATGGTTTCCCTTGGTGTGGAAAAGCTTTTAAATTTCATTAGGTCCCATATGTTTATTTCTGTCTTAATTTCCATTTCTCTAGTAGGTGGATCAAAAAGGATCTTGCTGTGATTTACGTCATAGAGTGTTCTGCCTATGTTTTCTTCTAAGTTTTCTAGTGTCCAGCCTTACATTTAGGTCTTTAATCCATTTTGAGTTTATTTTGTGTACGGTGCTAGGGAGTGTTCTAATTTCATTCTTTTACATGGAGCTGTCCAGTTTTCTCAGCACCACTTATTGAAGAGGTTGTCTTTTCTCCATTGTATATTCTTGCCTCCTTTATCAAAAATAAGGTGACCGTATGTGTGTGGGTTTATCTCTGAGCTTTCTGTCCTGTTCCATTGACCTATATTTCTGTTTTTGTGCCAGTACCATACTGTCTTGAGTACTGTAGCTTTGTAGTATAGTCTGAAGTCAGGGAGCCTGATTCCTCCAGCTCTGTTTTTCTTTCTCAAGTTTGCTTTGGCTATTCAGGGTCTTTTGTGTTTCCATACAAATTGTAAAATTTTTTGTTCTAGTTCTGTGAAAAATGCCATTGGTAGTTTGATAGGGATTGCATTAAATCTGTAGATTGCTTTGGGTAGTATAGTCATTTTCACAATGTTGATTCTACCAATCCAAGAACATGGTATATCTCTCCATCTGTTTGTATCATCTTTAATTTCTTTCATCAGTGTCTTACAGTTTTCTGCATACAGGATTTTTGTCTCCTAGGTAGGTTTATTCCTAGGTATTTTATTCTTTTTGTTGTAATGGTAAATGCGAGTGCTTCCTTAATTTCTTTTTCATATTTTTCATCATTAGTGTATATGAATTCAAGAGATTTCTGTGCATTAATTTTGTATCCTGCTACTTTACCAAATTCATTGATTAGCTCTAGAAGTATTCTGGTAGCATCTTCAGGATTCTCTATGTATAGTATCATGTCATCTGAAAACAGTGACAGCTTTACTTCTTTTCCGAGCACGATTCCTTTTATTTCTTTTTCTTCTCTGATTGCTGTGGCTAAAACTTCCAAAATTATGTTGAATAATAGTGGTGAGAGTGGGCAACCTTGTCTTGTTCCTGATCATAGTGGAAATAGTTACAGTTATTCACCACAGAGAACGATATTGGCTGTGGCTTTGTCATATGTGGTGTTTAATGTGTTTAGGTAAGTTCCCTCTATGCCTACTTTCTGGAGGGTTTTTATCATAAATGGGTGTTGAGTTTTGTCAAAAGCTTTTTCTGCATCTATTGAGATTATCATATGGTTTTTCTCCTTCAATTTGTTAATATGTTTTATCCCATTGATTGATTTGCATATATTAAAGAATCCTTGCATTTCTGGGATAAACCCCACTTGATCATGGTGTATGAGCCTTTTAATGTGCTGTTGCATTCTGTTTGCTAGTATTTTGTTGAGGATTTTTGCATCTATGTTCATCGGTGATATTGGCCTGTAGTATTCTTTCTTTGTGACATTTTGTCTGGTTTTGGTATCAGGGTGATTGTGGCCTTGTAGAATGAGTTTGGGAGTGTTCCTCCCTCTGCTATATTTTGGAAGAGTTTGAGAAAGATAGGTGTTAGCTCTTCTCTAAAGGTTTGATAGAATTCACCTGTGAAACCATCTGGTCCTGGGCTTTTGTTTGTTGGAAGAATTTTAATCACAGTTTCAATTTAAGTGCTTGTGGTTGTTCTGTTTATATTTTGTATTTCTTCCTGGTTCTGTCTCAGAAGGTTGTGCAGTTCTAAGAGTTTGTCCATTTCTTCCGGGTTGTCCATTTTATTTGCATATAGTTTCTTCTAGTAATCTCCCATGATCCTTTGTATTTCTGCAGTGTCAGTTGTTACTTCTCCTTTTTCATTTCTGATTCTATTGATTTGAGTCTTCTCCCTTTTTTCTTGAGGAGTCTGGCTAATGGTTTATCAATGTTGTTTAGCTTCTCAAAGAACCAGCTTTTAGTTTTATTGATCTTTGCTATTGTTTCCTTCATTTCTTTTTCATTTATTTCTGGTCTAATCTTTATGATTTCTTTCCTTCTGCTAACTTTGGGGGTTTTTTTGTTCTTCTTTCTCTAATTGCTTTAGGTATAAGGTTAGGTTGTTTATTTGAGATATTTCTTGTTTCTTGAGGTAGGATTGTGTTGCTATAAACTTCCCTCTTAGAACTGCTTTTGCTGCATCCGACAGGTGTTGGGTCGTCGTGTTTTTATTGTCATTTGTTTCTATGTACTTTTTGATTTCCTCTTTGATTTCTTCAGTGATCTCTTGGTTATTAAGTAGTGTATTGTTTAGCCTCCATGTGTTCGTATTTTTTACAGATTTTTTCCTGTAATTGATATCTAGTCTTATAGCATTGTTGTCGGAAAAGATACTTGATATGATTTCAATTTTCTTAAATATACCAAGGCTTTATTTGTGACCCAAGATATGATCTGTCCTGGAGAATGTTCCATGAGCACTTGAGAAGAAAGTGTATTCTGTTGTTTTTGGATGTAATATCCTATAAATACCAATTAAGTCCATCTTGTTTAATGTATCATTTAAAGCTTGTGTTTCCTTATTAATTTTCATTTTGGATGATCTGTCCATTGGTGAAAGTGTGGTGTTAAAGTCCCCTTCTATGGTTGTGTTACTGTCGATTTCTCCTTTTATGACTGTTAGCTTTTGCTTTACGTATTGAGGTGCTCCTATGTTGGGTGCATAAATATTTACAATTGTTATATCTTATTCTTGGATTGATCCCTTGATCCTTATGTAGTGTCTTTCTTCATCTCTTGTAATAGTCTATTTTAAAATCTATTTTGTCTGACATGAGAATTGCTGCTCCAGCTTTTTTTTGGTTTCCATTTGCATAGAATATCTTTTTCCATCCCCTCACTTTCAGTCTGTATGTTTTCCCAGGTCTGATATGGGTTTCTTGTCGACAGCATATATATGGGTCTTGTTTTTGTATCCATTCAGCCAGTCTGTGTCTTTGGTGGTAGCATTTAATCCATTTTCATTTAAGGTAATTATCGATATGTATATTCCTATTACCATTTTCTTAATTGTTTTGGGTTTGTTATTGTAGGTCTTTTCCTTCTCTTGCGTTTCCTGCATAGAGAAGTTTCTTTAGCATTTGTTGTAAAGCTGGTTTGGTAGTGGTGACTTCTCTTAGCTTTTGCTTGTCTGTAAAGGTTTTAATTTCTCCATCGAATCTGAATGAGATTCTTGATGGGTAGAGTAATCTTGGTTGTAGGTTTTTCCCTTTCATCACTTTAAATATGTCCTGCCACTCCCTTCTGCCTTGCAGAGTGTCTGCTAAAAGATCAGCTGTTAACCTTATGGGAGTTCCCTTGTATGTTATTTGTTGTTTTTCCCTTGCTGCTTTTAATATTTTTTCTTTGTATTTAATTGTTGATATTTTGATTAATATGTGTCTTGATGTGTTTCTCCTTAGATTTATCCTGTATGGGACTCTCTTTGCTTCCTGGACTTGATTAACTATTTTCTTTCCCATATTAGGGAAGTTTTCAACTATAATCTCCTCAAATATTTTCTCAGTCCCTTTCTTTTTTCTTCTTCTTCTGGAACCCCTATAATTCGAATGTTTGTGCGTTTAATGTTGTCCCACAGGTCTCTGAGACTGTCCTCAGTTCTTTTCATTCTTTTTTCTTTATTCTGCTCTGCAGTAGTTATTTCCACTATTTCACTTACTCGTTCTTCTGCCTCAGTTATTCTGCTATTGATTCCTTCTAGAGAATTTTTAATTTCTTTAATGTGCTGTTCATCATTGTTTGTTTGTTCTATAGTTCTTCTAGGTCCTTGTTAAATGTTTCTTGTATTTTCTCCATTCTATTTCCAAGATTTTGGATCATCTTTACTATCATTACTCTGAATTCTTTTTCAGGTAGACTTCCTATTTCCTCTTCCTTTGTTTGGTCTGGTGGGTTTTTACCTTGCTCCTTCATCTGCTGTGTGTTTCTCTGTCTTCTCATTTTGCTTAACTTACTGTGTTTGGGGTCTCCTTTTCACAGGCTGCAGGTTCATAGTTCCCATTGTTTTTGGTGTCTGCCCCCAGTGGTGAAGGTTTGTTCAGTGGGTTGTGTTGGCTTCCTGGTGGAGGGGACTGGTGCCTGTGTTCTGATGGATGAGGCTGGATCTTGTGTTTTTGGTAGGCAGGACCACGTCCAGTGGTGTGTTTTGGTTTATCTGTGAACTTATTATGATTTTAAGCAGCCTCTCTGCTAATGGGTGGGGTTGTGTTCCTGTCTTGCTAGTTGTTTGGCGTAGGGTGTCCAGCACTGTAGCTTGCTGGTTGTTGAGTGGAGCTGGGTTTTAGCATTGAGATGGAGATCTCTGGGAGAGCTTTCACTGTTTGATATTATGTGGAGCTGGGAGGTCTCTGGTGGACCAATGTCCTGAACTTGGCTCTCCCACCTCAGAGGCACAGGCCTGACACCCAGCCGGAGCACCAAGACCCTGTCACTCACGCGGCTGGGTGGTTCAGGGTCTCTTAGGAAGTGTAGACAAACTGTAGTCTGGGGTTACAGAAATCTCAAGCCCGATTGGGGTGGAAAATCTGCTTCTGAGCTCACTCATGTTGTTGGCAGCTTTCAGTTTCCAGCTGGCTGTTGGCCAGAGGCTCAGTTCTTCTACAAGTAGAACTCTTCATAGGGCTTGCTGTGTGGAGATTCTGACACACTTTTGCTTCTTCTTATTTGAGACTGACTGGCTGGGAACACAATCTAGCTGTCTCTTCCCTTATTAAGAGTCTCTCTCCATTGCCAGTATTGGGGGATCCAATTTCTATGGAAGCCTGAGCTCTGGAGTCCTGAGTTTCCACCATTCTGAACTCTGAGACCTGGCATGCTTTGTATCATTCTGCACATGCTCATTATTAATACTATTTTTAACACAGTAGTTTGGATATAGTATTACTGACCTGTTTTAATAGTCATCAACCAATAAGATACTTAGTTTCATGATATAGTCAAGTCTGTATTATCTCTACAATTATAATGTCTAAATTCTCAGAGGTTAAATTACTTATCTGAGTTCTCATGTATGGTAAGTGGTTGATCCAGGGTGGCAATGCACATGTGGCTCTCTTTCAGTTACATGTCCTTTCACTTATCTCTTCATATGTGTCAGGTTCCAACAGTAAAGTTGTGGGAATGGTATAGGACTAGGATATGTTGAAGGAGAGTCAGTCTTGCTGCTGTTTACATAGTTCTCTGATAATCTAGAAGTGACACGACAAAAATTTTTCTTCTAAGAGTCTAATAACATGACAGTGAGTGAGAGATCACAAAAGATCACCGGGATCAAATTCCCAAATCTCCAATTCACCTGATACTATCAAAACTTGAGTCTGTTCAACTTTCTTTGAACTAAGGTACTGTCTGTTTTAAGTCAGAAGCAAATTGACTTCATCTTGGAGATAAAAAGATACAGTTTATAAACATATACGTATATTGCATAAAGATCCTGTTTTCAAGCGTTCTGTAAGAATTATATCATTTCTTGACTGAGTGCATGTTGTACCAAAGAAATGAACATTTACCAGAAAAGATAAGCTCGAACTTTATGTCTGTGGATTGTTAGACACTAATTTTCCTAGCAGAGTTTTATCCAGTCAATATTTCCAGAACATTATCTTGAACAAAACCCATGGTTTTACTGAAGCTACACAAGTCTTACCTTTGCTATAAAACTACAAATATCATTCTGATTCAATACCTGCTAATAACTATTCCGTATTTATGGATATTAGATTCATGCTTAACACTGAAATTAGTTCAGCCCAAGGCATAAATGGACTACATTTGCTCCTTTTGTCTGTCATGCTAATTACTGCCCATCTCCATAGACTAGTCAAGCATTCAAACTGCCATTATAATCAGACTAAACATTACACACACATGCACACACACACACACACAAACTCACAGGCTCAACCTAAGAAATGCATTTTTGTTTCACAATATTATGACGTTACTGAATGATGATGGATATTGCAAAAACTAAATATGTAAAATATTATATGTTCCAATCTTTAGAATGCTGACTTTTGAATTTATACTGCAATATCCTAGAACGTGAATATGGTTATGATATTTCTAGATGAAATCTGACATTGTCTGTTTTGATAATAAGCCTGTTAATGAAGCCCAGGGTGACTATGTATAATATGAAGTGTTTGTCTAAGGATACAACTCTGGGGTTTCATTCATTCCCATCGTGGCTCCTCCCTTTTCTGTGTAACCTGGGCAATCTGTCTCATTCTTTGTGGCTTACGTTTTACATATGTAAAACTGAAGTAATACTTGTCATTTATATATTATTTTTTCTGAAAAAAATATCATGAGAATTAATGAGATTATTAGTCAGCAGACCTTCAGGCCATTGCCACTGCAAGAAAAAGACTATTGGTCTCTAGAGGAAAAGGGATGGGAGGGTTTAGGAGTAAGAGAAAGAAACCTTGATAAAATGGGAGAAAGATTGGAAATGGAGCCAGGTAATGATATCAGCCTTTTAAAAATCAGATAAAGGGTATAAGCGAGAAAGGCCAGAGGGAAGTCCATTTCCCCTTGTTCTAATACAGACCTGCCTTCTCTAATTCTGTCCACCCAACCCAGATAGGTTATAGTCGTTTCCTCGGTTCTCCAGTGTAATCACTAATGCCCACTTTCCCCTTGCATCATTAATCACAGGAGATTGATAATACAGATACCGTATCTTGTTTGTCCTGAGATTCACAGAATAGAGCATAGGGTCAGGAACTTACTAGTGCTAGAAAAAAAAAATGATAATATAATTTTGGATGGAGGGAGATTTTGATATGGTTGAAAGGTGCCATTTTGTTTGGAAAGGAGAAGTGGCTTTCTATTCTGTAATGACAATGCTGTGAACATTTTTTGGCACTCAAGAAATGCATGTCAGGAAAGGCCTTAATCTAATATTTATTCATTCATTTCTTTAATTGCCCAATTGCCAAGCCTTGTTTTCTATGATGACAGAGAATCAGGAAGAACTTCTGTTAAGCTGAAATTGATGTTCAAAGTAAAGGTACTCAGCACTAAATCTGAATTATTAATCAACTAATTAGATCAGTCCATATGCTTGATGGTGTTGTTTTAGTTAACATTTTCATTAATCAGCTGATGATGCAATCCACTAAGCTTGCCTTTTTCATTTTAAACTTCTTAAGTGTGAAGTCATTTAATCATCTTTTAGCAAAATGTATACCTAAAAGTGGAGAGAGCTTTCTTAAAAATTTTAGACCTAAGCCTAATTTCTATTTTAGTAAAGAGAATCAACCTGACCTGTTCACTTACTTTTCTCTATTCTGTACTGTGATTATGAGCAGTTAAAAGCACTTTGTTTCCCAGAGACCTAAGTTCAACAGCAAATGCCATTTCTAAGTAATCACAAATGAGATCGTATGCTGCAGTTCATTGTAACATGTCCCTCCAACACCACATGGTGCAGGCAACTCATTCCAGAATGGCTGAAGAGACCCCAAAGCTCTCAATTTTATGTGATTTTTATATGGTTTACCTGCTCCTATAGTTTGTAGAGGTGACAGACTCTCAGGGTTGCCTAATAACCGAGCATAGATGTACTATGCAAGTACTGCCCAAGGATGCACAGGTTGTTAGCTGAGCTTGCATTGCTGACACCCTGCCCTCCAATCCCAGTTGTCTCCCCCCGCATTACGCTCCCTGCCTGATTTCAGCATTATATGCATTATATTTTTCAAGTCTAACTCTGTGAAGTAACTTGATTTCTCCATTCTCTCCTTTTGCGACTCTTGCTCATTACTCTGTTTAATTAACGTGCACTAAAGAGGCTTTCAGGAAATGCTTCAACTTTTATAGAGACTTTGAGTTAAGTCAAGTCAAATGTTGGAGATTAAGTACATTTGAAAAACAAAAAAAAAAAAAGAAAAAAAGTTTTTTAAAAGCCTTTCTTTATAAACATACTACAGTAAGAAATTAACATAATGTTTAGAGCCAGGGTCCATGTTTTATTTAAATGACAAAAAGCTTCTAATCTATAGCAACTTTTAACATGAAGTATGGTATGTATTTAAGAAAACAAATAAAAAAGCATAGCATTTGCAATAAAAAGACAACTTACCTTTTTTTTTTCTGTATCTTGTTAAGTATATAGCTTTAATTTTCTTTTCATAATCCTCAGGCCTTTCCTATTAATTTTTTTTTTTTTTTCTGTACGTGGGCCTCTCACTGTTGTGGCCTCTCCCGTTGCGGAGCACAGGCTCCGGACGCGCAGGCTCAGCGGTCATGGCTCACGGGCCCAGCCACTACGCGGCATGTGGGATCTTCCCGGACCGGGGCACGAACCCGCATCCCTTGCATCGGCAGGCAGACTCTGAACCACTGCGCCACCAGGGAAGCCCCTCCTATTAATTTTTAATAACATTCATGCACTAGATATATATTAAATCGACAAAAATATATGTACTCATTATGCAAAATTAAGGGCCTTAAGTATAGGTGGTTTTGAACAAAAGTGTGTCCTGTGTCAGTAAATGGAAACTTAGAACACAGTTTTCCATGAGAGTAATATTATAAATGGTACTTAATTTTTGCAGGCCAGTTCATTAAAGGATGGCTTTTTAATATTCCCGGACAGAAATTGCAGAAGCAGAACCACATCTCCTATGATGGCAGCAGTGAGGGGAAAGTCCTCCCCCTTGCAAAATAGCTACATCACAGCTCCCAAAGGGGTTCAGGTGTAAAGATATTCATAGAACAGGACTTCATAGCTTTCATGCAAGAAATAAATGATGTACTAATCTTCTTTACAGTGTTGAGCAATAATAATGCGGTGGGCATACAAATACATATTCACAGACAAACAATGGAAAAGGAGACGCAAAACAATGCCTGTGTGCCCCACCCCCCAACATAGAAAGAAAAAGAAAACAAAATTCATGGGTCATTGTCCTGCATAAGAGGAATGGTCACATCCAAATCATTTAAAATTTATCTCAGTCCTGTCAAGGTATTATTATGTACAGTAAACAAATGACAGTACTGAGCACACAATAAGCCCAGCTATTTGTCCCTAATCTCTCAGCCCATATGTGGAAGAACTCTGATTCAAACTCTCCCAGACCCCAGATTGGTTCTTCTGCCAACCCAAATTGCTGCTGTCAAACTCTGTCTGGGAGCTAAAAGATTCAAGGATCATGTTCAAACAAAAGCCAGACAAAAGCACTATGAAAGCCTCTCCTTGTATAGATTTATGTGTCCCTGGCAACAAAAAAGAGGGAAAAACCAACTTTAAATTATAATTACATTAATTCCTCTGAGGGCATAAACAGAATTTAAAACCATGTAATTAAAGACATTAGTATAACTATCTGGCCTAGGTTTTAGATCTAACCACCAGAGTGGAGCTAAAACCAATTTATCCATTCTCCAAAGCAGAGGCTGCCAGCCAATAATGTCTCAAAGGAATGGAACAAATATTCAGTTTGATCATAAACATCGTTGTTTTCAGATAGTGGTGCTGATGTGGATCCTTAAAAAAAAATACCCCCGGAATACTTTACATTTCTCTTCTTGACAAATGACAGTTTTTTTGTAACTTTAATGTTTACTTAAAGATGTATACTGAAAGACTTTTCAAGGGTCTGAAAATGAATTTAATACTTGACAATATGCTACATTACAGTTGCATTTTCATGCCAGCGCACCTGTTTTCTATCACTGTGATGCTTATATTATTTAAATGTTTATAAGTTCAGAGGCTAAATGTACATCTGTAAAACTATCACTTCCTTTAAACCTTAAATTACAGTACACCTCAAATTATCATTGTAATGCATCAAGACCAGAAAAAATAGACATTTTTATGAGTTATTGCTTCTTACCTTTACTCAGTATCTGCATTCAGAACTCACTGACTTCCTTAATTTTTAAGTGTTTTTATTCGATGTTGACAATCATACTCCAGACCCTGTTTAACTTTACAGTAAAAAAAGGAAAAAACAGAAAAATGAACTTATTGGTAAAACCCCCAATATCTTACTGTACTCCATAAAAATAATATGAGGAAATGTGTACTTTTTCTTAAAAAGATGCTATTTCAAACATTAAAAATTTTGAAAACCATTAATAATAATAAATGGTTTTATAGGTACCCAGAGATTTTAATAATGTTACTTATAGGAACCAAGAAAGGAATAAAGTAAAAAATATTTAGGAATGAATTGACTATGAAAAAATAAAATTATTTCTGGGGTTTGCATGTTCTTTTATCTCATTTACTGCATGTGTTTTACAAACCATGACATACTAAAGTGGGATTGGAACAGTTTCCCCTGATAAACAGGAAACAGCTTTTTCAAAATACTATATTTTAAATCTGTTCTGCAAATTTTATAAGCCATCATAGATGTAGTGAAAGTATCTGTACTTTGAAGTCAGACAGCCCTGGATTTGAATTCTGGTTCTATCTTTTACTGGCTGGGAGATGCTTTATATAATCTGTTCAACCATTTTTTCCCCCATCTATAAATGGAAACAAAATAGCATCTATTCTATAGGGTGTTTGAGGATTAAATGAATTAATGCATACAGAAAACATACAGTCTGGCACATAATAAGCACCAAAGAAATATTAACTCTCATTCTATACTCGTGTTTCAATTTTATCCTTTTTTTGCTGTTTTGTATACTTGCGTTTAAGTCATATTCGAGTTAACTATACAAATCTCATAAATATGACAAAATCACCCAATGATACTTGGGTTGAAAGGTACCATAGACTTTATTTAGTACAACTCTTACAAACAGAGAACCATAGGGATTTCCTAGCCTAACCCCTGTTTGACTTTGTATTCGTGGAGGTACTAATGAAATTTTTTAGTCAGATGATGAAACAGGCCAGATGAGAACCTTTCCGAAACATAGATCCATAAGGACTGGTAAAACATAACTAGGTTCCAGCTAACTCATATGACTATTTGCATAACTAGAATAATGGAAACTCATGTTTTTCTGTGTTTGTTTTTTATTGCCGTGTAACAAATGATCACAAATTTAGCAGGTTAAAACAGCACACATTTGTTTTCTCATGTCTGTAGGTCACAAGTATAGACATGGTGTGACTAGGTGCTCTTCTCAGAGTCTCACTGGGCTGAAATCACACTGTCAGCTGGGGCTCAGGGTTCTCTTCCAAGATCACCTGTTGTTGGCAGCATTCAGTCCCTTGACGTTCAGGACTGAAGCTCCCCGTTTCCTGCTAGCTGTCAGCTGGGAACCACTCTTAGCTCCTAGAGACTGGATGCAGTTCCTTGCCACATGGCCCCAGTTAGACAGTTCACAGCATGGATGTTTGCTTTCCATGTGAACCTGAACATACTTCTTTGACTTTCTCTTCTGTGACCAGAGAAAATGTTCTTCTTAAAGGGCTCACCTGGTTAGATCAGGCTCACTCAGTATAATCTCCCTTTGCCATATAACGCCATGCAATCATGGGAATGATATCTAAACAAGTTAACAGGCCATTGACACTCATAGAATTATATGGGGCATTTATACAGGAGATGAAATTCGTAGGGACTCCTTAAGATTCTGACTGCTGCACTGTCCCAAGAAAGGAAACAATAAACTAAAGAAAAGAAAGAAACAAAGGTCTTGGCTAGTACTGACATATCTTGGATGGGGTATTCTTTTCTTTTTTTAAATTAAAGTATAGTTGATTTACAGTATTGTGTTAATTTCAGATATACAGCAAAGTGATTCAGTTATGTATATTTTTTCTGATTCTTTTCCATTATAAGTTATTACAAGATATTGAATGTAGTTCCCTGTACTATACAGTAAATCCTTGTTGTATTATATATAGTAGTGTGTATCTGTTAATCCCATGTTATGGTTACCCTTTTGGTAACCATAAGTTTGATTTCTATGTCTGTGAGTCTGTTTCTGTTCTGTAAATAAATTCATTTATATTATTTTTTAGATTCCACATATACGTGATGTCAAATATGTCCACATATTTGTCTTTCTCTGTCTGGGTTACTTAGTATGATATTTTCTAGGTCCATCCAAATGGCAATATTTCATTCCTTTTTATGGCTGAGTTGTATTCCATTGTGTGTGTGTGTGCGTGTGTGTGTGTGTGTGTGTGTGTGTGTGTTTAACACATTTTTATCCATTCATCTGTTGATGGATACTTAGGTTGCTTCCATGTCTTGGCTGTTATAAATAGTGCTGGTGTGAACATTGGGGTGCATGTATCTTTTCAAATTAGAGTTTTTGTCTTTTCCGGGTATATGCCCAGGAGTGGGATTGCTGGATCATATGGTAGTTTTATTTTAGCTTTTTAAGGAACCTCCATGTAGTTTTCCATAGTGGGTGCACCAGTTTACATTCTCTTGGTTGGGTGTTCCGACCATGGGTGTATGCAAATTGAAAAGTCCTTGAAACCCGTACCACCAGCCCTAAGAAATTCATTGATTCCCTTAACTTCACAAAATAAATGCCTAAATAAACAATATTTAAATAATGTTTGTTTTAAGGGGTTCTAAATTATTAGCCTACTTTGGATACCCATATTTGTCTCCCAAATACTTTGTCATTACTGTGATATTTTCTCATTTCAAAGGTTCTGCTGAAGATAGAACCCACTGTTGACTTAATGATAGTTTTTGGCATTGGGATAATGGAGAGATGCTACTTTAAATATATTTGGCTCTATGATGAATTTCCATTTCGTAATTGTTAATATATAAATAAGAAATAATCAAGTTGTAGGGCCCAGGAGATACTATGTAGTTATTAGAGATCAAAGTCCAAAGAGATGGAGATGTTAAGGGACTTTCTCAAGGCCACAGTCTAATGTGGACAAGATCAGTCTGGGTGTGCATGGCTCAGCCAGCCCAAGGGTGCACAGAGTTTACTGCAGGCAGCCCCAGTGTCAGATCTCTGGAGCAGACTCTTCTGGTTGCAGGCTTCACACACTACCAGGTTTTAAGGAGGTTTTAATGCTCCCTAATGGTTTTTAATGAGTGTCCTCCTAGGTCAGGACCAGTGAGGGAACTGCACAGGGCTGCATTGTAGTGGAAAGGCATTATTAGGATTATAGTTGAGGGTGGCCAGGAAATGCCCTAGTGGCAAAGGGTTAGTTGAGTGAGGGCTTCACTTGGAAATCACTGATTTAGAGTAGTTTTTAAATAACTCCCTACAATCAGCAAATTCTTTTTATTTATTTATTTTTTACCTGAAGTATAGTTGCTGTACAATATTATATAAGTTACAGGTGTACAATAAAGTGATTCACAATTTTTAAAGGTTATACGCCATTTACAGTTAATATAAAATTTTGGCTATATTCCCTGTGTTGTACAATATATCCTTGTAGTTGATTTTATACCTAATAGTGTGTACCTCTTAATCTCCTACCCCTATATTGCCCCTCTCACCTTCCCTCTCCCCACTGGTAACCATTAGTTTGTTCTCTAGATCTGTGAGTCTGTTTCTTTTTTGTTATATTCACTGGTTTGTTGTATTTTTTTAGATTCCACATATAAGTGATATCATGCATATTTGTCTTTCTCTGTCTGATTTCTTTCACTTAGCATGATGCCCTCCAAGTCCATCCATGTGGCTGCAAGTGGCAAAATTTCATTCTTTTTTATGGCTGAGTAGTATTCTATTGTATATATACCACAGCTTCTTTATCCATTCATCTGTTGGTAGACACTTAGGTTGCTTCCATTTCTTGGCAATTGTAAATAATGCTGCTGTGAACCCTGGGATGCACATATCATTTCAGATTAGTGTTTTTGTTCTTTTCAGATATATACCCAGGAGTAGAATTGTTGGGCCATATGGTGTTCTAGTTTTAACTTTTTGAGAAACCTCCATACTGTTTTCCACAGTGGCTACACTAACTTACATTTCTACTAACGTGTATGAAGGCTCCCTTTTCTCCACATCCTTGCCAACATTTATTATTTGTGGTCTTTTTGATGCTATCCATTCTGACAGGAGTGAGGTGATACCTCATTGTAGTTTTTATTTGCATTTTCCTGATGATTAGCGATGTTGAGTATCTTTTCATGTGCCTGTTGGCCACCTGTGTGTCTTCTTTGAAAAAATGTCTATTCGGTTCTTCTGCCCATTTTTTAATTGGGTTGTTTGGGATTTTTGATGTTGGTTGTGTGAGCCGTTTGTATGTTTTGGATATTTACCCCTTACGAGTCATATCATTTGCAAATATTTTCTCCAGTTCAGTAGGTTGTCTTTTTGGTTTGTTGATGGTTTCCTTTACTGTGCAAAAGCTTTTAAGTTTAATTAGGTCCATTTGTTTATTTTTGCTTTTATTTTCTTTGGTTTAGGAGACCGATTCAAAAAAAATATTGCTACGATTTATGTCAAAGTGTGTTCTGCCTATGCTTTCCTCTATGAGTTTTATGATACCTGGTCTTACATTTAGTTCTTTAATCCATTTGAGTTTATTTTTGTGTATAGTGTTAGATAATGTTCTGATTTCATTCTTTTACATGTAGCTGTCTAGTTTTCCCAGCACCATTTATTGAAGAGGCTGTTTTCTTCCACTGTGTATTTTTGCCTCCTTTGTTGTAGATTAATTGCCCATAAGTGTGTGGGTTTCTTTCTGGGCTCTGTATTCTGTTCCATTGATCTGTATGTCTGTTTTTGTGCCAGTACCATACTGTTCTGATTACTGTAGCTTTGTAGTATAGTCTGAAGTCAGGGAGCATGATTCCTCCAGCTCTGTTATTCTTTCTCAAGATTGTTTTGGCTATACAGGGTCTTTTGTGTTTCCATACAGATTTTAAAATTATTGTTCTAGTTCTGTGAAAAACGCAATTGGTATTTTGATAGGGATTGCACTGAGTCTGTAGAATGCCTTGAGTAGTATGGTTATTTTAACAGCATTCATTCTTCCAATGCAAGAATATTGTATAACTTTCTATCTGTTTGTGTCATCTTCAGTTTCTTTCATCAACATCTTACAGTTTTCCATGTACAGGTCTTTTACCTCCTTAGGTAGGTGTATTCCTAGAGATTTTATTCTTTTCTTATTTTTTTTATTTCCTTCTAGAAGCCAGTGAAGTAGACAATCCCCCTTCTCCACAATTCCCACTGGGGAAATAACTAAACAAATGAAAGAATAGAGACTATTTGCATGACTGACATTTGGAAAAAATGATTTGTAGGTATTGACTCCCTGGAAGAGGAGAAAATTTGAGGGGAAATTATAATGCTTTCTCAAATCAAGGACCTTGTGACTGGGCTTGCTGCATGCATGCTGTAACCCTCATGAGGGGCTTCTGTGCCTATACAATAGTAAGTGGAAGACAATCTTATGAAGATGTGCACACCCTGTAAAGGAGGCAAAAGAAGCTTATCTGTGTAAGAAGGTGTTATTAACCATTCTATTCATTAGTTTTTTGAGGACATTTAGAGGAAGGCTGTACTTACTCTTTTCTGTCATGTTAAGACAATTTGAAGACAGCAGAAGAATAACACAAATCAGAGGAAAGGAAGTATGAATACAAGTGCAATAGAGATGGATGTGTGAGGAATGAACAGTATTTGTAGAAAGCACCATTCCTAGGTTACTGGGAAAATAAAATGACCATTTGGTAAGGATTACTGAACAAGAAAAAATAGAACAAGTAAGGGGTGGAGAGAAGCAACTAGTCTGATCAAAAACCACTGCCTCCTGGAACTTTTGGATTAATATCATAAATTTATGGGCTGTTCTTTAAAAAATTATGGCTAGATAGTTCTGTTAAGACACTTTTTATTAGATTATCAAAGTTCATGTTGTAGTCCTAATCTGCTGTTTGTCACTAGCTTGATATTTGACTACCTTGGAGTAAATATAAAGCTATGTTCTCCCATCTTATCTGAGGATGAATAGTAGGGCATTTTAAATAAAGATCATATTTTAATGTTAATGTCATGGTTATAAAAACTTTAAAAAAATGAATCGGTCCTAAAGAATCCCACTTAACTTCTATTTGCCTACAAGAAACGTCTCCATATCAAGATAGAGCTGTGCCTAAAATAGGTATGGTGGTTTTAAAGAAGACAGGAAATAACTTCATGTTCTGAGAATGACAGAGGCTTAAAAGGATCTTCATGGTCTTCAGCAGAGAGAGTGAGTTGGCCAAATTGAGTTACAGAAAGATAGGTGATACACTTGGGAGCTTAAATTCACAACAGCCAATAAATTACATTTTCAGGAGAAGAGCAAGGGTCAGTGAGCTAAGAATATTCCAAGCACAAATTTTCATACTCATATTCTCACCATAGATACAGCTAACTTAGGTTTTGCTCCACTATTTTTTGGTAATTCACACCTATGAAATGTAGAAAGCAGTTGGCCTTTGGGGTCACCTTTTAACCTTGGGGCGTCTGTGGATCACTCTTCCTCTCACTTATTTTAGCATACTCAATTTATAGTGTTAATTTTCACTTACTGATTGGTTATGACACATTACGGGGGGATCATCTTAGATTGTCTAAATCTTGATTATAACTTTCTTGAATTTATGAATTTGTTATAGAAAAGTAGTCAGTCTGGGGCTTCCCTGGTGGCGCAGTGGTTGAGAGTCTGCCTGACGATGCAAGGGACACGGGTTCGTGCCCCGGTCCGGGAAGATCCCACATGCCGCGGAGGGGCTGGGCCCGTGAGCCATGGCCGCTGAGCCTGCGCGTCCGGAGCCTGTTTTCTGCAACGGGAGAGGCCGCAACAGTGAGAGGCCCATGTACCGCAAAAAAAAAAAAAAAAAAAAAAAAAAAAAAAAAAAGTAGTCAGTCTGCTACATAGAATGGATATAAAACAGAAAGACAGTAAACAAACTGAGCTGCAGTTGGAGTGCTGTCCAACAGATAGATGAGAATGTCCAGTCTTTTTTCTTAAAATATGGAATCCTGTTTACTTCACTCAGTCAAAAGTTTCCTAGATGTCTCTGTACAAATACGTTTACCTCACTTCTTGGACCATGCTTCCAAACCAAAATAAAACACTTAGATGACAGAAAGAATTAATCCAGTCATATTTCCCAGTATACAAAACTTAAATTTAAAATATCTGATGATTTTATAAATGTTTAATAATTGTAGGTTATAATTCAAAAGGAAGAGGAGCGCCTATCTGAATGTCAGGGCATTCTCCTTCGGATATAAAAAAATTCATTTCCTCCTTCCCTATAACATTTATCTGAACAAATTTCTATAGTATGAATCAGTTCCCAAATATATTTGAATAATGCTAATCAGTTATTCAGTTAAAACTTAAACAATTCTAATTCTTCATGAAGAGCTCAAAATCTGTAAAGTTCACATCAGAAACCACTGTCTCTCTCTCTCTCTGTGTTGACAATAATATTAGTATGAAACATCTTTCAGAGACTCTCATTTCTTTCCTGCATGTAACATAAAGCCTATCATCAACTCAGCCTCTAAGTAAACATAGCAATATGCGGTCTCAACATGGGAGCCATTCATCGCTTTGAAGACAGTGTCAATTATTGCTTAAATATTCAAAACTGGCTCTGCATTCCAACAGTTGGCAGCCGAACATTTACTCAGCAATCACTCTTTTATGTAACCTGAAGGTTTAAGAAAACCTGCTGTTCTCATCTATTCATATGTATTATATCTCTTTTAAAACTCACATTCATGCTCACACAAGCACACGCAACTAAGTTTGAATGATATTGTTACTTCATGACAGTTTTAGGTGTGTCAGGGCAGTATTATCTTTGAATAGATAATGAGCATTATTGTACAGAGGAGGCAGTGCTCCGAACTGTATCTTATTTTTAAGGCATCTTAGACTAAGAGGCACTCCAAGGCTAGCTGAAACGTGATAAGCTGCCTCTAAGAGCAGAAACCCACTCGGCATTAGGCGTTATTGTTGCTTTTTTGTGATCTCCCCTTTGCACATGCTCCCCCAAATTACTTCACTTCCTTCCTGGCTTTTAATGATGCTTTGTCGCAAGCTGTGTTTTCCCCCAGGACAGTGATTACTTTTTACCACCCTACCAGCTACTTGTCTCTCAGATACATGTGCCCCAATTCCCACTTTTTGTAGAACCAGCTACTTGACCTGCCTCTAAAGATAGTGGAGCAAAGATGAGGTTGTGCTTCAGTGTGTTGGACTGATCCCGAATAGTCCAGGAATACTCTCTAGCCTGCAGTATGTAGCCCAGCCAGAAGTGGTAGGGTTCAGTCTGGAGCCCGAGAGCTCTTTCCCACCAATGGTCTTAGGTCTACCAGCTAACATAGCACGGTGGGGGCTGGGCACTCCAGGGGGCAGAATCACAGTACCTCTTAACTTCTACGCAACCCACAGTCCTTGCTGTTATATACTCCTCACCCAACTGCGTATCTCAAGGCCAATATTTCAGAATTAAGATGTAATATGTGAGACAACTCCTCTGGAGAATATATCTAGTTTCCATTGTGCCTTTTCAGATCAGCTCTGAAGCTATGGAACTGTTCCCCAGCCCCGACTGTGCCCTCAGCTCCTGCATTAGCCCCATTGCTTTGCCACCTATCCTCTGTACTGACCTGCATGCCTCAGTTCCAAACCACAGTTCCAACATTGTATCATTCCTTTATCATTTGAATTATTTTCTTATGTTCTTTCCTTATACAATAACCCATCATCCTTCCGTGCCTGTAACTCTACTATGGAGGTCCATATATTTATTTCTAAGGTAGAATGATGAGAATTACCAAGAGGAAGAAGCACATAGTTTATATTTGAACAAATTACTTTCATAATAAAATTATCAAAAGTGTATATAAAGACTGGACAATTTTCCAGTCTTTCCAAGGCCTCTGAATGAAATTCACTGTGATAATTATTTGGGCATTGCAATGAATACAGAGGACATTACACAAAACTTTAAAATCAGAGAATCTGTAATTCCTAATTTTAAGCTTTCCGTTTCCACAATAGCAGAGCTTTGGTTTTGAGTTTTCATACACAATTTGACCTTTGCTTTGATTTCTTTTTCCTATAAGATTATGCCCAATAACTGAAACCTCAGATTTCTCAAATAAGGGAACTTGCAATAGCAAATAATATTTGTATGAGCAGCCAAACTTGCTGCTGCAAACAAATGAGCAGAGAGCTGCCCAGAGTGTTGACATACAACATTCACTCTCAAATTTTAATAACTTTCATGTTATTGAATGAGTGATCCTAAGAGATGAAGCTGCAATTTTAGCCCAACAGAATATTTCTATAGCTATTCTTCTTTGCAATAACTGAAATGGTACAAATATTGATTGATCATCTGTATAGAAAGCACTCTGGAATATATTTTAGAATTAGGATGAAATTGAGATTGAGATTTTGGTAACTGAGTCTAGATGAGGACATAATAGTCCTGAAGCATTCTGTTTACATTTACAAGTGAAGTGGGAGGTGAAGAAATTTTGCATATAGTTTTTCCTAACTTGGTTGACTTTAAGTATTGAAGATATTTGACCAACAGGCTGAATTCTGTCAAGGTTGTTTTAAACTGTCAAATAAGATAGAACCCAAAAGTGTTAGTGAGTCTGCAGTTATTCTTATAGGCAGAATTAAGTATATCTAGGGCTCAATCTATCAAACTGTAGTCATTTGTATACTACTGTCTTTCTTTTAAAAAAATTTCCCCTCTGTATCACTTTTGTTTGTATTTACTTAGTATTTTTCTTCAAGTCGATTCACATTTTTATTTAAATTTATTTTATAAAGAAACTTTATGTCGTTCTCATGAATGGAAAGCCAATAACCCTGTGCCATAATAAGGTAACTATAAATCAGACTTAATGGAAACAAAACAATACTATTAAATTTTAGCTAGATAATGATGCTTAACAAAGGTACTTAGCCTGAAGTGTATCTCAGTTTGTTGTAAGAGAGAAAAACAAGTTTTAGAGAGCTGTTTAAGGCATACAAGCACTAAACTGAGACTCTCCCCCTTGAAGTAATCAAGACCGAATGATAACTGAAAAATACTCTTCTAACCATGTAATTTAATATTACCCCAAATTATCTCCATTGGTAAGAGTATCACACGATAAGATAATGAGAAATACTCCTTTATAATGAACCTCTGGTTGCTCTGTCACATAGAAGTTTGTTCAGTTGCATATAACAAAAATTTAACTCTAGTGGCTGAATCAAATAGAGGTTTTTATTTGATCTTACATTAATCAAAATCTGGAGGTAGAGAGTGCAGGGATGGGTTCGCCTCCTTCTAACTCTCTGCTTCACCACCTTTAACCCTCAATCCAGCCTCCATAGAGAAAGAAGATAAAAGGCAAAAGGCAAAGGCAGCCAGCCAAGTCTTCCTTTTTAACATGAAAAAGATAAAGTTTATTTTTCAGGCAGCCTTCCATTTCCATCTCATTGTTCAGAATGAGTCACATGACTCCTCTTACCTGCAAGGACTTCTGGGTAGTTAAGTGTTTTTCCTGGGCATTTGCTCTCTAGACAAAAGTAGGACCATGTTTATAAAGACAAAGGGGATCAAGCAGCGTCTGGTACCAACCACACCAAACTTTTGTCCTTGGAATCACAAATTGTTATCCTTGATACATCTTGCTGTTGAGAGCAATTCCTTTCAGTTATGACAATGGATTACAGGTTGCATAACTCTGGATATCATCAGTGACACTATATTTCTGCTGCTGGCTGCCATCACATGAGAATGGACCTACCTAGATAGCACTGTAAGCTAGTAAGAAACCTGAGTTTAATATGCTCTTGATCTATTATAACCTAAGTTTATTGCCACCCATAATTAGTTCAGTAGCCCCACATTCCCTATTCCTTTCTCATTTTTCTGTCTCACCATCTCTACATTATCATTTAAGCACACATCATAATTCTATCAAAAATATATCAGTTATATCAGCAAAAGTGGAATATGTTTTGCTAATCATCTTACTAAATATCTCAGTTCTTTATCGTTTTGGTTTGTTTGTTCAGACATAGCCACCGTGTGTGTGTGTGTATGTGTGTGTTTTCCCTGATGCTTTGTGGTTGTTCATCTAGCTGCATTCTGGGATCATCAGCTTACATGAGCGATTTATCTCAGTCAAATGCACAGGACAGTGTCCCTTCCAAAGCAGTTTGAATACTTTAGAAAAAAAGAAAATGCAATTGAGAAAATTTGTGGCTCCCGTGAGTCTAAGATTTTAGAAATCTCTCTTATGTTTTCCATTTTTCCATGAAATCGAAGGCTTAATGTGAATAATCACTGTGGTTACATTTTATCCAGAGATTACATACCTGTCAAGATAGTAACTGCCCAAGTCTACTTTAGTACAACGAAATGCAGAAAAAAAAATTTATTTGATAAATCAAGACTTCCCAGTTTTGTCTCAACTTACCAGAAAACCTAAAGAGAAGTGAGTTTCAAAAATTGTGGTTTTCCTAACGCATGCCTTACATCTCTACTTTGTGTTAGTCTATATCTGACTTAATGTTAATAATAGCTGATATTTTTATCGTGCTTGAAATATCCCAAAGCATTTAAACTTACATAATCTTATTGGATTTTAATTTTTATAAAGTAGGTAGAAAATATATTATCATCTATATTTTACAGATAAAATTGAAAGTGTTTGGATGTCAGGTATAGAACCTGTATTTCTGATTGCTGGACCATTGGGAAAATTTTCCCTTCACTTAACAAAAGGCAATCTGAACTGTTGTATGTATTGCCAATGAGCATAAAGCCCTATAATTAGGTATTTCATTATTACAATTTCTCTGCACAATGGATAAGTCTTCCATGGTCCAGCACGAGGACAGGAACCTCTTTTTGCTAACTTGTGACATAAGGTCTGAAAGAATAAAGTCAACAGGGGGAGGGGCAGAAATTGATTATGTTTTTCCTTCATGGTTTATACATTTGAGCATCTTATTTAGGCAGATTTTTCCTACCCTGAAGTCTTAAAAATTTTCTCCCATATTTTTAAAAGAATTTTCCATGTTTGTTGGAAATTGTTCTCTCATTTAGGTTCTTCAAATTCTTGGTATTAATTTTTGTAAATGATGTGAGGTAGGGATCAAAATTTTTCCCACACACATGTAAACAGTTGTCCTGGAATTATTTACTGAAATGTCAATCCTCTCCCCACTCATTTGTGATGCTGCTTCTGTCATATACTGATTTTGTTTATCTGTGGATCTGTCTCTGAATCATCAGGGAGACCAATGTGGCTGGAGTAATTGGCATTGCATTGATCCAGATATAAAACTTAACATCAACACTACACTCTTTTAATTTCTACACTTTACAATAAATCTTGATATCTTGTAAGGCACTCCAATGTGTAGAGGTTGGAAATATCAGAGGAAATAAGAAGTGTGAAGTTCGGTTGAATTAAGTGGTGAAAGAAGAGAGAATAATGATTTGGAGATAAACTGAGGAAAATAATCTCACCAGGAGATTTCCTAGTATTGCAATAATTCCTAGTATTTCCTAGTATTGCAATAATTTCCTAGCCTCTATGTTTTTGTTCTTGTTCCATTCACAATCTATTCTCATCAGCCAAAGTAAGACCGTTAAAACTAAGCCAAATCATGTAACTCCTCTCATCAGATTCTCCAATAACTTCCCATTTTACTTGAAATAAAATCAGAAGTCCTTAACATGACCTATACAGTCTAAAAAAATCTCAGGCAACACTAACGCTGACTTCATGACCTACCACTCTCACTTTTGACAGTCTGCTTAACTCCACTGGCCTCATTTCAGTTCCACAGACGTGACAGCCAGAGTTCTACAGGGCCGTAGCACATGCTCTGCATGGAAGGCTCCTCTGCCGGATGTTGTCATGGCTGCTCCTTATTATATTCTCATCTCCACTAGAAAGGCACCTCACTAGACAGCCTTTATATATTCTATATAATAGAAAATAAATGTTATAAGTTTATTTTCTTACTATCCGACCTTCCTCTCCTCCCAACATTTGTAAGCCCCATTTCAGCAAGGCCTCTGTCTCTTTGGTTCAGTGCTATACCCCAGAAAGTTAGATTAACACCTATCTCATTGCAAGCAATGCATCACTCAATATAAGTTAAATAAAGAGAGAAAATGCCATTTACCTTTAAGAGTTCAGAACTCCTGGAGAAAGCTAGAAAAGCCTAGCCAACTTTGAGGTCAGCTAGAACAGGAATTTAAAACCCTGCTCTAAGACTTATTAAATATGTCAGGTGAGTTACTTTAAGCCTTGATCTTATCAGTTCTATGGGATAATAATACCAACCTCATAAAACTGACTTGATGATTAAACACCATACTTTACGTAAGGGGATTGCTCCATAAATATTGGTTTGGTTTCCTTAATTTTCATTACATTTTCTTTTAAGGGTCAATTCAGAATTAAAAGTAAAAGCTGAAAAGACATAGAACCAGGAGACTGAACAGAAATGTAATTAACCTGGTTCTACTAGGGCAATTTACAAGTATGTTTGATGGTGTTTAGTTTTCAGAAAAGGGGGGCAAAATGGAGCTAATATTTATTGAGAATTGGCAATGTGCCAGTGATTTTACTTACAGTATTTGGTTTATTCTCTTGTAATTTTATAAGTTATATAATTCTTCTGTTTTAGAGTCAAGAAAACTGATCATGAAAGGTGTTAAATAACTTGTTTAAAGCCTATCAGAAGTAGAAGTGCAAATTCCCGTTTCAGATCTGCCCATTTCCATCCACCCTTTTTTTTCTGTGCTAAGTTTTTCTAATACAGTAAAAGAAGGTTCTGATAAGATATTTAGCACCTCTGCTTTAACATCTGAATAAACTGAACCAGACTGGGGTTATTAAAACCAAGGTCTGGTACCAATAGTAAGGGGGAGAATGGTAACTCGGTCTTTAAAAAGGGCAGCAACTCAAAAATGCAACTGTAAGAATTTTTGTTTCTTTAAACCCTTACATTCTACACTGTTTCATATGAAAATAACCTTGGTATGTTTTTTGTTGTCTAAAAACAAATATGTTTCCATTTATAAAAGTAAACTAGGAATGATAATAAATGAAGCAACCTGCTTTTCTTGGTTGCCCAGGCAGAAAGGAGTTCCAAGATATAAAAGAATATTCAATGGATTTGGGGGTATGAGGTCACAGGGGAATGTCTACAGGTTATTTTGTAAGGTACCTCATGGAATGGCAGTAAATTAGTATATTTTGTCATAGTCTGGCCTTCTTTGTAGTCTTCCTAGATTTGTTCTTACTGCTAGAATAGATCCTTCTCCTGGGGGCCTGTTTATCTTAACCAACTGCTTTCATCTGCCAAATCTACACACATTATATCTTTAACTATCTTACTACATCTGCTCTGGTTATAAGCTAGTCTTCCTGGCCAGGAACAGTGATGATGATGATGATGATGTTGGTGGTGACAGTGACGATGATTACAACAATGATAATGATAATGGGGATGATGATTAAGATGATGATAATAAGAATAAATGAGGAGAAAAGACATTTTAGCACTTCCTTTGTGCCAGGCACTCCTGAAGCACTTTGCAAGTATTAACCAATGTAGCCTTAAAAAATGCCCCCATGACATAGGTACCATTATTTTCACCTCCATTTTAGAGGTGAGAACAGAGGCACAAATAGATTAAATAAGTTGCTCAAGTGCACATAGCCAGAAGGGGCGGGGCCTGAACTCACACCCAGGCAGCCTGGGACTGCTGCCTGTGCTCTTACCAGCTGTTGCATAAACGTGGCTGTGTATTTTGATGGAGTCTGAATTAACCTTTTGTTGATTTTCCTATTTCAGTGCTTAAAGGATGATTTCATTTCCTTACTTCTGATTTAGGATAAGTGTGAGCAGAGGCACAATTTTTTGTAGCTGCCAAATACTGACAATATAATGACCATATTTTCAGAAGCACATAGCAGGGGCATGTGACATGTTAATGGATATTTGTGTCAGTTTCAAGGTTAAAAGATAGTCTAGAACTGGCTGATATGGTTAGAAATATGAAATGTGGGGATATTTTAAGTATTTTGTTGGTTTGTGGGACAAGAATGTTTGAGATAAGAAAATCTGGAATGTATATTTATAATGTATATATGTATATATAGTACTCATACTTGAAGTAAATATATCTGCCATCCTTGAGCTGCCCTAAAGATCTGACAATTGATCTGGGAGTTAAAGGTAAAATACCTTTCCTTGGCAAGAGGATAAAGGAAAACTTTCTAGTGTACTCCCTAAAATCCCAGCACTTTTGAGTGACAGAGAGAACTCTGTTTATATGGTAGATTTGGGGCCTGTCCACCAATAATAGCAACATAAAAACTGCACTATATTTTTGGTGAAGTTTTATTTGACTATTTCTTATACAGTACTTTGTTTTTCCCTTAGGGAAAGAAAAAAAAAAAGGAAAATTAAGGGACACCTTTTATTCCTATATTATCCTAACACAATTTCCCCATTAAGCTGTGTGGAATTGAAATATATCTGCCCAAAGAAAATTAAAGAAAATGCAAAGCTCATTATAAAGAATGTGAATATTAAAAACTGGAATAATGATGCTAACTTGGAACTGCAGAAACCATGGGCCTCATAATCATTAATTTCACGTTTCAAATAGTGCGCCCTATTGCCTTTCTGAAGCAGAGCTATGATGTAGATAACTCCATCGAGTCTTTCTGAATAGTTTACATATAAACCTCTTCTTAAGTTTATGGCTATGATCAAAGTTTATAAAGCCATTCTTCATCTCCCTATTGACTTTTTTTACCATAAAACCCATTGTATTAATTCTTTTAAACTGTCATATTAATTTCTTGTTGTTGATTTCTGGTATTTCTATCAAAGGAAACCATTTTTGAAAGACTGCTTATTTGTGTATTTTATAATTGTGTGAACCTTATCATTATAGGTAAGGTTAGAAAATTTCCTTTAAGTAAAACTATTTCAGTTAAACAGTCTTTCATAAATAAATAAAAAATAAAATTAAAATAGATTTAAATATATTAATGCATTACACTAGTTCACAGTGGGTTTAGGGAATGTACTTACTTTCTTTATCAAGGATGAGCCCCCAAATTGTGTATGCCTGAGCACTATTCCTCTGATGCTTCATACTGTTGAATTTTAAAAGTTATAATTAAGGGTTAATATCAGTGGTCTTTATTGAGGGCATTTATATGTAATGGCCTAATATTAGAAGTCTTCAAAGTGTTAAAGGCTTTATTTTCAAAGTCATGATTTTTCATATAGTTCAGTTGCCTTTATTTGAAGACATAAATATAACGAATAAGAAAAAAATGTTTTCCCTCTTAAAGTAGTTGACCAAGTTATCATTTTCCCCTAAGATAAATCTTATATAATTCCTTAATAGTAATATTGCAAATCATAGAAAATTTAAAGGCAACTCATAGAAAATTTAAAGTCCTCTCCGTAATTTTGGATATTTCTAGGAGTATATGTTTTCATTGTACTTCTACATGCAGTTCTTGCACTCCTAATATTATCTCTCTTATACTCTGCATAAGCCCAAACAATACAATACTGGTTTCTTAAACAAACAAACAAACAAACAAAAAACTTTTCATGAGTTTAGTAACTTTTATTTAAAATTTGGGAGGTCATGAAGATGGTTCAAGTCATGTTGACAGGGTCTTTTGTTATCGAACTGTCTCACACATCCACTCCAGATTGCTTAATGAGCTCTACATTTTTCTCTGTTATGGAGGGAAACACAGTTTTTGACATCTCTTATTCCCTAACTTGAACGTCACAACCTATCAGTGTGCTTACAAATAAAAGAGGCTTCCATTATCAGAGTTTCACTTAAAAAAATTGCAGTTGCAGATCCCAGTCCATTTTTTCTTCTTGTTATATACTGTGCTTACTTTTTTTTATTATTTAGAACTATGTGATCAAACCAATTCTCCTTTTGTCTATGCTTTTCAGAGAGCTCAAAGCTAAATACATATTGTTAATCTATGTTTTTGGATATTTGTATATATTTTTTTCTTTATTATTTTATACATTTCAGGTGTACAGCATTATAATTGGACATCTGTATATACTACAAAGTGATCACCACCACAAGTCTATTTGCTATTCACGACCATGCAGTTGAACCCCTTCACCCATTTTGCTCACCTCCCAACCCCCTTCCCTTCTGATAGCCATGAATCTGATCTCTGTACCTATGAGTTTGTTTTATTTTGTTAATTTGCTTTTTTTTTTTTTAGATTCCACATATGAGTGACATCACACAGTATTTGCCTTTCTCCATCTGACTTATTCAGTTAGCATAGTAACTTCAAAATCTATCCATCTTGTAAATGGCAGGGTTTCCTTTTTATGACTGAGTAGTAGTCCATTTTGTGTACATACTGCATCTTCTTTATCTATTGATCAATCGATAAACACTTAAGTTGTTTCCATACCTTGGCTATTGTAAATAATGCTGCAGTGAACATACGTGCATATATCTTTTGGAATTAGTGTCTTTGTGTTCTTCAGATAAATACCCAAAAGTGGAATAACTGGGTCATATTCTTAATTTTTTGAAGAATCTTTATACTGTTTTCCATATGGGTATTTGTATTTTTGTCTTCACTCTGCTGTATTACAAGATTCCTAAGATTTTATTCTTATCTAAATTGCTTTACTTTGTATTTTAAGCAGCTCAAGTACTTTTATAGAAGTAAATGGGTTATTAATATTTTTCTCCTTGCTTATATGTATATATACATACATAGACACACACATGTATTCATGTCTTCATGTATTCAGTAAATGTGTGTCTATACACATGTATTCTTATACAAGAATATATGAATATATATTAATACATCCCTGTATGTGCTGCAGAGGGCAATGAGTGTGAGCCTTTGCAGATGGCTGGTGAGCACGCATAGAAAGCTGGTCCAGGTCTGCGGGATTGGGAGAAGACACACAAACTTGAGCATTAAGCAACACCCTAGGAAAAGCAAGTGGGACGATATCAGCATCTACCCTGGTTTTCCAGGTCAAAAGAAGGCATACAGTCTTAAGAATCCCCACCCCCAGGAAAGAACAGGGAATGTGGAGCAGGAATATGCATCGAAAGGTCTCAGAAAGTCTCTGAATCTCTAGTAGAGCTGATAGGTGGAAGTATTTCTCTTCTGAACCCAGTCAGTAAAGAAGACTAGAGGAGGTAACTGCTTCTTCAAATTTGAGACAGCAGTGTAAGACTTTAAGGAACATGAAAAATCAGGGAAATGTGACATGACCAAAGGGACACAATAATTTTTCAGTAACCAACCTCAAAGAAATGGAGATCTATGATTTGTCTGACAAAGAATTCAAAATAGTTTTGTTAAGGGGGGGTCAGTGAAAAACAAGAAAATGCAAAAAAAATAGACAATTCAGCAGTATCAGGAAAACAGTATAAGAACATAATGAGAAGTTTGACAAAGAGAAATTACGAAAAAGAACCAAACAGAAATTATTTGAGAATATGAGAGCTGGAGAATACAATGAATTGAAATTAAAATGCAATAGTGAGTGTCAATAACAGATTTGATCAAGTAGCCAAAGCATCTGTGAACTTGAAGACAAGCATTTGAAATTATCCAGTCAGAGAACAAAGAAAAAAAGAATGAAAAAAACAAAGAAAGCCTACATGATTTATGAGAAACAAGTTATGCATTATAGGAGTTCCAGAAGGAGAATAGAGAGGGAAAAAGGGGCAGAAAGATTACTTAAGGAAATAATGGATGAAAAATTCCCAAATCTTGGAAGAGATAATGGACATCCAAGTTCATGAAGCTTTCCTTTTACAGGCAGGAGTACACAAGGAAAGAAAAAAGTGGGTGTGTGATGAACAGGGGGCATGATTGCAAAATTGAGCAGAAAATATTTTTCTCTGCAGTCAGCCAGTTCTCAGAAAGGACCATTAATGTTGAGCTGTTCTGCATTTCAGGGCTAACGTAAACTTAGGAGCAAGACAAAGTTCAGGGACGTGGGTGAAGTAAAGAAGCCCTACTAAAGTCTGGTCGAATCAAGTTAGCGGGCATTTTGTTCAGACTGGTCAATAGGGACAAACAGTTGAGCTAATCATTTCTGAGATGAGAATGGGAATTTGGAGAGTTTATGTCAGGACTTGTCGTAGGTAAGCAAGAGTGGGCATCTGTGAGTCTTATCTAAGTCATATGGGGAAGGGTGATTCTTTGTAGTAAGCTAGATAGTTCTGAACCTGGGGTAATGGAGAACAGTGAATAAGGTGTATATTTAAGAATCCTGGGCAATTTAAGCAACTTTCTTACCCTCAAGGTAGGAGGTTTTCACAGTTGCTGTGCTGAAATCTTCTCTTCGGAAAAGGTTTCCATTGTGAGTATCCTGCATCTGCTCCATTCTTGTTTAATGGTAAATCTGTAGAAAATTGCAGCTAGGGCTTCCCTGGTGGCACAGTGGTTAAGAATCTGCCTGCCAATGCAGGGGACATGGGTTCACACCCTGGTCTGGGAAGATCTCACATCCCGCAGAGCAACTAAGCCCATGTGCCACAACTACTGAGCCTGCGCTATAGAGCCTGCAAGCCACAACTACTGAGCCCATGTGCCACAGGTACTGAAACCTGTGCACCTAGAGCCCGTGCTCTGCAACAGGAGAAGCCACTACAATGAGAAGCCCATGCACGGCATGGAAGAATAGCCCCCGCTCACCGCAACTAGGGAAAGCCTGCACGCAGCAACAAAGACCCAACACAGCCAAAAATAAATAAATAAAATAAATAATTTTTTTTTAAAAAAGGGAAAATTGCAGTTAGATTGTTCTTTTAGATCTTAGGCCACTGGACCTAAGAAGCCAGGACTGGACATGAAGGAAAGGACTGTGAATCTTCTGGAGACCTTGGACTTTGAGTTGAGTGGAGGATTTGGAGGGGATATTGGGTTGCCTGCCTTGGGGAAATGGAGAATGTGTGCTGTGTTTGGGAGGAAGCTGACTGTGGCCAGCATGATTAACTCCCCACCATAGACTCCTCTTCTGGAGAGTTTATGTCTGGAAAGTGACTTCTCAGCTAGATATTCTTGCTCTCACTACTCTCTTTGCATATAACTAGTGCCATGTGACTAGCTCTTACCAGTGGAATGTGAGTGAAGTGGTGTGCTGTCCTTCCAGGCCTGGCTTATGCCAGTCCTTCCCCACATGATCTTCTCTCTCCCCTCATCTGTTGGCTGGATACCAGTGCCTGACATGCCCGTGGCAGCCTCTTGTTGAAGATAGTTTTAAACTGCAAGAAACAGAGTCCTCCACATCAACCCGTCACAATTAGACTTTATACCATTGAAGAATCAACATGCTTTATAAGTTAATGAGATGTGAAAGTTTGTTTATTACAGTAGATGTATTTACCTTTATATAGATAATCTTAATTTATTTATGAGATAATATTAATACCTGATAATCTCAGTTTGTGTCTGATAGTGTTAAATATTGGGATACCCACTTTACTGTTTGTTTGTTTGTTTTGGAGGGGAAGACAGAGTGAGAGTCTTTCTATTGTGTGAAGGATTTTTCTCATTTATGAAATATTGACCTGTATTGTTAAGGAACAGAAAAAATAGAAACTCTTTAGTGTGGATCTGTCTTTTCAAATTTACTTATTACTTAACATTTTAGTATATGACCTTATTAAAAAATTGACATATATATGTGTATATATATATGTGTGTGTGTTCATATATATATATATATATATATATATATATTTTTTTTTTTTTAGAGAGCAGTTTTCTCTCCAAAAAGTAGAAAGTGACCATCCCAGTATCCAAAACTTAAAAGCAAATGAGAGAAAATGAGCTGTTCTGTATATGTATGCTAATGACAGAAGGAGGGGAAAGGGGCTAATGTATATCCAGAATATATTAGATGTCAGTAGTTGGATTACATGCTTTAATGACATTGCCTTTAAGCAGCACCAAACTTTTTAGAGATGAGAAAATCTAGGCTCAGAGGAGTTAATAACTTGTTCAAGGTCAAAATATGACTAAGAAGAGAAGTTAATAACTTGTTCAAGGTCAAAATATGACTAAGAAGTGGAATCAGTTTTCAGACTCAAATACGTTTGACTTTTTGACTACCCCACACTGCTTCCAGCTAAAATTTTGCAGCTATCACATACAGCATTTCTTCTCTATCATCATCGTGATCTTTGTCATTGTCGTCATCATCATCAACATCAATAGCAACAATATTATTGTGATTATTATCACTATGATTATCATCCCACTTAGCATTTATTGTGCACCTACTGTATGACCAGAATGGACTAGATACTGGCCATGCACTATCTCTAACCCTCATTATCAGCTTGTTTTTAGCCCACTTAGCATTTGTTCAGCCCCTATTATATGTCAAGTACTAGGCCAGATGCTTGGCATACAGTATCTCCAGCATTCTCAACAGCCCTTGGAGTGCAGTAGTTCTTATTCCTATTTTCCTGAATCAGAAACTCAGGCTTGGGGAGACCAAGAAACCAAACCAGGGTTCACAGGCTCCAGAACAGGGTTCATCTGGGTTCTTTGGCATAGAGCCAGGATAGTATTCAGACTCCTCAGCATGTGCAGTGCATCATGTTCTCTCTCTCACACATTGCATTATCTCATCCCCATTAGAATTCTTAATGTAGGTAGTTCTTAGAGATGAAAAAATTGAGTTGCATCGAGGTGACATGACTCAAAGCTCAGCATGTCCTGGTGGAAGATGCTTGGATTTGCCTCTCATTGTAGTGTTCTTCCCCCCACCCCGCCACCCCACAAGGCCTACTTTCAGTGGCAGCGTCTACCACCTGAACAGTAGTGTCCCATTGTTCATACACACGTGAATATGGGAACGAAAAAGTCCCACTCACCAGAGCTTTGAAGGTGAGCTTTGCGTCTCTTGTCTGGAGGAGATAACTTTTCGAAGAAACATCATTTTACTACCTTCTCTATAAGACATCTTAATTTAATTAATGCTTTTTGGAGGGAGTTTTCAGTTAGAGATTATTACTTTTGCCCAGATATGAAAGGTGGAGATAAAGTAAATATTAAACATGAGAAAAAGAAGTATGCTTTTCACTTTCACAAAACACTTTTTATCTTTTTGCTATTGACTTCTGCTGCTCACAGCTGTACATAATGATCTGCAGAACCAGAGCAGAACTGGATCAGAACCTGAGAGGGCTATGGGCTAAACTCAGTGTATACTACTGACTAGGAGTGTAAGGAAGTGGAGGCCTCTTTGTTACCAAGCACCTCTGAAACAAAAAGTTGCTTCCTCAAATTATTTCTCAAACTTTTTCATTGCAACCCTTTGCTGTGCTAATCAGCAAAAGGATAGAATTTAAAAGTGATGGTGGTGGGATGAGCATTTATGCACCCTTACTTGGGATCATATATGTACGTGCATTTGGTATAAAGATTCTGAGCCTAGCAGGGCTTCCCTCTGACCCCAAGTTTGGAGAAGTTGGAGAGAAGAACCAACTCAGAGTTACTTTTCAGGGCCTTAGGAATGGGGCATGTTGATGATAAATCTTTGGAGGGCTGCTGGCTTTAGCTTTAATCCCTCAAAACGTGTGCGTCTGTTTGGAATGCATTGTTACTAAACATTCCCAAACTCATTTGCTCCAGCCCACCAGTATGAAACCACTAGGGCAAATCCAGAAAGTCCATTTTGTGCCAGCCAGCTCAGAAAGTGTGAGCATGGTGATCAAGGAAAGCCTGTGATCCCTGCATGTATTGTTAAAAAATAATGTGTACGGCAACAATAATTCCAGGGCAAAGAATCCCCCATCTGAGCAAATTTGTACTAATTTTATAGCCCCTCCCACTGAGACAGGAAGTGTGGCATTGAAAATCTATTCCTTTCCCCTCGACACATGCCACATGGGAGAACAGGAAAGGGAGGGATGAATATCGCTCGTGGGGATGGGGGAGATAGACTATAAGGACAACAAAAAAAAAGGAGCCTATGGTCTGCAACACAAATGCCATAAATTCACAAGCAAAGCATTATTAAAAATTTCCAGCCCCATAAATGCTGCCATTAATCACTTTCAAATTAACCTGATGTGAGTTAAATTATTGCAAGTTCCTGTGTAAATTAAATCATTATTAGTTGCAGGCTTTTTTCTTTGGGGTACAGACAGCAGCTGAGAAGGAAGGGATGGAGAGACCTACTGGTTTCAATTTACAAAAGAAGGTTTGGGGGGAAAAAGATTTTTGCTTGATTACAAGAACAAAACCACTTCACAGTATAATATCACAATAATTGTAGCCATATATCATAACATGTCATAAGTCCAGGACAAAGCTCAGCCGCCTTTCGTAAGCAGAAGCCAAGAAGGCAAGAAAAGTGAGTGAATGAGGTAATGGATTTCTTTCCCCTTATTCCACTAGAGAGCAGTGTTCTTTTGTACAAATCAGGTAGGTTGTTTTCTGCAAAGAAGCTGGGAGGAAAATCTTCTACATAAGAGAAGTTTTTGTAGCAACGGAAAGGCCTCTCTCTTGCTGTGAAACTAGGCATTCTGAATAAAAGATGAAGAGAGTAGTTTCCAGCAAAGGTCGCTCTTATTTTAATAGGTGTACTTCTGAGTCTGTCTTCTTTTCATATGAGAAAGGTGTTGGCTGTTCAAAAATAGAAGCGGTAAACTATAGTTTACATCCTACAGTAAACTTTTTCAGATGGCAGTCACCTGCCAAAACAGATCAGTAGTCAACCGTTAGTTACCTGTAGGTAAAACAAGAATATTAATAATATAATACCTAAATACCTAAAAATACCTAAAACAATTGAGGAGACAATAAACAACTCTGTCAGGAATGGGAATATAAAGTCAGATAAAAAGGAAGAGTGAAGAGAAGGAACACAAGTGTGTTGTGAATGTTTTCCAGCCCCTCTCTTTTATTTTTTAGCTCACTCTACTGCCAGTATCTTTATTGCTGTTGTTGAGAACAGCAAGTTGGTATGAGAGATATTTGTCTGCTTCTCTAAGAGAAAATATTCAGTTACAGGCAATTTGGCTACAACTCCTTGATGGATCAGTTGACATTCCAAGAACCCCAAGGCCATGCTAACAATAACTGAAGTTTGTCTCCTCATTTCATGTTGTGCAAATATATTTCTAACCCTTCAGTCTCAAGCACATGGAAACAGGCAAAGCCAAACCAGTGAGTTTATGTGCATGTGTGTATGTAACTGAGTGCCTTTCTTGTTCAATAAGAATTAAATTACTGGGTAATTTTGGTTTCTTCTAGAAGGAAATGAATATGCTCTTAAGTATTTAGAATCACTAGAGAGCCTTTTAGGCATTTCTGGATACAAATCAATGTCACCCAAAGTGTGGTTTCAATATGGATTCAGCCCCATTTTTCTCCATTGGCTCGTGGTATTATTTTTCTGATACACCACATCACTTTGCTATTTCCTTATCCTAAACACACTGAACAATATAGTTGTAGGCAAAAATATCGTGGGATAAAATAAATGGGGAAAAATCTGAGGCCTGACAAATAACAATAGCTAAGGGTCTTCAGAGTATTCACTGTATTAATTTAGAGAAATCATAGCATGTAGCGTGTCAAGTTTGACATCAGCAGATCCTGGGATTTATTTGGGCCTGCTCATCTTTGTCGGTGTGCTGCACTTTTTGACATAGTAGATGTAGGGAATTTAATATTCCTTGACCAAAATAAACTTGGCCTTCCTGAATTACAAATCCAGGTGTCTTGAAGAACAGTGTTTCACATAAGATCTGGCACGTAGACGATGCTGAATAAACAGGGCTGACTACGTGAGTGATTGAATGGAGAAGGGAAGTAATAAATCCCTCCATTCTAATCTGATTTAATGCTGAATGCTTAGGATTCAGCTACAAGAGCTTTGCTTATATCACAAAAGTTTGTAAATTCACTAATTAGACATGGAGAATAGTGCAGAGGAATTCATAGAAGCTCTATGAACAGATAGACCTGGGTTTGTGTGGTTTTTAAAAAATGTCATTGATGTATACTTGATTTACAACATTGTGTTTAATTTCTGCTGTACAGCAAAGTGACTCAGTTATAGACATGTATGTTCATTTTCATATTCTTTTCCAGTATGGTTTATCACAGGATATTGAATGTAGTTCCCTGTGCTATACATTAGGACCTTGCTATTTATCTATCCCATATATAATAGTTTGCATTTGCTAACCCAAACTCCCAGTCCTTCCCTCCCCCACCTCCCCTCCCCCTTGGCAACCATATGTCTATCTTCTATATCTGTAAGTCTTCTTGTTTCATAGATATGTTCATTTCTGTCATATTTTAGATTCCACATATCAGTGATATTGTGATATTTGTCTTTCTCTTTCTGATTTACTTTGCTTAGTATGATAATCCCTAGGTCCATCCATGTTGCTGCAAATGGCATTATTTTGTTCTTTTTTATGGCTGAGCAGTATTCCATTGTATATATACATATATACCACAACTTCTTTATCCATTCATCTGTCGATGGACATTTAGGTTGTTTCCATGTCTTGGCTATTGTAAATAGTACTGCTGTGATCATAGGGGTGCATGTATCTTTCCGAATTATAGTTTTGTCTGGGTTTATGACCAGGAGTGGGATTGCTGAATCATACAGCAACTCTATTTTTAGTTTTTTGTGGAACCTCCATACTGTTTTCCATAGTTGCTGCACAAGTTTACATTCAACAGTGTAAGAGGGTTCCCTTTTCTCCACACCCTGTCCAGCATTGGTTATTTGTAGACTTTTTGATGATGGCCATTCTGACTGGTGTAGGTGGTACCTCCTTGTAGTTTTGATTTGCATTTCTCTAATAATTAGTGATGATGAGCATCTTTTCATGTGCCTATTGGCCATCTTTATGTCTTCTTTGGAGAAACGTCTATTTAGGTCTTCTGCCCATTTTTTCAGTTGGGTTGTTGGTTTTTTGTTATTGAATTGTAGGAGCTGTTTGTGTATTTTGGAAGCCAAGCCCTTGTTGCTTGCATCATTTGCAAATATTTTCTCTCAGTCTGTAGGATTAGACCTGGGTTTTGAATCATGGCTCTGCCACATATTGTATATGTCACATGGGGCAAAACTCTCTGAACCTCATCTTCAACATTTATACAAACAACAGGATTAATAATCCTTCCCTTCTGAAATTTTGTGGACAACTGGCAACGTTGCTTTACCCAAAACAGACACTCAAAAATGGAAGAAAATATTTCTAAATAAGTGGGGTCACCCAACCAGAGGCATAGTCTCTCACTTTTAAATGAAATCTTTTGATTAGGTCACATTATCTTAATAATCCAGGGGAAATGCTAAAAGACTAGACTTTGCTAAGGGCAAACACATTTTTGCATGCTCCCGGGAAAAGAAGTCAGCTAAATAAATAAGTGAACCATCTGATTTGACATTTCTTGAATATCTCAGCCATGGAATGGGGAGAACAGAGAGTTTCAAAAGTTTTTTGGACTTAGAATCAATGCTTTGGAAGTCACTTAACCAACTATAAATGCATATACCCATTTGGGAGGGCAAGTTGGCAATATCTTCAGAAGCTTTAGAAATATAAACTTTGAGGTAGTAATTCTATTCCGAGAAATCCATCCCAGAGAAATAACAATCAGAGATATGCAGTCAAAAACTAACATGCAATATTGTTTATAATGTTTTTTTAATAATAGTGAAAAATTGAATGTAATTTAAGTGTCTAACAACAGGAGATTAGCTAGATATATTATGGTATTTCTTTACAATAGTCTATTATGGAGACATTAAAACTGTATTTTCAAATAATGTTTAATGACATGGAAAATGTTCAAATATAAATTTAAGTGAAAAAGGAGGATATAAAACTGAATTTACAATGTGATGCATTTTGTAAAACTGAACATTTCAAATTATTTTTATTCAACATGATTTAAGTAGTCAACCAAAGTATTATCAAAGCATAAAAAGTTAAGGCAAATGAATTTCAAGTTTAAGAATAAAATACCATTCCTTCTCTTTTCTCTATGTCTATCTCAAGCTCATATTAATAATCATGAGCACAGTATGACACAGTCCATATTTTCTTTCACATTTTGTCGTTCTCCAAATTCCGACACAAGAGTATGTAACATTTATTGACAGAAACAATGTTTCGTTTAGATTTAACTACAGAGGGATTGTATTTTAAGACATCGCCTTTTACTTTGCACCACTACCTTTAAGGAATGTGGGGTGTGTTTGGCAAATGTTTAGATGGGCCCAAATGAATTAACTTTGCACATTGTCTGAATTTTCCAAGCGGGGAGAGCATGTGGTGATGAGATTTATGTGGACATATCTGGCCAATTAGTTAAGGGGATTTTATAAATATCTATTTGAAAGGAGATTGCAGAAAACCTACTGGGATATAACAAAACTAAGTGAAGAAGCAGGAACTAGATATTTTTAGTCATCCTCAGAGAAAAATAGTATTTGCAGGTGGCCTCCACTCAAAGCCGGCCCTGCCAAACTCTATGGAATCCTGTCTGGAGCAAAAGGGAAAGCAAGAGAGAATTGTACGTAAAATCTGGACACATTGCTTCCCTGAACTCTATAACACATTAGGGGCTGAACAATACTTTTTGGGGGTCCCTCCAATGGATAGTTGTATAAAGTTCATTCCTCTACAGTGCTTATACCCTGCATACTTACAGCATCTACCAATAAAGAAATTGTGGGCTTCTTTTATCAATGAGAGAAACTTTGCACTTGGACCAGCAACCAGTGGCAGGAACATGCCTATTCCTAATAGAGAAACACCGAGAAGCACCGTACCTGCAAGAGAGTGAACATTTTCTTCAGCATGTGTGAGGTACCCACTAGGTGCTCACTGATATAATGTGGAGGGAGGTGATTTGTATGCAGTTGAAGTTTCCAAGGGAAAAAGAGAGAGCCATATATAAATAAAATATATTTTGGGTCCTATTTCCCTGGGAGCTATTTATTTTCAGATCAAAAGCTCAAGTTGTTTACCAAATCAAGATTTTCACAGTCTTCCACCTGTGGGGACAGTGAGCTAGACCGAAGTCCTCAGGACTGATCCAGAGCAAAACTGATGCTGAATTGGATTTATAAGGAATGTTGCAATGAATAAAATGGAAATGGAACACCAGAGTGTTAGTCCCAATAGTATATAGAATTGCAAGTATGGATGGGATGTTTCAACATACTCACATACTCACAAATATATACTGCTGATTTCTGTTGTTAAAAAGTATTTGTTATGTATCTGATTAACTCAATACACCATCAGGATTCATATGACCCAGTTTTAGTTTAAAAATTATTTTAGAATAGCTCAATTTGTAAGTATTGATATTTCACGACTTTTATTCTTTCTTAGGGGTCTTCCAAAGAATAAAGAGAAAGATTCACCTATTTCTACTAAACTAGAATAAAACTCTTTCTGTTTTGTAATTATCATTTGAATTCATTGGAACCTTTTATGTATCTGAGATACATTATAAGTTCTTACTGATTTCATTTTTCTCTTAGTGATTTCATTTTTCTCTATTTCTTGAAACATTTTCTATTTAATCATCCTAGGAATTATTTTCTCATTACTTATCAATTATTCCCAGATATACTTTAAAAATTTAATAAGAAAACAGAAGAATGATTAAGTAACCTAGAAGGATAATAAATTATTAATCACTAAAATAAATAATAAATAATCACTACTGTTTCATCCTTCAGTTTTCCTTTCTGAGAAGATATAAAAGGGGACTGGAGACATCATCTCTGTAGTCTACTTTTTCATTGAAAACAATTTTGAATTCAGAATTTCTCATGTCCTGCCCATAATGGCAAATAGAGGAAAACTGAGAGAAGAAGATATTTCACAACTGCAAGATGATTCAGAAACCAAATGCAGACAGACAGGAGCACTCTATACTCTAATCCAATAGTGAAATTCATTGCATAAGCAAAATTTCAGATTACAAAAAAACATTCAGATTACGATGTCCAGGATAAATTTTCTGAAATTTGAAAATCAGTAATGAACAACAATACATTTCTAAGGATGAAAAAAAAATACGGTTTTCTCACACAGTTAGCCATTCAACAGAAAGCATATTACCATGCAATATTTGTGAGAAAAACGGGACCATCCCATTTTGTTAAAAGCATGTGTGACAGTATTCTTTCACCTGTTATGATGTCTCTACACCGAACTTTGCTGATACAATTTGTGATCCGACAAATGCTGAAGACAGATGTGTATAAAAATGTAACCATTGCTCATTCTAAATAGTGTTTATAAATGTAAGACTGAAAATGGTCTTAATTACAGAGCAAAGAAGATGCAACCAAAATTATCACATCCAAAAGTTTCAAAAATTGTTTTTGAATATTGCATTTTGATGATGCAAATTCAATAAGAATAAATGATAAGCTAGAACCTATTAAATATGTATTTGAAATACAGAATATGTATTACAGAGTGGATACATCACAGGTTCATTCCTGGCTGCTGCTGAGCAGATAGTTGCATTCAAAAGATGTTGCCCATTTTAGGCATATATAATGTTAAAATCATGAAAGTATGAACTAAAAATTTGAGTTTACTCTGTTCGAATTCTTATTAAAATTCCTAAATGATTTGCACTATCCCTCCATTTTTATCGTTGTGATTTTTTGGTAAAATCTTATAAAAATACGAAGAATTAATAAAGAGAGTACATTGGATCCAGATGGTGAATGGCAATGGCTATTTTCCCTGGCATATGAGAGTGAGGCTTTAGCATGAGGACTAGAAGTAGTTAGGTTCTTGAACTGGACCCAGGTGTGATGCTGAGCTAGGAATATTTCATGGCACAGTTCTGGGAGTTAGTTCAAAACAAGGCACATGTGGTAAAAATAAAATTTGGGGCCAAAATTACAATTACATAAAAGGTGCTAATGTCTTAAGACAAACATAGCAGTAAATTTCTTAGCCAATCTTCCTCTCTCCCTCTCTGCCTCCCTTTCTTTCTGCTTCTATCTTCTCCTTCATTTCCCTCCCAGTCTCTTTCTCCCCCTTCTTTTGTAAGTCTGGATTAATTTAGGAACTGCTGAAAGAACATAAATGGCTGTCCTCACTTTATTCCAATTATGGATCAGGAGAAAAAAATGTTGGCTGTCTCTCAAGGAAAGCCAATCCACTGAACTCTTCCAGACAATTTTTTTTTCCAAACCCAAGGGATTTACATACTCGCAAAGAAGAGATTCTAAATAAGGAGTAATTATCTTAATCTCAACTAATATGGTTTGCAGGACAGTCTTTTCATAATCTTGATTGCTGCCAATGAATGATTTAGTCTGTGTATATTTATTGAGCAGCTACTATATGCCAGACACTGGGAATAAAAATATAGATAAGACATGATCCCTTCTCTCAAAAAGAAATGGGTTCAAACAGTGAACAAGTCCAATAATTTGAGGGCATGGTAAGCAACAAAAGGTGCAAAGAGCAACTCACAGAAGAAGGTAATGCAATCCCAGGGGAGAGCCCCAGAGATCTGTTGAAGCAATACAAACAAAATGTAGCCTGAGTTTAAACTTTAATTTTAAAGCATTCCCTATATGATTTGCTTATTTCTTAGGTAAGTCAGCAAGACTTGTTTATGCAGTGACAATAAACTCTCTCACGTAACTATCACAGATTTTATTTTCCTAAGAATTTTTACCTTCCCTTTGTTTCAAGGCGTACGGAGTAGAAGAGTCCCTTTGAGAAGCCAGCTAAGTGAGAATGCTGCCTTAACTTTGGACTGACCTTTTGCCCAACCAAACTAATGTTTCTTGCCAGTGGCCTGAATCTCTAATAGAGCCATAATGTCATAAAATGGATTTTTTAATTTCAGCTCACCCACCGGGGTAGTAAAAAAATATAAACTATTTATCCAAACACACACAATAAATTTCCATTGCTTTAGGGGCAAAAGTAAAGCATCTCCATTTCCTTTTTATTCTGGATCACAGCCCCGTTTCCCCCCACCCCCCCACCCCCCACAAATGGACTTCCACCTCTCAAGGTCATTTTCTTTTTAAAAGTTATCCTGGTAACTTCTAGAATAGCTCTCTCTGGGAATGCCCATTTTTTTCCTCCCACTTAATTTGCCCCTTACACACCCACCCCTCAGGCCCCATATTTTCAGTAATGCAAATTGGGCAATTATTTACTTTTTGCTTGAGTTTAAAAAGCACATACACAGGCACACAAATGCGTTCTGGATCCCATTCATGCAGAAAAATTACTGGTAACTTGATGAATCTGTAAGTAATTTTACAAAAATGTTTAGTGAGTTTTGCCAAGGATGTCTGACCCCCGGCCTTGCTTCACTGATGTAAGTTTTTGAGTGTTTGGCCTAGTCTGATCAGTACCAGCTGTGAGTGCTTTGGTTGCCCACATCAGATGTTAAGTGAAGGAGAAAGGACGGCATATTCCAATGCAGGCTTGAAAGTTTGTGAACTAGGACAGAAATAAGACTGCAGCTGGAACCGAAGCATGTCTTTCAATTCTGTTAAGTTCCCCTTTGCTCAGTGAAACTATTCGATTGTACCTTAGCATCTTTTGAAATCTCTCTCAATCAGACGCTGCTTAGACCAGACAGAGTGGCTATCTCTAACAAAGAATAAAGAATTAATTAAAATCGTTTTGCTTGATAGAGATTTTTAAAATTATATTTTTGGTCCAAACTTCTTCATGGAATTCTCAGGGAGAAGATTAAAACAATACACTTTTGATAACGTATTGTAATTTCCTTGGAGAGCAATAAGAAATCTATTCCAGGACACGTCATTTCAGTAGGAGTTAAAAGAGTTTAGCTTTTAAATTTTTCCTTTGAAAGATCATAAGGCTGGTGACAGCATGGGATATTTGGAGTGTATTTACATCCAGCCTAAATGCCAACATGGAGATTTCCCTAAAGTCCATTTGTAAAAGAGGAATTATGTATTTTATAGTTCATTACATCTAAACACAAACTAACTAGGACAAGGTTCATGGTATCAGAACATGTATTTGAGGTTTAGAGGCAGACATGGTTGTTAAAAACTAGTATTGGGAGAAGGGTGTTAGTTAGAGCTTAGAAGTAGGATGTCCATCAGAACAAACAAAACAATAGCATTATCCACAGTAACCAAAAAGTGGAAGCCACCCAAATGACGAACCCCACTGATGAATGGAGAAATAAAATGTGGCATATCCATACAATGGGAAATTATTCAGCCATTAAAGGGAATGAAGTACTGACACTTGCAACGACGATGTGGATGAATCTTATAAACATTACATTAGACGAAAGAAGCCAGAAACAAAAGACCACGTATGGGAAGAGTCCATTTATTTGAATTGTGCAAAATAGGTAATTCCACAGCGACAGAAAATGGAATGAAGAGTGACTCCTAATAGTTACGGGGTTTGTTGGGGGTTGATGAAAATGTTCTGGAACTAGGTAGTGATAATTGCACAACTTTGTAAATATTGTAAAGACCACTGAATTAGATACTTTTAAAGGGGTAAATTTTAAGCAATGTGAATTATATCTCAATTTTAAAAATTGTGTGAGTAAGGAAAAACAAGCCAACTTATAATTTTGAAATATGAGATGCACGTATCGCATCTTTTTTTAAAAAACATCTTTATTGGAGTATAATTGCTTTACAATGGTGTGTTAGTTTCTGCTTTATAATAAAGTGAATCAGCTATACATATACATATATCCCCATATCTCCTCCCTCTTGCGTCTCCCTCCCACCCTCCCTATCCCACCCATCTAAGTGGTCACAAAGCACTGAGCTGATCTCCCTGTGTTATGTGGCACATATCACATCTTTATGTGCTCTCGATTCTCTCCCTCTGAAACTGTGTATATTTGAAAGTTTCATTGCATTATCCAGGTCTCTTACCATTTCTTTCACATTTTCCATTTCTTTATCCTTCTGTGCTCCACTCTGGGTCATTTTTAAAAATCTAATTTCCTGCTTATGAATTTTCCTTTTCAAGTATGTCTGATTTCCTGTTAAACCTACATACTAAGATTTGAGTTTTAATTATTATACTTTTTCTTTTTTAGATATTATATTTGGATCTTCTTCATATTTGTCTGGTCTTTTTTTGTGTTGTTTTTTTTTTTTTTTAGCCATGTATTCAATGTCCTCTTTGATTTCTTCAGTCACAATAAACAAACTTTTCTATTATCTCTATCTGATAATTCCAATATCTTCAAAATTTGTGAGACTAATTCTTCAGTTTGTTGCTTCTATCTATTCTCATTCATGGTATCTTGTTTCCTCAAGTATGTCCTTTGTGTATGTGTGCGTAGGGGAAGGTGGAAGATATTTTCTTTGGAACCTTACAGTAAACTTTGAGGGGTGCTTTTAAACATCAGTCTAGTTCCAGTAAGGATTTGGTTTTGCTTCAGTTAGGTGCCTGGATAAACAAGCAGTCCAAAATACTTTAAAATTAAAATCCAGTTTGAAGTTATTCAGAACACCCTGATAGCATCAATTATAACCCAAAACCTGTGCAAGAGCTAGATATGTTTCCAAACACTCAAGAGAGAATTTTATATTTCTTTAAAAAATTGTTACTAGGGAGAAACCTGAAACAGACATGCTTTCATCAATGTTTCTCTTTTTTAAGATAATTTTTATTTTAGTAGAAAAGAGGGGGGGTCTCCTTTTAAGGAGTCTGTCTTTATCTGGGATTTTATGAACTCATTTGGTATAGGCCCTAATTTTTGTCTCCAGCTCCCTAAGAACACATCATAAATTATGGTAAATTAAAATGAAGAATCTTATTTGTACAGAAATGTATACTGCAACTTTATTTTTAATAGCCCCAAACTGGAAACAACCCATACACCAATCCACAAGAGAACTGATAAACATACTGGGATTTTTTTTTTTTTTTTTTGAGGGAATACTACTCAGCATTAATTTAAAAAAATAAACCAACGGATACACAAAACAATATGGAGAAATCTCAAAACATTATATTGGGTGAAAGAAGCCAGACCAACTAAATCTGAAATCAGGCAAAGTAATAAAAATCAGAACAGTGATTACAAAGGGGGAGTTGAGACTAACCAGAGACACGGGAAAATATTACCTTTCTTAAAACCTTTCTTTAAGTGCAGTTACATGGGGGTGTGTGTGTGTGTGTGTGTGTGTGTGTCTTTGTGTGTATTTGACAAAACTCACCAAATTGTACACTTAAGGTCTGCATATTGCCGTTTATGTAGATTTTACCTCACTAAAAAACAATGAATCTCTGGAAGAGTTAACAAACTAAATATTTGACAGTTTTGTAGATAAATGAAAGCAACATAGGGTCACTGAAGACCTTTTAGAACAGAAAAGGGAAGAAAAATCAGATGGATCAATGAATAAAAAGAAAATTTAGCTTATATAGTCTCAGTTAAGGATTACAGATACATGGTGTGTATCCCAGTATTTTCTTCCACTTGACACATGGTCAACATCACTAATTGTTTCAACACTTTTTATTTTTACTCTGACTCAAAAATTTTCTTTTCAAAAACATTTCTAGGAAACCATTGCCAGTTCACAGACAAGATGGAAATGATCTACCACTAACATTTTAAACAGCCATTAAGTAACTCATGTATTCCTCTTTTTCTCTCTTATCTCACATTGAATCTATACTTAAATGCTGTTAATACTACCTAAAAATTATATTTAAATTCTGGTTACGTCTCTCCACTTCCATTACCACCATCCTAGCCCAGCCACCAGCATCTTTTAACTAGACTATTACTCCTTGTTCTTGTTTCTACCTTTTCCATTCTGCCTTTCTACAAAAGGGTAGAAAGGTTTTTTTCAAATATGCCAGGTAGGTGGCCCCCACCACATCCTTTAGAGCAGAGGTCAGGTTCTTATCATGGCCTAACTCCTTTGATAGATCTAGCTCAAACTAACCTTTTTGCTTTTCTTCTACTTTGCTCCACCTTGATTTCTCTACTGGACCAGGCTGTACTCTCTGGCCTTCCAACACAGCACGAATGCATCTGGTTCACTGTATTAGCACTCGCTATCCCTTCTGCCAACACTTTCCAAGACATCTTCATGGCATGCATGTCACCTCACTTTATTCAAGGGTCTACTCACATGTCAACTCACCAGGGAAGCATTTCCAGACCATCCTGTCTCAAACGTTACACAGTCCTCCATCCCCTATGCACATTATATCGCCTTTTACTGCTTGACTTTTTTGATAAAAACACGTATCATCACATACACAGACACACAATTTTATTTCTTGTCTCCCTCTGCTTGAAAGTAAAATGCATGCACATGGAGAGTGTATTTATTTTGTCCATTGCCCTATCTCCATACTCTAGATTGTAGTAGTCATTGACTTATATATCTCTAGGACCTGGAACACAGTAGCAACTTCATAAATATTAGTTTAATGAATATACTCAAGGAATTTATATATGAGAGAAAAAAAATAGCACTACAACCCTCTCCTTGAGGACAAAAGAGAGAGAGGAGGAAAAAAAAGACTGTTAAAAACTATTCTCCCCTCCCATACTACTGTATATGCGGAGACATCATTTTTGAAAGGAAAAATATGGGTTCTACTGATATTACAGATTATGTGTTTGTGGGACAAGTTATTTGATGCTCTGTCCTTTTTTCCCCATTCTTTTTATCTCTGTGCTTTTATAAGTTATATCGACTTGAATTCAAATTCACTGATACTTCAGTCTGCTGTCCACCTTCTGTTAAATCCATTCCAAAATTATTAATTTCAAACATTTTATTTTTCAGTTATACAACGTCCAATTGATTTTCCCTCTAGAGTTTCTACTTCTTTGTTGAATTATTATTTTTCCAGTTATTGTGTTTATTATTGCTTCTCTTTTCTTTAACATATTTATAATAATCATTTAAAATTCCTTGTCTACTAATGCTAACCTCTGATGCTATGTGTCTGCTTCTGTTTCTTATTTTTGCTCTTGATTTTGGTTGATATTTTCCTGTTTCTTCACATGTCTTGCAATTTGTGGATGTATGTCAGGTATTATATATTTTTAAAAAACGGAGAAATGTTTTCCCTCCACAGAGAGCATACTCTTTCCTTTCTCTGGCAGCTAGGGTGAGAAGCTAAATATATATTGACTTATTCAGGAGATGTGCTATGTCAGCAATGTGTTGCAATTTAACTTCCTTTTTTTTCAGTTCACTAGTACTTTTTTTATTCTGTGAACATCGTGTTCCTTTTTTTAAATTGAAGTATAGTTGATTTATGTTGTTAGTTTCACGTGAACAGTAAAATGATTCAATTATATACATATATATATATATATATATATATATATTCTTTTCCATTGTAGGTTATTACAAGATATTGAATATAGTTCCCTGTGCTGTGCAGTAGGTCCTTGCTGGTTATGTATTTTATATATAGTGGTGTGTATATGTTAATCCCAAACTCCTAATTTATACTCCTCCCCTTTCCCCTTTGGTAACCATAAGTTTGTTTTCTATGTCTATGGGTCTATTTCTGGTTTGTAGATTAGTTCATTTGTATCATGTTTGTTTTTAGATTCCACATATAAGCGATATCATATGATATTTGTGTTTGTCTGTACCTTACTTCACTTAGTATGATAATCTCTAGGTACATCCATGTTGTTGTAAATGGCATTGCTTCATTCTTTTTTAATGGCTGAGTAATATTCCATTGTATAAATGTATCATCTTTTTTATCCATTCATCTGTCAATGGACATTTAGGTTGCTTTCCTGTCTTGGCTATTGCAAATAGTGCTACGATCAACATTGGGGTGCATGTATCTTTTCGGATTATGGTTTTCTCTGGATATGTGCCCAGGAGTGGGAGTGCAGGATCATATTGTAGCTCTGTTTTTAGTTTTTTAAGGAACTGCAATACTGTTCTCCATAGTGGCTGCACCAATTTACATTCCCACCAACAGTGTCGGAGGGCTCCCTTTTCTCAACACCCTCTCCAGCATTTATTATTTGTAGGCTTTTTAAAATTAATTCTTATTGGAGTAGAGTTGATTTACAATGTTTTGTTAGTTTTTGCTGTACAGCAGAGTGAATCAGTTATACATATACATATATCCACTCTTTTTTTAGATTCTATTCCCATATAGGTCATTACAGAGTATTGAGTAGAGTTCCCTGTGTTATACAGTAGGTTCTTATTAGTTATCTATTTTATATATAGTAGTGTGTATATGTCAATCCTAGCCTCCAAATTTATCCCTCCCCTCCTTCCCCCCTTGGTAACCATAATTTTCTTTTCTACATCTGTGACTCTATTTATGTTTTGTAAATAGGTTGGTAGACTTTTTGATAATGGCCATTCTGACTGGTGTGAGGTGATACCTAATTGTAGTTTTGATTTGCATTTCGCTAACAATTATCAATGCTGAACATCTTTTCATGTGCCTCTTGGCCACCTGTATGTCTTCTTTGGAGAAATGTCTGTTAGGATTTTTTGCTCATTTTTTGATTGGGTTGTTTGTTTTTTTTATATTGAACTATGTGAGCTGTTTGTATATTTTGGAGATTTATCCCTTGTCTGTCGCATTGCTTGCAAATATTCTCTCCCATTCTGTAGGTTGCCTTTTTGTTTCATTTATGGTTTCCTTTGCTGTGCAAATGCTTTTAAGTTTAATTAAGTCCCATGTGTTTATTTTTGTTTTATTTCCATTACCCCAGAAGATGGATCCAAAAAGATCTTGCTGAGATCTATGTCAAAGAGTGTTCTGCCTATGTTTTCCTCTAGGAGTTTTATAGTATCCGGTCTTACATTTAGATCTTTAATCCATTTTGAGTTTATTTTTGTGTGTGGTGTTAAAGAATGTTCTAGTTTCATTCTTTTACATGTAGCTGTCTAGTTTTACCAGCACCACTTATTGAAGAGACTGTCTTTTCTCCATTGTATATTCTTGCCTCCTTTGTCGTAGATTAATTGACCATAGGTGTGTGGGCTTATTTCTGGGCTTTTTATACTGTTCCATCGATCTGTATTTCCATACCAGCCTAAATGCACCTGATCTTGTCACTTTTTTTTAATTCATGTCTGGTTTCGAATGTTTAAAGGATGATACCCATGAGATATGTATTATAGATACATCCTTCTGGCGGGTATTTGCAATTAAAGTGCAAGACTTATGAAGATCTCTCTTCTTTTCCAGTCTAGCCCCAGCATTCTGTAATGCCATACTCTTAGTAAATGTTTGATGGGTGAGTGAGGTAGAAAAAACTAGCTCTGTCAGATTCCAGTCAGTCATGCCACCTACATGGCTATTAAAAACTCCACTAGTTTCTGTTTACTCTAGCAGATTCCCTGTGCCTATGGTAGGTCTGATCTTCCACCTACATGCCTATATTCAGCAAATGTCCCCAGAGAAGAAAGAGCCAACAACCTTCATTTATTTACTCGAGATCTCATTCCTCTCTAGAACTTAGTTTTAGATTTTTTTTCACCTGAAACCTATCAAACACAGAATGAATTGTTCACTTTCATTCCTAATATCATGAATTCTGTTTTTACTAAAAATAGAATGCAGCCTATGCTAGTGGAGGAACAAACTAGTGGAGGTACAGGCCCTATCTATCTATCTATCCATCTATCTGTCTGTTTCAGCCTTTCAACTGTACCCTTTACCAAAAGACTAAGTTGGAGAAAAATATTCAGCTAATGTTTTCCCTATCATATTTAGTATGAAGAAAAATGATTTAGAAAAATCCAAAAAGAATAAACCAGGAAAACTCAAATGGCATTGACCAAAGAAAACATGGCTGAACAGGAGGAAAACTATTTTATATTTCTTCCCACAGAACTGATCAAAACCAAATGACTGGAGTTTTTAAATCAGGCATGTGGCACTTTTGAAGAGAGATTTTTCAAGAGATTTTTTCTTTAAAAGAAAAAATATGGAAAAACTTACCAAATGGCTTTAAACTACTCAAGTTCTGAGAACCTGTTCTATTCCAGGGACATAGAATCAAGTCTGGAAAACCTAATTATCTCCTTTAATTTTATGGTTCATGGTAGAGAAGAACAATGCTTTATCTAGTGTCCCAGTCTTTGGAAGACAAAGCAAAACAAAACAAAAGCTCCTGCTAGGTAAATAATTAGGCTTTTTGTGTGGAAATGGTTTAGTATTCTAAAACATCTATTGCACATGCCAACCCAAAGTAGGACCTGCATACAAGAGCGTTAAGTATAGGAGAAAAGACTAGATTAATTATGTAATGTTGTTAATTATTGTGCATGGGAGTAATGGATGGAAAATTATTTATTAAATAATCTTAAGGAAGAGATGGGCCATCTCTGTGACCCTTCTTGGGTCAGAAGCTTGAGAAGAGGACTTGACTGAGAGTTTAATGAAACAAGTTTCCTCTGGAAGCATTCTTCACAAGAGGTTTTCTATAGCACAGGAGCCAATTTAATGAGGCACTGGAAATAAATCTTGAAATCATGAGTACAATTTATTGTTTTCAAATAAAGAGTAAAAAAGAAATTGCTTATTTTACCATAATTTTACCATTAATAGTCTCTTGAGAAAGTGAGAGAGAAGTTATACATTTCTGATAAAAGAGCTCTTTATTTACCCATTGATTTCAAGGGTTGTGATTACAGCATCAGTAAATGGCTTGAGAAGAGATTGTTCTGAGGCAAATAATACAGCCCACTGAACTACGTGATCCAGGAAGTACACACACCTGGTAAATCTCTTGCTGGGATTACAGACCTGACATTTTGGGCTCACTAGTTAAGAAGAGACTTTTGAGAAAAGCAAACAAAAGTTAAAACAAAAAAATTAATTTTTCCCTTAAACTATGAAACCACTTTCCAAATTCTAGTGTCTCTTCTCTGCCTGTAACACCCATTAAAGCATTTTCTACAACTGCCTTGAGCTCATAATATCAAAAGTAGAATAGTAAGTATAGCATTAGGTGCTATCCTCTAGTACTAAGTAAGTAAGCAAAATAGAATATTCACAACCAATGTTGATTAATAAATAATAGTTGCCTTTACACCGTCCAGGTATAGCTAATGAAAATATCGAAAATCTGGAATAGTGTTTTTACTGATGAGTATGTTTCCAGTACAACCTGATATTTGATCATCATAAAACAAATAACTATGCCATGTTTTAGAAATAGAAAACACTAAAAATTGCAATGAGGATTAAATTTTGTAAATCTGAAAGTTTAAAAATTACTGAAAAAGTTAATTAGCACAGCCATCTATTTTCCTGTGATTTATTAAAATCGTAGTAAACAATACAAGAGCACAAGTATAATTTACCAGAGACTCTAACTTAAAACATTTGCTTATTATGCTAATGGACTTCTGCATGTACCAAATATACCTGATTAGACATATGTAAATATAGATAGGTTAGGAGACAAAAATGAGAAAGAATAAAACAAGCAAGACACACAAAAGAATGATCCTTATATTCTACATATACTCTATAGAGAACCTCAGTAACCTTTGTACTAATGAGTGGAGTGTATCTGTTGAAATTCCCCTTTGGACATTTTTCAGATATTAAATTTTGAAATGACATATCTCGCAAACAAAGGTAGAAGAAATTTTATCCTATTAAGAGCTTGAAATTTCAAACAATGAAAATGGGAAGAGAAAGTAAAATGAGGTTAAAGAGAAAGCTAATTAGAATTTAGAGGTTTGCTGGGTTAATGTCTAGACTTAAGAGACCCAGGTGTGACAACTGAACATACCTCGTAGCTTAGCCTTAAGACTGGCCTGCACTTAAAACAGTTTGACGAATAAATCTGTCTCTCTCAGAGTGCTACAGGCCCACATTGCAATGCCACAACATTGCACAAGAAAAAAAATGCAGAACTTTTATAAATCCTATATCCTATGCTCAGATTGTACGCAAAATGAAAGCAAAGGAAGAAGCTACAGAAAAGGAGAAAATACTATGAAGAACCAACCACCCATGGAACAGCCTCTTACAGAGAACTCGTTTGCTTACCTGGTAATGGCACAACCCAGAAATATTCTCCACTGTACTTGTTGAATTGTTTTCGTTTGTTGCACTCTGAAATTTTACACCAATTATAAATTGAGTTGGATTGAGACTATCTCTAGGATGAAAATTCCCCTGGTATAAACAATTAGATGGTCTCTTCTAAATGTTTAAAATTAGATCACTTAAAAAAAAGGAAGAAGAAATCATGATCTGATGGTAGAGGAAGAGCCAGCCCTTCTGGATGTTGAAGAGCTTTGTTGGGTAGAAAGAGGAGAAGGAATTAGCAAGCCATGTGATGACCTTGGCTACTGGAGGACTTGGAGAGAGCTGGAGGATTAAGAAGGACTGGATGATGTGAGATAGAGATCATATGACAAATATAAAATAATGCCCACCAACAACCCTGTATGTCAATGTGGTATGTGTGCCACATACTGACATGCTATTTTTATTAGGAGGTTCACTTGCAAGTAACGAAAAGTTCAGCTCAAACCATCATAGACAATCAATGGGACCATGGGGGCAAACCAGTACAGGCTGTAGGTTGCTTTTGCCATCCTAGCTCCAGAGATACCACTGGATAAAAAGGAAAGTCTAGGAAGAACTGAAGAGCTAATGCAAAATTCATGAGAAGCCACTGAGACAGTGATGCTGAAATGTGTGTATGTATACGGGGCTTGGGATGGGGAAAGGCTGTAGAAGGGTGGGAACAGGATAGAAAAGGAATCAAACTCATCAAGATTATTCAAGATTTTATGGGGAAATGTTTTAATCTCTATCGTATTAGGTAAAATAGTATTTGAATAATTGGGCAGATATAGCATGTTTAAAGATGGGAAAATTTAACTTGCAAGGAGACAGATCTCCCAAATTAATCTACAAATTCAATACTATGCAAATCAAATTGCAGTTAAGATATTTGGGGTATTCAACAAACAAATTCTAAAATTCAGATAAAAGAATGTAGTTCATAGTAGCCAAGTCTGTGCTGATAAAGAAAATTAAAAGGCAGTGACTAACTATACCAGATATTACGGCATCCAATGAAAATATAATAACAAGAGTATTGCCTAGCATAGGAACAAATAGACTGATGAGTCAAAACAGATAATTCGGCTGCAGAGCTGTATGTGTAAAGGAACTTGATATATGATAAAGGAGGCAGCAGAAAGCAATGGGGAAGGAAATCTAGTGATGTTGTCAGAATAACTGGCTCATTAAATACAAAGCTGGGACCCTAATGGATACTATATTCAGAGGTATATTCAAGGAGGCTTAATGACCTATTGTGAAAGACAAAACAAAAAAGCTAATACATAAATGGTTTTGGTTTTTGTTATTTTATTTTTTAAATTTACTTAAAAAAATTTTTTTTGGCCGCACGGCATGCAGGATCTTATTTCCCCGACTGGGGATCAAACCCATGCCCCCAGAAGTGGAAGGGTGGAGTCTTAATCAATAAACCAGTAGGGAAGTTGCAAATGTTAAAAAGCTTTATAAAGTTGGGATAGGAAAACTTCTTAAACTAGACCCCATAAACTGCCAATCATTAATCAAAGCATTGATAGATTTGATTTAAGCAAAATTAATAATGTTTGACAGATGAAATTAACAGACAAATAACAGAGTGAGAGAAAATATTTGTAATGTCTACAATTGACAAGTAAATACCATATGGTATGTTAAAAAACTCGTGTAAATAAAAGAAGAAAGAGTTGGGAAACCAAATAGAAAAATGTGCAAAGAATTTGAATAGGCAAATCAAAAAAAAGGGGGCCAAAATGTCTAACAAGTATTTGAAGAGGTGGTTAAAACCAATAATTATATAAATGTAAAGCAAAACAAAAGTGTGGTAATATATGCACATAAGAATGGTAACAGTTTGTAGAGTAGATAACACAAAATGCTGGCCAGAATGTGGGAAGGCTACCTATTCACTTTTGATAGGAATGTAAGTTGGTTAAGCCATTCAGAAAAGCAAGCTGGCAGTATTTAGCTACATGTAGGATGTATACATTCTCTGATGGAAAAAGTCTACTCTTGGATATACATCACAAGAATTATTTACAGAGTTCCAAAAGAGGTCATGTGTAAGTTTATTTACTATACTAACAATAGTGTTTTGCCTCTAACTCACTGTTTCCACAAACACAGCATGTGGGTGGAAGCAGGGATGTCTGTATCTCTGCAGCAGTTTGAACCATCTAGATGTATAGTGTCATAAATAGACCTGAAGGGCACTGTGCTGAGTAAGTGGAAAGACACAGAACACAATTTATAGCAAAATATCATTAATGTAAATTAAAACCACACGCAGACAGAAAACTTAATTCTAGAAGGATGCATGCATCAATAGACACAGAGCAATGCTTTTTAGAGTGGAAGCTTACAGTAGCAAGGGGCAAGCGAGTAGAGACCAGCATGAAGGGAAAGAATTCATATACAGTGGAGGGCTCTTGTTTAAGATGATGATAATGTGCTCTGAACTGGGGAGTGTTTTTAACTCAGTCCTCTAAACTTCACTAGGAGGAGGAGGAGGAACAGAAGGATTCACTTTTCTTTGGCCTGATCTGGTGGCTCAAACATGTGAGCAGGGCACATTCTCTACTTCTTATGTCTGACTTTTTTGGTATTGCCTCCTTTCCTGGAAGGTTTCTCTTCCTGTGGTCCCATGCTGCCTGCCCGGGTCTCTTGGGCTGCGTGTTTCTCCTTTCTATTCAGCAAGGAAGAACTTTTTCAGTCTCGGACCATCAAAGAAAGTCCTGGTCTTCTGTATAATTGGGCGGGTCTTGTCTGAACCTTTGCTCGTCTTTAAAGTCTGGTGTCTAGCTTTGCAGCCCATGCAGACTGAGGTTCTTCTCCTCAAGTCTCTTGTTATGAAGACCTAGATCTGTTTCATTGCCCCAGAGAATGGTTCTCCGTCACTGCTCCGACTTTGACATCACTCTTCCTTTTCTGGAATGTGTGGATATCAATTTTGATATGTATGATTTTTTGGTTTTGTTTTGTTTATGTAATATTTCATGCAGAATTCCTCTATGTTTGTACGGGAGTGTTATTTTTCCTGTATTAATGCAGACCACCTTTTGAAGGGAATTTTATCCTGGGATCTAAAGCCAGCTTACAAACAAACTTTTGAAATACAAATTCTTAAAGAATTGGGAGCTACCTGCATATTTAAATAGCTCTACAATATGGTCTAATAACTTGTGAAATATTTCTGCCAACCAAAAGAAAAATGTTAAAAGTTAAAGAAACATGGCTATTTTTTCTTTTTTTTATTGAAATATAGTTGATGTAGAATGTTGTGTTAATTTCTACTGTACAGCAAAGTGATTCAGTTATAAATATATACGCATGTTCTTTTCATATTCTTTTCCACTATGGCTTATCACAGGATATTGAATATAGTTCCCTGTGCTATACAGTAAGACCTTGTTGTTTATTCATTCTATATATTCTAGTTTGCATCTGTTAATCCCAAACTCCCACTCCATCCCTCCTCCACACCCCCTTCCCCTTGGCAACCACAAGTCTGTTCTCTATGTCTTTGAGTCTAGAAACATGGCTTTTAAAACCAATTTACAAAATAGTTACAAAATAATTGTGAAAAAATTCCTATTTAGGATAAAGAATTCAACTTTCCAGGAAAATTTGTTCACAATAGAGTGCAAAAATAAAGAGTGGGGAAAAAAAAAAAGTGTACCTAGGTGTGTGATCTCTCTGTGTTTGACAGGACTACTTATACTTACCTCTTTTGAGTGATTCTTGAGCCAAACATGTAAAAACCACTGAAAGAGCTTGTGTTGCTAATATGGCCAAACATATTTATTGCCCAATATTAAGCTGTACCTTGGGAAAAAATTAATCTATATTCACCTTGGGAGAAAATCTATATTCATAACTTCCTTTCCAATGTATAAGTTGCTTCCGGATGTGATTGTTAACCTCTAGAGGGCATTCAATGAAATCTAGAATTAATAGCTGCAGTTTATAGATGACAGGGCTTAAGTGACTCGACTAAAGTCAAGTCAACTGATGACCTTCCACGAGTGCAATAACCACATTTTTTTTTACTATCTGGGTCATCCTCTTCCTGCTGCCTACATCACTATAATTCATAAACAAGAAACACTGAGACCGGATGAGATTGGAAATGTGAGTGCTCCCATATGAATGTTGGAACCACTCTCAAAATCAAACTTAATGGAAGAGGTCATCAGTATCTCTCTAGACATAAGAGGACATTTAATTCATAAGCTAGTACCCTAGAATGCTAGAGACTTTCAGATTTAAGAATGAATTTAGCTCAATACATCATTTCCTTATTATAGTAAATGATGAGACTCATCACTTGGTAGCCTCTGGGTTATTTCATAAGATTGATGGATAATATTCTTTTGGTTTTAGTCTTTTATTCTGAACAATACAAAATTCATGTACAACTCCCTACAGGAAATACACATACACAGCTGTTTTAGGGAAAGTGTTTAAGAAACTCCTTCAAAGAATATTTCTGGCTTATATATTTCACTAGTTTTTAAAAATAATTATTATGTCATTCATTCATAGGGCCTAAAATCTCTTGCTCTTATACTCCCAGTTGCATTTTTACGTTTCTCCTTGAATTTATCCTTCCTGGTAGAGAGGATGTTGGTTTTTAACAAAATTCAACAGAGCACTTGATATTATTAAATGACTAATGTGTATATTTCGGTGAAACTCATCATACTTCCAGAGAAACTAGAAACAAAAGAATTCATCATGGCATCAGAAAAATTACAAAGAGAAGGGCTATATTTGTCTGATGCTTAATAAGCTACTGAAATACTAAATGCTAGTAAGCAGACTATCCAAAGAGTTAATGCAGTTTTCAAGACTCTTAATTTGTTCTCAAAAAAGAGTTTTATTCTGGAGAAAATCTGGCACAATTTATCCCATTTTCCATTTGTTCTTAATGTGAAAGCATGGTTATTTTCTGATACTTATTTGTCCCTCACAGTGTGGTGGTCTAACATTAACTGAAACAGCTTTTATTCTTATATCTCTATCTGAAAAGGCAAGAGCAAACATTATAATACAGACTCAAATAGTCAATCTCAAAACGAAGGCATTGGTTATTTTATATATGCCAAGCAAATTTAAAGTGGGACTTCGTTAGATTTTAGTAAGTGCAGCACAGCATAATGGAAACAAAAATGGAAAATAACATTATTCTGAAGACTGAGTAGTCCCACTAAGGCCCATCATTTATCTTATATAGTTTTATAGCACAATAAAATACCTAGAACAGAAGTGTAAAATCTAGGATTCATGAAGGGGCTTCAAGGAATGTTAATAAATTTCTGAAGCAGTGTGGAAAATTATTACATCATTTTTAAGAAAAATATCCAAAGCTTTCATTGGATTCTCCAAGGTGTACATAACTAGAAAAAGTCAAGAACTGCTATTTTAGAAAAAGATTGCAGTTAATTTCCTAGATGAAAACCAAGGGTTGTCAAAGTTTGCTGGTTTATTTTCTATGACTAAAGCAAATAATCCCATTGATCCATTCTCAGGGACCTTGACTTTCCATTTCCTGTTTATTTAAAAACTTCAATCTCTTTGCTATTCCAGCCTCACTACTGCTACTTCTAATCATAGAAACTCCAGCCTAAGTGATTTCTACCTTTACTAGTCTAATGATACTCTACCTAGGGATATCCTGGAACATTATTGAGAAACAAGGGCAAAATTTAGCAGGCTTTTGTTTTGTTTTTTAAGCAGCAGAAATGTGTATGGTAAAGACAATATTTTCAATCTGTCTTCAACCGTAATCTGAAATTTGTCAGGAATGATGTCCTCCTTGATTTTTTAAAGTAATTTTTAAATAGTTCTAGATTTACAGAAAAGTTTTGATGATGGTACAGAGATTTCCCATATACCCTGAACACAGTTTTCCGTATTATTAACATCTTATATACATTAGTATAGTATTGACCTATATACATTGTAGTGTATTTGTCACAATTAATTAAGCAATATTGATACATTATTATTAACTGAAACAAGTACCTTATTCAGATGTTCCTAGTTTTTTTCTAATGCTCTTTTTCTGCTCCAGAATCCCATCCAGGATGCCACATTACATTTAATCGTCATGTTTCCTTAGGGTCCTCTGTGCTGTGAGTTTCCCAGACTTTCTATATTTTCAGTAACCTTGACAGTTTTGAAGATTATTGGTCAAGTATTTTGTGGACTGTCCGTCAATTAAGGCTTGTCTGGTGTTTTTCTCATGATTAGACTGGGATAATGGGTTTAGGGGAAGAAAACCTCAGAGGTAAAGCGCCATTCTTATTACATTATGAAGGCTACATACTATCAAAATTGACTTACCATTGTTGATGTTACTATCTGCCAACTGTCTGGATTGGTGTTTGTCAGGTTTTTCCACAGCAAATCACTCTTTTCTTTTACCCCCTTTCCACACTGTACTCTTTGGAAGGAAGTCACAATGCACAGACCACATTTCAGGAGTAGGAAGTTATCTCTATCTCCTTTAGACGAGAGTATCTACCTAAATTATCTACATAAAAGTAGCTACTTTTTTGGCATGATAGGTTTATCTATCTTTTCCTATTTAATATCTATACATTATATATAATAAATAAATACAGACTCATGAGTGTTAATTTTATACTTTGGGTGGTAATCCAATACAATTTTTTTGGCTCAAATTGTTCTGGCTTTGACCATTGCTAAACTGTTTTAGTTGATTCTGGTGTCCCTTTGACCCAACTCCTTGTTGTTGTGGATTTTTTGAGCACTTCCTACTTCTTAATAATATATGATATTCCAGACTCATTGTAATTCTTTTTTCCCTTCATTTATTTCTTATCCAATTCTCTCCCTTTTTTAATGTAGATCTGAGTTTTTAATCTGTATCGTTTTCTTTTTTCCTGAAGAACTCCTTTGAATTGTTCTCGCAGGTCATGTCTGCTGGTAATGAATTCCCTCAGTTTTTGTTTGTCTGAGAAAGTCTTCATTTATCCTTCTCTTTTGACAGACAGTTTCACTGAATATTGAATTCCAGGTTGGTGTTTGTTTTTCTTTCTTTCAACATCTTAAATATTTCATTCCACTTTCTTCTTGCTTTTATGGTCTCTGAAGAGAAGTCTGCTGTATTCTTATCTTTGTTCCCCTCAGGAAAGGTTTTTTTGTTTAAATTTATTTTCTTTATTTTTTTGGCTCCGTCAGGTCTTAGTTGCAGCATGTGGGATCTTCGTTGAGGCATGCAGGATCTTTCATTGCCCCACGGGCTTCTCTCTAGTTGTGGCATGCAGGTTTTCTCTCTCTAGTTGTGGTGCGTGGGCTCTGTAGTTGTGGCGCCAGGCTCCACGGCTAGTGGGCTCTGTAGTTTGTGGCACATGGGCTCTCTAGTTGAGGCATGCGGGCTCAGTAGTTGTGGAGCATGGGCTTAGTTGCCTCACAGCATGTGGGATCTTAGTTCCCCGACCAGGGATCACACCCGCATCCCCTGCATTGGAAGGCAGATTCTTTACCACTGGTCCACCAGCGAAGTCCCAGGAAAGGTTTTGTTTTTGTTTTCTGACTACTTTCAGGATTTTCTCTTTGCCTTTGATTTTATCCAGCTTGGATGTGATATGCCTAGGTGTAGTTTTTTTTTTTTTATGTGTATCTTATATTAATCCTATTTAGTGTTCTCCAAATTTCCCAGATGTGAGGTTCGGTGACATTAATTTTGGAATATTCTCAGCCATTATTACTTTAAATATTTCTTCTGCTCTGGTCTGTGTTTCCTCACTGGTACTCCAATTATGAATGTTTTACATATTTTGAAATTATCCCATAATTCTTGGATGTTCTGTTTTATTTCATTTTTCTCTGTGCATTTTAGCTTGGGAAGTTCCTATTTGTCTTAAGGCTTACTCAGCTGTGTCCGATCTACTGATGAGACCATAAAAATTATTCTTCATTTCTGTTCCTGTGTTTTTTATTTCTAGTATTTCCTTTTGATTCTTTTCTAGAGTTTCCATCTCTTTGCTTATACTACCGATCTCTTCTCACATGTTGCTTATATTTTTTTCCATTAGATCCCTTAACATCTTATTCATAGTTATTTTAAATGCCCTATCTGATAATTTCAACATCTGTGAACAAATATCTGAGTCTTGTTTAATGTTTACTCTTCAGGCTGTACTTCTTCTTGCCTTTGTGCATGGCTTGTAATGTTTCTTTTTATGGAAAGTTGTGCATGATGTATCAGGTAATAAGAATTGAAGTAAAAAATTTTTAGTGTAAAGTTTTATGTTAATATGGCTAGGAGTTGAACAGTGTTTAATGTTTTCTGTAGCTGCCAGATGCTTCAAATTCTGCTACTCTCCTTGTTTTTGGTCCCGTATCAACTCTGGGCTTCCCTTAGTTCTCCCTGTAAGAGGAAGTCTGCACCAGGCAGCTCTTTCAGCTGACATCCACTGTCATTGTATCGGAGACCTGTTGGTATTATAGTAAAGTGTGGGAGAAGAGAAGTATTTTACAATATTATCGTTAATTTTTAGTTGGACTGTGTTCCTAGCCTATGACCTTCACAAGTATTTCATAGTTTTCTTTCCTCCCCACCTCCTCTTAGGTGAGACAAGAGGGCTAGAGAGGGCTGGAGTGAGAGAAATGCTTTTCCCTGGGTGGGATGAAGCTCTGGTAAAGATTTTTTCACTAGAGAATAGGGCTTTGTTATAGAAAATAATACGGGTGTATTTCATAATAATTATTTTTCCCCTGTTCCTGCCAGAACCATGAGGGGATCTTTTTCAGCTATTCACTGTGAGAACCTGGTGGAGTTTCCAGAGGTAACACTCATGAAAGTATGGGGACCCCACTAGCCAGTAGTTTCTCATGTTCATCTTATTTCACACAGCCTCCAGCAGTTCATCAAAATTACCGTTTAAGTATTCCTTCCAGCTATGGCCCCAGTGACCCCTGCTCTGGATAAGCAGATATTAGTTGCAACTCTGTATTCACCAGTCTCTCCAGATTTCAGAGTGGTTTGTCTTGCAACCTCAGTTCTCTGATGGGTCCAAGAAAAGTAATTTATTTTCAATTTGCTTAGTTTTTTTTTTTTTTCCTATTGTACAGATAGGAATAATGACTTCCAACCTATTTTTATGTTGGAGCTGAAATTGGAAGTTCCAGGTATTTCAATGTGGTTCTGTGATCAAATATGTTTGAGAAACACTTATTAAATGAGTTAAACTATTTTTTATTGTAGAATTTCTTCAAGATACTATATTTTCATGTATATTTTAAATCTCTAATTTAGTCAAAATTCATCTGTATTCTGGGATCACCTCACTACTGTGATCACAAAAATATAAACACTACAGCATTCTCTTATTTATGTCTCCTATCTTTTAATGTCAATTTTCTGATTGAAACAAATTATTGCAAAACCAGTAATCTGTAACATTTATTATGCACATACAACATTTGGAATATTTCTAAGCATACTTACTGATGTGATTATACCTTTACAACCTCTCTAAACAAATTATATATTATATAATATATAATTATATATTATAAATTATATAATTATTGCTTTGTCTAATATATTTCGGACCCCTAATACAATAGATTTCTCTTCTCATTAATTCTTCACATTTCTTTCAACATACACATAGCCTAGTTGTTTAAAAGAATCAATCAGGTTTTCTGAGCCACAGGAAAATCTTTTCCTAAATCCCACTTAAGAAATAGACATCTGAAATTTTACCCTCTTAACCACACAAAATGAGTAAGTGTGCTATTTGTAAAATAGTTGAAGTTCTTTGAAATGCATATAATGCCAGATAATATGAAATATTTTTATTGTGTTAAATGAAATCTCATCATCTGAAAAAATTTAGGATGCCAAGAAATCCAATATAAGGGCCAATGAAAAAGCATGACTACCCACAAGTATGTCATACATTATGTATTTTATGCTACGCATAATAAACATCTGGAATAAATAAACTAGACTGGGCCAGCCACTGAATTAGGGTGTAAGAGTGAACTCCAGAGGAAATCGTTTCTATATAAATTGTAAGGTGAGGAAAAGAGAAACAAAAGCCAAGAAAGGAGTAATTCTCCAGCCAAGATCTGTGAGTCTTGCCAAAGTGTGAAGGGTGAAGGGAGGCTAAAGTAAGCACACATCACCTGTACTTATTTCCTTAGACCTCTGCTCACAGACACAAATTAAAAGAACAACATATTTTATGTTGGCAACAGTAAAGATATCTAATCCATTTGCACACATCACTTAACTGTTCCAAATTTATATTTTCATGTAAAACTACAGAACAGGCACAGTATGCACATTTTGATTTTATTATACCTGGCTTTTTAACATTTTTAGCTCTCTCTGCAAGTGCAGTCCCCGCCACTGGTTGATTTTTTTTTTTTTTTTTTGGTTGTTCCACTTCATAGTTTAGGGTTTCTGCAAATGGGCTGAAGGAATATGCATCCAGTATTTGGGAAAAAGCAACAAAGACTTAGGAAATTGATAGAATAATATATGCAGCCCTTGTGTAGCCTGTGTGAAAACTGTACTGTATTCCTTGGCCTAGAAAGTTCTACTCCACTTTTTCTCCCCTGTATGTGGCTTTCTTATCCTAAAAGATAAAGGTAGTGTAAAACAATGCCAGGCCATTATAGACCACACATAGTAATCATGGAATTGTTAGACTATAAAAACCTCAGGGGGCTGAATCTAGAGGGCCGTACCCCATGGAAGGAAGTAACAGGATGCCATGCTTCTGCAAAGTTTGTGTGGGGGTGGGAAGGGGAATAAGTTGCTGTTGTGGATTCAAGGAGGAATCAACCGGCCAAAAAACTACAGTGGTTGATGAAAACCCCCAGACTACCATCAATAGAAAAGAGAAATAGAAAGCATAGGTCAGAGAGAGACAGAAAAATGAGACACCTGCTGTCATGATATTGGTACCTTGTTTTTAAAATTCTTCAGCGTAAAGTGGTATATGAATGGTTCTAGTGGTTTTCATTTTACTTTAGGACTGTCAGACTGTTGTTATTTGTTCTGATAAAAAAGTCCACATTCCATGGGTGGTCAGCCATTGTATTATCAGAAAAGCCATACTTCAGAGACCTCTATAACTTGAGGTTCCTCTATCTTGGTATGGAATGAAACTCCAGATAAGTGGCTAATTAGCATAATTAATGTCAGAAATGGATTTTCATTGGTGAATTTAGTGGCTTGTTAATCAGCATAATGGTTGTTAGAACTGGATTTTCAAATTTGAAATTAGTAGAACTCAAGATATGTAGACCAGTTAAAGTACTTTAGGTACCCACTTAAAACACTTGTATAAAATAGGGAATTAGAATCTATGAAATGTGTCATCTGTACCCTTTGGGATGTGTCTTATTCAGCATGACCTGCTTTAACAAAATACCACAGAATGAGTGGCTTAAATACCAGACGTTTCTCACAGTTCTGGAGGCTGAGAAGTCTGAGACCAAAGTGCCAGCAGATTCTGTTCTTGGTGAGGGCTCTCTTCCTGGTTTGTGGAGAGCTGCCTTCTTGCCATCTACATGGCCTTTCCTCAGTGGCTGTGCCTGGGTAGAGAGAGATCTCTCTGTATTTCTCTTCTTATAAGGCACTAACCCCTTAATGAGGGACCCACCCTCATGACCTATCTAAACCTAATTACCTCCCAAAGGTCCCACCTCCAAATACCACCACAGTGGGGATTAGGATTTCAATATGTGAATTTTGGTGGGGACACAAACACCCAGCCCATAAGAGGATAGTACCTAAGGCAAGATTGCTAAGTGAACTTGAGTCTAGTCTTTGGGTGACAGAATTTCTTACTACCTGATGCTAATTTATAAAGGCAATAAAATATGCCTCTTAAATATTGTTGTGTCTGTTTCTAGTGAATTGTTCATGTCAGGTACTATTTGTTTTAAAAAGAGTGAGCTAGGTCTTTATCAAATGTCAATAATATTTGTATTAACTCTTTTGTGTCTGCCTCTAACACAGGTTTCATTAATGTTTGTATGTATGATTATAGATTTTGGTCTGAGATTTACTTTTATTACAACTATTAAGAAATTTATGAAGAAGCAGCAAACACCCATCCGCATCACAATTTTCAGCTTTTTCTACAAAAATAACCCCCCAAGTTGTGCAGAATCAAATTGGTGTACATCAGTTCAGAACAGTTTGCAATCATGCTACAGAGAAAGTAAATAGCTTCTGTTCCAGCATTGCAGCATCCTGTATAGTGTTATGGATACACTGTTCAAGTGAAACTGTCCATGTTCTTTGAGAGAATTACCCTGATGGCCTAACAATGTTGTTCTAAGTTTTAAATAACCGACATGCTGCTATTCCTGTTTTGTTTTTTTTTTTTTTTTTTTTTTGCGGTACGCGGGCCTCTCACTGTTGTGGCCTCTCCCGTTGCGGACCACAGGCTCCGGACGCGCAGGCTCAGCAGCCATGGCTCACGGGCCCAGCCGCTCTGCAGCATGTGGGATCTTCCCAAACCGGGGCACGAACCCATGTCCCCTGCATCGGCAGGCGGATTCTCAACCACTGCGCCACCAGGGAAGCCCTATTCCTGTTTTATAGATGAGTAAATTAAAGGTCAAAGATTCTAACAAGTAGTAAGGGATAGAGTGAGTGGTTGATTCCAAATGTCACACTTTTCGCTAAGTCACAGTTCTGTATCAGGGAAAAGAGGAAATAGAAAACAAGTTCCAATAAAGGACACAGCCAAAAGAGAAGTTTTGTGAAAAAAAGAAACACACACATCCCTAAACCTCAGGTGTCTAAGAGTCTTTCCTCTTTTATAGGAATCACAATGAAATCCTCTCTGTATAAATTCTAGTTGTTGGCTTGATATTAACTTAAATGTTTACTAAGCACTAGAGTTCATGTCATAGAGTGGGTTCAGTCATTCTCAGCTAATCTTTTTTGTTTTTATTATAAAATCTTGAGTTGTAAAAACCTTTTCAGGGACTGTTAAGAAAGGTAATATGAGCAGGATGGAGCTGCCTGAAAATTATAGTCAAGATGATGTTTCTCAGAGTTGATAAGAAGCACTTCTGAGCAAATGCAGACTTAACAAATCTTATTCCTAATCAGGTGTACTGTACTACACAATTGAATCACTTTTAACTAGGAATCGCTTAATTTTGAAACAATAGTCACATGTTTACATTTACCCTCCCGCCACACATACACACCCACCCCACACGCCCCACACGCCCATATACAAAGATATATTGATCATATCAACTTGACCTCGTACAGCTCTGTTTACATGTTGGTTTTCAGCCTTGTAAGCAGCAAGATTTGCAGTCACTTCCATGAAATAATGATTTCACCAAGACTGGAAAACAGGCAAAGCTTTTTCCTCTGCTTCAGCTATAACCATTTCTTTTCTTTCTGGGATCCACTGTCCACCCTTCTTGGAGAAGCACCTTCCATAACATACTGAGCACAGAGTGCAGGGCTCTTTTGAAAGCAGAATAAACCTTGGAGGCACTTACTGAGAACACTAGAGCTGGACCGGAGAGCTCCGTGAATGCCGATGACAGAGTAGGCCACTTCAGACAGATAAAGCTGCATTAGTGCTTTTAAATTTGTCCTTGGGAATATGCTCATCTGAAACAATGACTGCAGAGACAAATCAGGTGAATGCTGCTTTTAGAACTAAATGAATGTTCCAAGAGAACATCTTGAGAGGAATACATTGAAGAGTCTGGAGAGTAATTTCATGGAAAACAAATTGGGTGTCCAGTATACTTGGAAAAAAACAGAAAAAGATGGGAGCAGAAAAAGAGGAAAATGATTTTAAAGGATATTTGAACACACCACAAAATACACCTATACAGTATATTTTACGTGTGAGTTTGACATCTGACAAAAATGATCGATAATAGACATTTTATATAAAGGATGCATTCCTAAATTGGGACTGTCTATCTGATAAACCTACACAGTTCAAATGTTATTCTCCTTTCAGGTATAATTTATGTATATAAAGATTACATAGTTCCATCACTAAATGCACATTAAAAATAAACAGTCAGCCAGATGCCAGGAAGGAATTTAGGATATATACAGTGAATTTGAAAACAAACAAAAAACCACTTCTCCTCTAAATGGGTTCTCCGAATGGGTTTTAATCCCCTTGTATTTAGGCCCCTGATGGATAGATAGTTGAGGCTTAGATGTCTATCTCCAAGTTACCATCAAGACTCAGGCACTGGGGCTGCTGTGCTATTCCATCCCAGTGTGACTCGGGATGGCGATCGTAATCAAAGATGATCCCTGGCAGAAGAGTAGGCCTGGATCGTGAATACATTTTTTCTTTAACTTCTCTTCCAGAGAGAGGATCTGGCACTGGGTCCTCAGGAAAATGAGATACTTCTCTATGGAAAAGTCAAATTGTTCTAGGTAACAGAGCTCAGAAAAGTTTTACCTAGGGCTTGAAATTTAAAAACAAGCAATAAGAAACTGACTTAGGATTCCTCAACTTTCCTCCTTGACAGAGTGTTACTTTACCCAAAGGGTGTTTGGGAACCTACATAGCATAAAGGCACAGGCCTCTGGCTTCTTTCACAGGCTGTAAGTTGATGTTAACTTACAGAGAGAAGGACTTCAAACCAGTTCATGGGTTCTTGGTTTGCTTGGTACTCTGAGGAAGGAGCGTCTCTCTGGAGGCAGGGCCCCTCCGAGCAGCTTTTTAATGCTCGGACAGTAGTGAGAAAGTTTGTAAAGCTTCTGCTTCTTGGGGTGGTTGTTCAGAGTTCCATTTGCTTATTGGAATGCAACTAGAGCATGAGAAGTGATAGCCAGAATTGGAATCTTCATCCAGGATAGGTGCTCCCATATGTTAGTGTTGCCATGCTAAAGTTTTTAAGGGAGTGAGATAGTTTTGAGGGTCTCCTGATTTGACAAAGTGTGTTTACTCAGTATTTCAGATAATTCTTAAAATTCAGTCCTGCCTTCCTGGTGTTTTAATCTAATGAAGCAAGATAAGTAAATATAATAACGTATACAAGTACTCTAAAGAAGTATATATAATTAAAATGTCTTTGACTCTAATCTGCATCATGAAAAGTCAATGGAATCCCTAAGCCTCCTTCCTCACCTATTAGAGTTCTTGCTGCCTCACATCTTCTCCTTGGTGACTTTACTGTTGTTGTTGTTTTGGCTGCACTGTGTGGCATGTGGGATCTTAGTTCCCCAACCAGGTGTCGAACTGGCGCCCCCTGCAGAGGAAGCGTGAAGTCTTAACTGCTGGACCACCAGGGAAATCCCTCCTTGGTGATTTTTAACTTTCATACATTTGATACATTACTGGCCATTCTGTTGTCTGATCAGTACCTGGTACTAAGTTAGCGTTGCTCCTTCAGCACCTGATACTCATCTTTGTTGACATCAGTCTACTTCTCTCAACCTCAAGTGCTGCTGTATTCTTACTGGATTCCCAGTGGGGAACCGTGTTCAGTTTTCTTTTTATGATGTGACTTTTCTCATGGATCCTGAGGAAACATTCCCTAGGAGTATGTCAGAGAATATTTTAGTGGTCTCACCCATTGTTAGAGCCAAAAGCATTGGGTCCCATGACTAATTGTCTCAGGATTCTAGCCAAGTGCCTGATTTTGCTCCACTGCAGGCTCAGTACCCTGCACGCTCATGGCAGTGCCTCTCTGCTGCATGCTGTGGCCTTTCTTAATGCCCTCTTAGCTCAAAACCAGACCAGGGTTTTACGATGAGATTCAAAAATGCTCTCTGGAAGCTCACTGCCTTCCTATTTTATTGGGGTAAATGGGCCTTTTGGCCAGGTAAAGGATACAGATGAGTGACATTTCAGTTTTGATAACTAGTAAACCCTGTTAAGAATTACAGATTAGTATGAGCATACTGTCCAATTCTTTTTTGCTATTAGCTGATGTTTTCTCAGTTTTTCTATGCTGAACAATTAGGAGTCGTTACAGATAATGAGGACTGATATTTCTATATAGTATGTTCTTAATGTCAGTGCTTTATGGGACATTATGTGCTTTACTTTAAGGTAGTTTTATTTTCATCTGTAATAATTCAAGTTTCATCAAGTAAAGAAAAATTCTATAAGTACAATTTTTAAATGATGTTTCGAGCCATTTATATTCTGATATTAAATTTAATTAACTGATACATTACGTGGCTTTCCAAATATGTGGATAATTGATGAATAATAATAAGTATGTAGGTTTCTGATCAGTAGTAGCAAGAAGGGACTTTGAGGACACTCTTACAATATCTTTACTTGAGACTGCCTGCTGTTCTGTCTAAAATGAATACATAATAATAAATTGTACCCAAAATGGTATATTAATTTCTTCAGGGAAAAAGATTTTTATTATTAGCTGGTTCAGGACCATTTCCATGATGTCTTCGTCATTCCCACGAGGGCCAGCTTATTACAAAATAGGCAAATGCAAGATATTGGAGTTGATTTGATTTTATTAGATCCATATATAGCTCAGGAAAATTAAGACTGACTTTCATGATTTGTCGTGTTAAGTTTGAAGGATAAATTCTCAGGCTAGGTAACTTTTAGAATTATCACCAAAAAATATTATTCAGGATATAAACATAATAATGCACTGATATTATAGAAAGAAAAATAGATTCTTTTCTTCATTTCAATTAATATCATAACAGCTTTAATCACTCACATCAATAGGCAGCTAGTCCCAAAATTATTTTGCTTGCTTTTCTCTTTTCTTTGTGTTTATTTATTTAAATAAAAATTGTATATATTTTATGTATACATGATGACTTGATATACATATATATATACAATGAAATGATTACTGCACTCCAACTAATTATCGTATCATCTCCTCACTGTTACCATCTTCTGTGTGTGATGAGAGCACTTCTATTAGCATATTTCCCATATTCAGTACTGTATTATTAGCTGTAGTCATCATGTTATACATTAGATCTCTATAGTTATTCATCCTACATAATTGCAACTTTGTACCTTTGGACCAACATTTCCCCACCCCCACCTCCACCCTCAGATTCTGGTAACTACCATTCTACTCTGTGCTCCTATGAGTTCAACTTTTTTTTTTTTTTTTACATTCCGCATATAAGTGAGATCATACATTGTTTGTCTTTTTCTGTCTGGCTTATCTCACTTGTCTCCTCAAGGTTCATTCATGTTCCATGTTGTCACAAATGGCAGGATTTCCTTCTTTTTCAAGGCTGAATCGTATTTCTTTATATATTGTTGTGACTTCCTTAAAATTAACATTTGTTAAGTAGAGCCCTGGGGTATTGATGATGAGCCACGATTCAAAAAAAGGCTGCAAGAGAATATGAAATAGAGTTTATTACTCACAGTTCCTGGACGAGGTACACAACATGCCTCAAGGGGCCATGGTTGGGAGGTCAAGGCAGGATACAGACAAAAAGAACACGTTAGAACCTGAGACAGATGTCTTTATTAGGGTCCATGAATGGAGTGCATTTGGGTTCCTGAGGTCTAAGGCCAGATTGGTCAATTCAAACCAAAACGGGTGGGATTTTGGTAAGCTTTCAGCGTGGTCTTATCTAAGGGGCACACAAGAGGAAGACCCTGGGAGGCAAAGAAGTCTCATCACAAGGATTGTTGGGGGAGTCGTATTAGGAACTTACATTTCCTTTTTCTATTCATCTATCAACAGACACTTAGGTTGTTGTCATTGCATGACTGTAGGTATGCAAACATTTCTTTCAGTGATTTTTATTTCTTTTGGATGTGTAACCAGAACTGGGATTGCTGGATCATATGGTAGCGTACTTTCTGATTTCAAATGATATTATTAAGCTATAGTAATCAAAAATATGATACTGACATAAAACAGACACATAGACCAATAGAATAGAATAGAGAGCCCAGAAATAAACCCACATATGCAGTCAGCTAATTTTTGATAAACGCACCAAGAACGCTCATGGAAAGGATAGTTTCTTTGATAAATGTAGTTGGGAGAACTGAATATCCACATGCAAAAGAATGAAACTGGACCCCTATCTTACAAAAATCAACTTAAAATGGATAAAAAATTAAATGTGAGACCTGAAACTGTAAAACTCCTAGAAGAAAATAGGAGAAAAGCTCTTTGACATTGATCTTGGTAATTAATTTTTGGATTTTACACCAAAAGCACAGCCCCCAAAGCAAAAATGAACAAGTGTGACTATATCAAACTAAAAACTTTCTTCACAGCAAAGGAAATAATCAGTAAAATAAAAAGGCAGCGTATGGAATGAAAGAAAATATTTGCAAACCACATATTTGATAAAGGGTTAATATCCAAAATACATAAAGAACTCGTATGACTCAATAGCAAAAAAAAAAAAAAAAAAAAAAAAAATCCAAATAACCTGGTTAAAAAAAATGGTCAAAGGACCTGAATAGACATTCTTCCAGAGGAGACATATAAGTGGCCAACAGATATATGAAAAGATGCTCAAAATCCGTAATCATCAGGAAATGCTAATCTAAACCACAAAACCAGGAGACTATTATCAAAAACTCAAAAGATAACAAGTGCTGAAAAGGTCGCAGAGAAAGGGAACCCTTAAACACTGTTAGTGGGAATGTAAATTGGCATAGCCGTTATGGAAATCAGTATGAAAGTTCCTCAAAAAATCAAGAACCGAACTACTGGATGATCTAGCAATCTCACTTCTGAACTCTTTTTTAATGAAAGTCCAGATTGTTAGAGAGAAGGGCAGTTTTATACTGTATGGTTGAAGATACTTACAAGTACTTGGCAGGATTTGGTTATAACCCAATACCAGATGCTACCTATGTGAATATCTGGCTTCCAGGTCAAATAAATAATAAAAAGATAACGTGGACAAGTGCAAAGCAGAAAAACAGTTTTAAATGTGAGAGACTTGGCCAAGGTGCACACTAAGTGAGCAGCAAAGCCCAGATTCCCTAACTCCTAAAGACATTCTTCCCACTTCATTACACAAATATATTGAGTATTTTTCTCATCTGAACAAAGGCATGGTGAAAATAGTATTGGCTTCATTACCATTAATATTAAGACGGTTCCAAAACTCTCTCACACATGTGTGCGTGCACACACAGACCACGCTCTTACATAAAACTATTAACTGAAAATACAAAGCTTTAAGGAAGGGTGTCCTTTTTTCCTTGAATTATCCATGTAATTCCCTTGATTTTCTCCTTGTTGACAGTCAATGTGTCTTGCGAATTCAATTAACTTCTTAGTTTTCTAACTCCCCTCAGTTCCCTCCTCCCATTTGATAGTCTTGTGAAAATCCAATCTTTTCACGATAATAAATTAGATAATCCTCTGAGGCATCTTGTCATTGGCAGCACAATTTTTTTCTTTGTCAATTATTATCAACTTTAGACACTGTGATCTATTTATGACACAGCAGGAGGTGTCCTTAGTTCAGCTAACCTAGGTTATGTACAATTAGATAAGACACAGAGCAGTACTGGTGCTGAGTAGCCAATTTCCTTCCCCTGTTGTGTTCATGATCCTTATAGAATTATATAGTACCTCATCCTCTCAGTTCTCTTTGGCTGTGTAAATTCCAGTTGCCCAATTGTTTAATGCGCTTTTACCATAGAGTGAATTCCAGAGATTTATAGCATTGTTTACTATGTTCCCATCTCATCCAACAATTGAAATGGATACAATTCCTCATTTAAAATAAAGTACACAATAGTGGTAATAAAAATTATATTTGTTTCCTAGGTAACAACTATTCACTCTTGATCGACTTCAGACACAGTTTTCTTTTATAAAATGATAAGTTTTAACAGTCAGAACAATAAGTGAGATGTGCTTGGTATCACAGTCTCAGGAGGAATATATGGTGCACTGTAGGAAATGAACTTTTCAATAGTTTTCTAATTACTCATTTACAGAAGAAAAACACCATACCATTTATAGATGTTATTTATTTTTTCTCCTTGATTTTAATCAGTCCTGAATCATTGCCAGTAGCTTTACCCATGACCACACTGTGACACTTTACTTTCTTCTCTTTTTATTTTTTAACAAACCCAGGAAATTAAAATTGCTGGCAGTAATCCAGACACACATTGTAATCAGAGTTTTTTGGATATAAAAAATATTTCTTCGGTTTGCCTTCTTGAACTTTGAATATTCCAAGCCTTCACCTCTGGGACATACATGATGGCCTTTGGTATACTGCAGTAAATTATCCAGACCCCCGTGTGTTAAATTAAAGCTTGCATTTTGCACTTATAAGACCAGCATTAATCTGAAATGACTTACCCTCTGCAGTCCCTAGAGACTGTCTTACCTTCTCTGGGTGTATAATTCAATCCTATAAGAGAAATTTTGTATTACAATTAGCAATTACCATGGTAAAACTAGAAATAAGAAGAAAGTGTAAAGAAATATCCCCAGTGAGGGAAAGAAGGAGGTAAATTAAAGAGATCATAAACTATTCTTCAAGTAGTTTATTGTATTTTTATGACTCCTCTACAATAACAACAAAAAAAGAAACAGCAAAGTAAGTGAAATCTATAAGCTTCATTGCATCTTTCTCTATACTGAAATTATAGAATAAAATATGCATTTTTAGAAATAGACTTTTACTTAATAGCTATGATCTTAGTTTTAAAAATTAATAATGGGGGTGAGATTTATTTTTATCAGCTGTAAAAATCATAGATTTCATCAAACTGGGGGTACTTAAAGCAAGGTTCCCCATGGTCCAGGAAACCACATATTTCTTACCAGAAACATGAAGAGACAATAAACCAATGTCCACTGTGAAATCATTTACATTCTAAATTGAGCTTTCCAAGGAATTCAGGAGTAGTTCATTGAGTCTCATAGCAGACCAGAGGTAAGGATTCAGAATTTCCACTTGAAAAATTTGCTCCATCAGGACCAAAATGAGATTCAGAATTTCCACTTGAAAAATTTACTCCATCAGGACCAAAATGAGAACTCTGAGGAATGCTCCAGTTCAAACTGAAGTCCAGGAAGTGCAATCCAGTAGGGCTTTCTGTGCCAAGGGTTTAGTCACCAAAAAAAAAAAACAAACCCAACTTCATGGAAATCCACTAGCCAGCCTGGGCCAACCTCCTGTACTGGGGTAGAGAAGGGCTCAGAGTTTGGTGCATTTGTTATGCCTCTATCTAGGGAAACCTGGTTCAGCAGGCGGGTGAAGTTAAGGTTGGGCAACTAGGATCCTAAGTGTTATAATTTAAAAAAAAAAATAGGGTTTTTAGTCATCACAGTATTAAAAAGAGACACGACAGAGCCTGCAATGTAGAAAGGCACTAGAGATAAAATAAAAATAGGCAGATAAAATAGATGATTCTCTCAGGGGTCAGTACCACAGATGGCTCTTCACCAAGTGTTTATAATTGCCTATTTCTTACCCTCTGCCTTGGCTTGGTCAAACGTTAGTCAGACTTCTCTCTCCTCCCTAGAGGTCTCCAGAACTTTCATTGGCCCCCACGTCTGAGGAAGCACTAAAATGCTGAAGATCCCCCCTGAAAATCAAATGACCACAGGCAGAAACATTTCTCATCAGACCTCCTCTGTCATGCTATCCGCTCACTCCCTTACCTGTTTAATTTCTCTTTAAGAGTTCCTGCTATCCCTGATTAGCCATCCCTGTAAAAGAAAAGCATTGCTTTGTTTTTTCACACCACTTTATAGAGGTATGACTGACATGTGTTGATTTTTAAGACCCTTGAAGATCTCAAGATCTGAACACTTTTCCTATGGCAATAGTCTCTTTGAATAAAATCTCTCCTTATCTAAGTCTGGATTTGTTTTTACCTGACACTCAAAAGATGGGAAATGGGCTCTTTTGGTTAGAAGACAGCTCAGGTCTATCTAATCTGTCTGTTGCTCGTAACATCTGTGCCTATTCCATTTTCTCCTGCTTTCCAAGGTCGGTGCCTGAGTTCTCTTCTACCTTTCGGTGTCAGTCTTTCTTTTTTCTGTATTATTACTTTCTTTTTGGCTGGTTTGACACTTTTGAGTAATCTACATTCCATCTGGAGAAATCTCCAAGTGTCTTGGGATCCAAGCCTTCTTCAGGGTCTGCTCATCCCTTGGGATGACAAGATCAAGATACTGAGAACTTGAGCTTCGTTGTAGAAGTTTGAAGGGAGGCAAAGCAATTCAGTGAAAGAAGGCCAGAGGCAGAAGACGCTGTTTTACAAACCATCTTCTGAATTTTTGAGTGGTGTGATGTTGAAAATGTCACTCAGTCCCCCTAAACTGCCATGAAATAGAAATAAGGATAATTGTATGTTAAGAGTTTTATGAAGATTAAATGGGGAAATTGGTTCATATTGTTCCAGCCATATGCCTAATACTGAGAGGTTCAAACCATGGAAGATGTATTTTACCATTCATCAAGTCCCCTTGACTCACTGTCTTAATTGTCACCCCTAGTAGTCCCTTTCTCTCCATTTCCCCTGCCCCTGCCTTATTACTGTCCTCTACAAGACTGAGGTAAGCAATTCAGTCTAGAGGAGATAAGCTCCTCATATGTCTATGAGGACATATCTTATTTGTCTTTTTCATTCCCAGGGCCTGGATCAAAGGAATCACCCAACAAATGCTTTTTGAATGAAATTGTATGTATGTTTGTCACCTAAAACCAGAGATTGAAGGTTAATCTCTCCAGACACCAAACAGGTTTTTTGGAGTTCCCTTGGTTTACTTACAGAGAGATACCACAAATGCATTATGAGGAAAGTTACATTAAATGTCCTCTGAAGCCCATTTCAAGGCTAAGATTCTCCTATACTTTGGGAAGAAAAATGTGCTAATTTGTGACAATGTTCTATATTTTTTTTAGTCCTAAGCATCAACACAATAGTTTGTGTTATGTGATGCCAAACAGCCAGATGAAAAACACCGTCATGCACCAGGAGATTGCGCTTACTTGGCACCAAACACCTGGATGTTTAGAAACACGTAGTGAATCCCTCACTTTTCACCTGGCTGTTGGGCATTGTATGGACACAGCAGATGGCAAGCAGCCATCTTGGCAGAGCATACACTGAGACATACAGATGTGGGTGGTAGTGTCTTAGCATTGAAAGTGTTTGCCACAGAAGGAGAAGTTCACAATGGCATTTTGATCAAGATGATATATTCTGTCATTGAAGGGATTCTCCCTCCAACAGAGGCTCTTAGATATGTTTGGGGTTATAAGAGTTCTTTGGTGTTCTGTGGTATATCCTTGTAGCCCTTGGTGCTGGGGCCAGTTAACCACTATAGAAAAAGATCTGTCCAAGATGAGGAGAATCAGGAGGAACTCAATAATTCACTACCCACACTGAGTCAGTTTTGCTGAGTGACTTGTTCTTACCTTGTTTCCTTTTTCAAGGCAATGTATTTTGGTCTTGCCTGCAGTTTTACTATAGCTAAATCTCTATACTATCCTATAAATATAATATAATACTGCAATTATTTCATTAACTCTATTAGTCTTTGCCTTATAATTTGGTTTCTAATGATCATGTTCCTGCTTCTTCCCCAGAATCCCAAGGCGCTAACAAAAGTTCTCTAGGCCTATAGATTTTCTTTCCTCCTATATGCTACGCACACATCTTTATCTCTGCCTCTCTTCTACTATTTGTGCCTCTGCCATCACCTCAGATGACTTAGCTTAAATGCTCCATTAGTCAGGACATGCTAGAGGCTGCTGCTATGATAAATGACTGCACATCCATTTCACCATGAAAACTCTTAGCAAACTAGGAATAGAAAGAAAATTCCTTAACCTGATAAAGGCATTTACAAGCATACAGTAAATAACATCATATTTAATGTTCAAAGAATGAAGGCTTTCCTCCTAATATTGAAAACAGGGCAATGATGTCATCTTTCACTACTGCTGTTTGGCATCCTACTGGAAGTTCTAGCCTGTGTAACAAGGTAAGAAAAAACAATAAATGTATACATATTAGAAAATAAGAAATAAAAGTTTTTTCGTAGAGGACTTAATTATCTACATAGAGCCCCAAGTATCTACAAAAAAGTTCTTAGAACTAACAAATTAATTTGGCAGTGTTGCAGAATGCAAAGTCAACATACAAAAATCAATTCTATTTCTATGCACTAATGCTAAATCACTGGAATACAAAACTTAATGTATACTTATATATTATATATATTGTATCCAACATAATATATTATACATATGTGATATATGTATCATATTTTACATATTAATATATGTATCATATAATTTACAATAGTGTCAAGAAAAATGAAATACTTAAGTATAATTCTAACAAAATATGTGCAGGATATGTGTACTGAAGACTACAAAATATTGATAAAAGCAATCAAAGAAGCCCTAAATAAATGGAGAGATATACTGTATTTATGGACTGAAAGACTCAATTTCATTAAGATGTAAATTCTCCCCAGTTTGATCTAGAGAGTCAACATAATCCCAATCAAAATTTTAGATGATCTTTCTGAGATATTGGCAAGCTGATTCTAAAATGCATATGGACAGGTAAAAGAATGAGAATATCGAAAACATTTTGTAAAAGATGAAAGACCCATATTGCCTGACTTCAAGATCTACTCTAAAACTTCAGTAATCAAAACTGTGTGGTGTTGGTGAAAAGGTAGATATATCAATCAATGGAACAGAATAGAAAACCCAGAAAAAAGATATTTAGCAGATTTATGACAAAGATTCAAACAAAACTTAATAGAGAAGAGATAATCTTTCAACAAGTGTTGTTGGAACAGTTGTACACTCATATGCAAACAAAAAACTTGACCTATACCTCACACATTATACAAAATTAACTCAAAATGATGCAAATGTGAAAATAAACTAAAAATTTTTTAGAAGAAAACAGGAGAAAAAATCTACAATTGTACCTCGAGTAAGATAATAAAACATGAAAATAAATTTCATTCATGATGTAGCAGCCATCCTTTCATGGGCTCAGAAGTTGCAGTGGTGCAGGATGAGGCTGGAGATAGTTACTGTCACATAAACCCGATTCCTAGCATTGCTCTGAACTTTTTTTCATGGTGTTTGTTCCTTATCTGCTTCCTATGTTCCATGCACTACATTGACTGGTATAGTCTGAGATCTATCTTTAGCCATTCATTCTCAAGTATGCCCTTTTAATACAGCTAAATCTATGACCTTTTTACCATTAACTGTTCTACTTTTTATTGTCTATTTGTCTAATTACTATATTTTAATCTATTGTTTTCTCCTATCACACACCTCATATTTCCAACTCTTGTTCAGACACAGACTCATAATATTTTAGGTCTTTATCTAATTTCACCCACAATAGACAAGAAGATCCATACCCTTTTTTCTTTGGTCAGCGCTATGCTCAGGTAGAAAAAGCAGTGATATTGTTTCACTGCTCTGAGAGAAAAAAATTAGAGCATACTTATATATTTCATATCTGTAAAAACATAATTTCTTTTAAGATTTCTTTATTGTATTAGATCATAGAAAGTTTTGCCATATATCTGTCTCCTTAGTATATGAATGGACATAGTGAAATGATGCTTTTTATATTGCAAGGTGTATTTGAGTATTTCAGTCAGTTCAGCAAATGTGCAGTCATCCTTCTGTCAAACATTATACATTGAAGATCTTTATTTAGCCTTGCTTTAAAGATGTATATTGTCTACTGAGGCCCCACCCACTATTTCTGGGATACATGGACCCAAAGCCTGTTTATAAATGGGCTGGTCAGTGAACTCTCTGAAATTATATAAACATCTGTGAATTTATGTGTTCAATGTATGTGTGACTTTTTGTTGGGTTGAGGGGAGGTGGTGTAGAGGAAAAAAATGTACTTTTCTTCAGTTTCTCAAAGGGATCTGTGATCCATTAAAATTTGGAATACACTAGTCTAGAGGGAGTGCAAGCATGCTAAATTGGCAGAATGTTTTAACAAATACAGGCTACTTTATTCATACAGGAAAGTACAAAAAACAAGCACCAAATTTTTTTTTCTTTTTTTTTTTTTTTTGCGGTACGCGGGCCTCTCACTGTTGTGGCCTCTCCCGTTGTGGAGCACAGGCTCCGGACGCGCAGGCTCAGCGGCCATGGCTCACGGGCCCAGCCGCTCCGCGGCATGTGGGATCTTCCGAGACTGGGGCACGAACCCGCGTCCCCTGCATCGGCAGGTGGACTATCAACCACTGCGGCACGAAGGAAGCCCCAGGCACCAAATTTTTTACCACCTAGATTTAATAAATGCTAACATCTTCCCATATTTTCCCCCAAAATTTCTTAAAAAGTAATACATTAGAGTCAGCCATAGAAAACTGAACCATAAGAGATTCTCATCAAAATTCATTTCAAAGAGCAAAGAGATAAATAGTACTTCATTCGTCCCTCTGTGTGACCATCTTATCTGTGGATGGTGGTAGAGCTGGATCTCTTTTCCTTGCTCAACAAGCCAGTCTTTTTCCTAGTTCTCCAAAGGTAATATCTTTCTAAAGCTGGTTTGCAAGGGTTAACATCCATTTTTAAAAGTAACTTGCTAAACTGTGATTAAAAATCTTCCAACAAACAAAAGCCCAGGACCAGGTGGTTTCACAGGCAAATTCTATCAAACATTTAGAGAAGAGCTAACACCTATCCTTCTCAAACTCTTCCAAAATACAGCAGAGGGAGGAACACTCCCAAATTCATTCTATAAGGCCGCCATCACCCAGATACCAAAACCAGACAAACATGTCACAAAAAAACACTACCGACCAATATTACTGATGAACACAGATGCAAAAATCCTCAACAAAATACTAGCAAACAGAATCCAACAGCACATTAAAAGGATCATACACCATGATCAAGTGGGGTTTATCCCAGGAATGCAGGGATTCTTCAATATACCAAATCAATCAATGTGATATACCATATTAACAAATTGAAGGATAAAAACCATATGATCATCTCAGTAGATGCAGAAAAAGCTTTCAACACAATTCAACATGCATCTATGATAAAATCTCTCCAGAAAGTAGGCATAGAGTGAACTTACCACAACATAAAAAAGGCCATATATGACAAACTCACAGTCAACATCGTTCTCAATGGTGAAAAAATCAAACGATTTCCTCTAAAATCAGGAACAAGACAAGTATGCCCACTCTCATCACTATTATTCAACATAGTTTTGGATGTTTTAGCCACAGCAATCAGAGAAGAAAAAGAAGTAAAAGGAATACAAATCAGGAAAGAAGAAGTAAAATTGTCACTGTTTGCAGATGACATGATACTATACATAGAGAAACCTAAAGATGCTACCAGAAAACTAGTAGAGCTAATCAATGAATTTGGTAAAGTAGAAGGATACACAATTAATACACAGAAATCTCATGCATTCCTATACACTAATGATGAAAAATCTGAAAGAGAAATTAAGGAAACACTCCCATTTACCATTGCAACAAAAAGAATAAAATACCTAGGAATAAACCTACCTAAGGAGACAAAAGACCTGTATGCAGAAAACTATAAGATCCTGATGAAAGACATGAAAGATGATACAAACAGATGGAGAGATAGGCCATGATCTTGGATTGGAAGAATCAACATTGTGAAAATGACTATACTACCCAAAGCAATCTACAGATTCAATGCAATCCCTATCAAACTACCAATGGCATTTTTCACAGAACTGGAACAAAAACATCTTAAAATTTGTATGAAAACACAAAAGACACCGAATAGCCAAAGCAACCTTGAGAAAGAAAGACGGAGCTGAAGGAATCAGGCTCTCTGATTTCAGGCTGTACTACAAAGCTACAGTAATCAAGACAGTATGGTACTGGCACAAAACCAGAAATATAGATCAGTGGAACAGGATAGAAAGCCCAGAGATAAACCCACGCACATACAGTCACCTTATCTTTATAAAGGAGGCAAGAATATACAATGGAGAAAAGACAGCCTCTTCAATAAGTGGTGCTGGGGAAACTGGACTGCTACATGTAAAAGAATGAAATTAGAACACTTCCTAACACCATACACAAAAATAAACTCAAAATGGATTAAAGACCTAAATGTAAGGCCAGACACTATAAAACCCTTAGAGGAAAACATAGGCAGAACACTCTTTGACATAAATCACAGCAAGGTCCTCTTTGACCCACCTCCTAGAAAAATGGAAATAAAATCAAAAATAAACAAATGGGGGCTTCCCTGGTGGCGCAGTGGTTGAGAGTCCACCTGCCGATGCAGGGGACGCGGGTTCGTGCCCTGGTCCGGGAAGATCCCACGTGCCGCGGAGCGGCTGGGCCCGTGAGCCATGGCCGCTGAGCCTGCGCGTCCGAAGCCTGTGCTCCGCAATGGGAGAGGCCACAACAGTGAGAGGCCCACGTACCGAAAAAAAAAAATAAAAAAAATAAATGGGACCTTATGAAACTTAAAAGCTTTTGCACAGCAAAGGAAGCCATAAACAAGACGATAAGACAACCCTCAGAATGGGAGAAAATATTTGCAAACCCAGCAACTGACAAAGGATTAATCTCCAAAATATATAAGCAGCTCATGCAGCTCAGTATCAAAATAACAACCCAATCCAAAAATGGGCAGACGATCTAAATAGACATTTCTCCAAAGCAGATAAACAGATTTCCAGCAAACACATGAAAGGATGCTCAGTCATTATAAAAATGCAAATCAAAACTACAATGAGGTATCACTTCACACCGGTCAGAATGGCCATCATCAAAAACTACAAACAATAAATGCTGGAGAGGGTGTGGGGAAAAGGGAACCCTCTTGCACTGTTGGTGGGAATGTAAATTGATGCAGCCAGTATGGAGAACAGTATGGAGGTCCTTAAAAACCTAAAAATAGAACTACCATATGACCCAGCAATCCCACTACTGGGCATATACCCTGAGAAAACCATCATTCAAAAAGAGTCATGTACCACAGTGTACATTGCAGCTCTATTTACAATAGTCAGGACGTGGAAGCAAGCTAAGTGTCCATCAACAGAGGAATGGATACAGAAGATGTGGCACATATATACAATGGAATATTAGCCATAAAAAGAAACGAAATTGAGTTATTTGTAGTGAGGTGAATGGACCTAGAGTCTGTCATACGGAGTGAAGTAAGTCAGTAAGAGAAAAACAAATACCATATGCTAACACATATATATGGACTCTAAATAAAAAACAACAAAAAAGGTTCTGATGAACCTAGGGGCAGGACAGGAATAAATATGTAGATGTAGAGAATGGACTTGAGAACATGGAGAGGGGGGAAGGGTAAGCTGGGGTGAAGTGAGAGAGTGGCATGTACATATATATACTACCAAAGGTAAAATAGATAGCTAGTGGGAAGCAGCTGCATAGCACAGGGAGATCAGTTCGGTGCTTTGTGACCACCTAGAGGGGTGGGATAGGGAGGGTGGGAGGGAGACGCAAGAGGAAAGGAATATGGTGATATATGTATACATATAGCTGATTCACTTTGTTTTACAGCAGAAAGTATAACACAACATTGGAAAGCATTTATGCTCTAATAAAGATCTTAAAAAAGCAAAACTAATTTACTATATATATGTGACAATTATTTGCTTATTGCCCCCACCTCCACCTGATGTCCGTATCTTCCGTCCCTCCCTGACCTGTACCCCAGGATGCTGTCCTCTGTCCATTGCGTCTCCCAGGTTCCCTTGCCAGCTGGCTTCTCCTTGGGTTCAGACAGTGGGACAATGTCTTTACTCCAGGCATGTGCACATATTGTTTTATATTTTTCACTCTTTCTTCACTTAGTTAATTTCATATAATTCTGTAGGTCTCTACTTAAAAATCAGTTCCTTTAGGAAAACCGTCTGTGTCCCCTTCCCAGTTCCAGGGGCTCCCCATACAGCAGCCCGCACCTCCCCTTATCACACTATGCTGTAATTTTCTCTTTTCTGCTATGTATCCCACCTTAAATCTAATATCTGATAGTATGGTTTATGTCTGCCTTCTTTACTCTGCCCAGCATAATAGCTGGTACATAGTTAATCCTTAATAAAGAATTATTGAATAAATAATGAGTGAGTGCTATTTCCAATTAGCTTACTTTAATGATACACTTAATGAAAAAAAGAATTCAGTCTCCAGCTTCAGTGTGAACGTTTCTAGGAAGAAATTGGTTTATCTGGGATTCAACATTTCTATATATTCTTCTCTCTTAATGTAGAGAAGTTCACGGTTCAGCCTTGATAGGTGTTAAGGAATTGAAGAGCCCAGAGACATGAAAGCTCTTAAAACTTAGCAGTGTACAAGAATCAAGTTCTTGTTACATTGCTACTTTAGAGGTACACATTTTACATTGGTATTTTGCTAAAGTTCTTTTAGTGGCATTATGTTAGTGGTTTGAATGATTGAATAATTAAATTAAATATTTATGTCCAATAGACAAGTTGATCAAGCAGAAGTCATCTAAGTCTAGTTTTTTTTAAAGTTAATTTTGTTGGTCGTTAAAGTGGTCAAATCCTCTTTATATCATACCTGTTATCTTTATAAGGTTAATTATGTATTCATTGTGATGTAATTTATCATCATCATAAAAAATATTTTGTGTTTACTGCTAAGCACTTTGGTAAGTTATTTTCCTTGTATTTTCTCATATATTTGGACTCCTACAGTAGTACTGTGGTGTAGGCTGGGCTATTATCACTGTTTATAAAATGAATGACAGAACTAAAAATAAAATTACAGACTGTAACTATAGATCTTAAGTGCTACGCTAGACCTAAATTGTAGGAAAGTCTGAAAATATAAAAAATGAAAATAAGCCTTAATTCCTACCATCTTGATGTATCTACTATGATATGTTCTCTTATATTAGACTAGTTTGTGTGAGGGTATGCTTGTATAGATGGACAGATTGTATGTCTTTTATCCACTTTTCCAATTAAATTTCAATTCTTACCATTTTTCTGCTTTCTTCATATGGAAAATATTTGCATCATCTCTAATGAATACATACTAATCCAGGAAATGAAACTACCGTTGTGTTTAAAAACAAACTATGGTTGGACTTCCCTGGCGGTCCAGTGGTTAAGGCTCTGTGCTTCCAGTGCAGGGGGCGCTGGTTAGATCCCTCGTCGAGGACCTAAGATCTCACACACCATGCGGTGCAGCCAAAAAATGAAAAACTATGGTTATATCCTTATTACAAAGTAATTAATAGCACTTTTGGCATTCATAAATATACAGACACATAAAAATTCTAAATTTGAAAGGATAGAAAGGATGAATCCTTTAGATTTTTTTAAACTAGAAACTTAATATATTGGGCATCTTAATGACCACATACTCATAATTGTATTGCTCTTTTACACCTTGTATTCCCTTTGAAGTTATTTAGACAAAGATTTGGTCTCTCTTTCTGGTATATGCTATTCTTTCAGGGTCTATATAGGACTCTTTCTATTCACAATGAGAAAGTGTATATGTGATATTTCCTGAGGTGTTAAAGTTATATTCCTGTACTAGTATTTTTGTGAATACCCTGAAGCATTTGCACTTAGATTTATGGGTAAATAGTCAAGATTTATATATAAAGTATTTGCAAGATTTATATATATATATAAATACATATACACAAATATATGGTGTTATTACTTTAGATATATTGATAGATTTTGCTTCATATCTAACGTGTTCACTTTTCTTATGTCCTTATCAATATTGCATGGTTTAAATCTTGAACTCTTAGAATAAAGTGTCAGCCTCTGTTTAAATAACTCTATGTAGCACTTAATTCTACCATATGCACAGAGGCATGTAAGTATTTTAAGATAATGGTAATATTATTATAAATTATCATAGAATATATGTTGGTTCTACTGGATCTTTCCCCCGCTAAGTTCTGTCCAAGAAAAATCAGTAAAGATTTTCCTGGGTCTGAAGCCATCACAATTAATTGGGAAGCATCTGTTCTGTGTTAATTATGTGTAGTTTAATGCAAGTCCAAATTGATCTGGTCCTTCTCCATCTCTGAAATTTTTTTCCACTTACCTCTTCAATGTGCAGAATTTGGAGACATTTGAAACCTGATTGGTAATTGAACAATTGACATTAAGTAACGATGGAGTCTTAAGGGAACTTTCAAGAGGATTTAAGTCCTAATTGACCGTCTGAGGGGTTGGGGTGAGACGCTTCATCCCGGTGGAGCTGACGACGTTAGGAATGCTTATGTGGCATTATCTGTAATTCCAATTCCAAATCCATCTGGATTTTTTAAAGAAAAATCATATCGAAAATGTGCTCATTTTCAGTAAATGTTGTCTCTAATTTCTTGCCTTAGGATGAGGATTTGCCTTTGAGGCAGGGTTAGCTAATGCAACTATTTCCCATGCTTGGTGCTATTAACATTGCTGCATATTCATAGATTCCTACCACAGGTATTTATCAGTAACTTACAGGCATATGTTGACCTTTAAAGATTTCTTCTTTGCCTCAGAATCAAAGAGTGGTGGTTTGAATTTGGAGTTCCACATGCATAGTGTCCTGTCCCCTCTCCTCTCCCAGTGCAGTTCCAGGGACAGAGTTGCTCAGTAGCTCCACAGAGGAACTGAGTGGTGGTGCACTTGGGCCAGGTGGGCAGAGAGCAGAGGAGGAGAAGTGTTTACTTACAAGCGTGGTGAGGATTTAATTATGTAGGGGTTGAGGGGTTATTTGGAAGAGGTAGATGGATAAGGTCATTCTAGGAAGAGTGAAGTGCCCATGTAAAGTCCTGGAGAAGAGTAGCATGGTGTAACTGAGGAAGTAGAAGAAGACTAGGTCCCAGAATGAAAAGCAAGAGGAAGGAGAGGGTAGAGCCAGATATGCCTCCCAATTTGAGTCATCTAAGAGTAATTTAATGATTTAAATAGGAGAGGCACCTGATGAGATTCTTGTTTTAGCAAGATCACTCTGGTTACCATATAGAGAATGGTTTGGAGGAGGGAGAAACCAGGGACTAGCCAAACACTTGGCAGACCGCTGCTCTAATCTTATTAAAAGATAACACATGAAACAGAGAAATATAAATAGGTCAGACAGAGAAAGACAAATACTGTATGAGCGCTCCTATATGTGGAATTAAGATGCATATGTAGGTATATGTAAACCAAGTTCATAGATACAAAGAACAAATTGGTGCTTGTCTGGGGAGGGGAGGGAATGAGTGAATTGTCTCAGTAGGTTTTTTTTAGTTTAAATAAATTGAATTTTTAAAAATAGACAATAAGTGAATTCTATCAAGGATATTCAAATTAAAATACAGACATTGTTCAATCTGTATAGAAACTTGAGTTTTCTGATAGGCTTTACAAATTTGAAACTTCCATCCAAAATATTCCTAGTCCTAAAGCAATGAAATCCATTAACAGGAAAAATCTCAATGGCACACCCTTCTTTCTTCAGTGTTTTCCATTTATGGATATTTCTAGGAAATTGACCTCTCTTTATCTGAAAATAATATTATCATTGAACTAATAGGATCGTGACTTTGGAGAGAAGAAGATGAAATATTTTTCTTTCACTTAGTGGGAATGTTTTTTAATCATCTGAAAGTCTCAGTGACAGCTCTTCTTGTCCCAGCCCCCAAGTCCAGGGATACTGACATGAACAAGTGGTAAATCTTACTAATTTAGGAGGATAAATAAAGCTTTAATCACACTGTTTTTGAGAATCCTTCTCTGGAGGAAATGAGGGAAAAAGTTATCGTAAAGAACTTGAAGAAGTGAATGGAGACAGACAACCTGATCCGGTCTGATCATTCAGTGGTCTCAGAGCACATCAATCATCTCTCCTCTGTTAAATGTTCCAACAATTTGAAGCAGATAATCATATGAGAAATTGGTACTGAATCGGTAGCCCACCAGGAATTAGAGACTTGAAAACAGGAAAAGAAAACGTCTTAAGTTGCTGAAGAAGTTATGCCATCATAAAGGCCCTTTGGCCCCATAGCCAGTAACAGGAATATATTTCAAAAGGAAAGAAATAAAATCAGGTGGCTGCCAAACTGTATTTGTCACTTCCACACTCAGGCCAGACTTCGATTAAAATAGAAGCAGAGACCTTCACCTTACGAAGTAACCTGTTTCTCTGCATTTGCATCTATTCTGTACTTCACCTTGAATTTAAATTCATTCATTTTTGGCTGAGCTAAGTAAAGACTTTCCCATGCTTTTGGTAAGATTGGCAGGGCTTCAGGTCACCGCTAGAAGGCTGGGTGATGGCTTTGAGACCAAGATTCCAAATCTGGAGAAAATGAAAGTTTGACCAAGTGAACAGGGGCAGAAAAAAGATGGTAACCCAAGAGAGAGAAAAGAAATAGTCCACTACAGACACCGGAGCTCCTTTCCTCTGGACTAACATTCAAGTATAATAACATTTCCAGATGAAAAGAAATTTGCTTCCATAGAAATATCGGCAAAAGGAGAATTAATGAAACCTGGGAGAAGCATATTGTCACTGAGTTTTTAAATGTTAACAGAGTTACATTGTTTTAGCTGGGTTTAATGTTGTATGTGGGTTTCAAATTTACACAAATTATTATAGGATTGCCACAACGTAGATAAAATTTTCTTTCATATTTTTAATGAACAGGAGGGAGTGAGAGTAATGTGTGAAGAGACTAGCCACTTGCCTGTGACACTTGCTAATCAGATGGCCTCTCACAATTGGGAATAAAAAATAACAACAATCTTAATCTCATTATCCCTAAGAAAACTATCTACTCTGAATCCAGGCTCTCCACTTATACTTTTCTTAAGCTATCCCAGGCATGTGAAGAGGATGCTTGTTTGGTTTTATGATTTCTGAAGATCCAAGAACTTACTATTTAACTCTTTTAGTGCCAAATAAACCTATTACTTGTAGCAAAAATGCATTTAGCATTCACTTGAATCTAATAGCTAATAGCTTTCAAAATGACTCAGTGCAGTCATATAGCAATTCTTCCTGCTAATGGAGCAGAACAGTAGCATCAATAATTCCAAAATACAGGTAATACAAAGATCTTTTCCATTTGGCCTAGAATTACTTTGTACTAACATCTATCCTTGAGCAGTAACCTTCAATGCAACATTTCAAATGATGGAACACTCATCCAGGAGTCGGGGAAAGTAAATTTGAATCCTTACTGACACTAACATCATTGTGCCTCAATTTTCTTATTTCTATCAAATAGTGGAATTACTGACTATTTAAGATTATATTCCAATGCCACTTAATAAGGTAGGAGCTACAACAGGAAAGTGGGGCTCTCATGAGGTGGACCTTAGGGAACTCTCTGTGAGAAGTCCCACTGGATCTCTCATGACTATGTTTTACATGTAGGGAAATATATACCAATGTATTTTTTTAAAAGATTTTTTTCTTGAAAAAGGAAATTTCTGTGGTAGACAGTCTGTAAGACTCTTTCCAACTTGAAATTTTTGTTTCTATGTATTTATTGCATATCTAATCTTTTTTTAAAAACTTTATTGGAGTATAGTTGCTTTACAATGTTGTTTTAGTTTATGCTGTACAGCAGAGTGAATCAGCTATACATATACATACATCCCCTCTGTTTGGATTTCCATTTAGGTCAACACAGAGCACTGAGTAGAGTTCCCCGTGCTATACAATAGGTCTCATTAGTTATCTATTTTATACATAGTATCAATAGTGTATATATGTCAAACCCAGTCTCCCAATTCATCCCACCCCTCCTTCCCCCTTGGTATCCATACGTTTGTTCTCTCCATCTGTGTCTCTATTTCTGCTTTGTAAATAAGATCGTCTATACCAGTTATTTCAGATTCCACGTACATGTGTTAATGTACGATATTTGTCTTTCTCTTTCTGACTTACTTCACTCTGTATGACAGTCTCTAGGTCCATCCACATCTCTACAAATGACCCAGTTTCGTTCCTTTTTATGGCCGAATAGCCAGTCTTTTTTAACAGAATGTCCTTCCTACGCAATTGCCACCAAGTGAGGGGCTCTGACTCTGGTTGCCTGCCAGTAGGCGAAGATCTCTTATCGCTCATCCAGGGTTCTCAAGTATAGCTACTTCGCCAATCAAGAGCAGAAGTACAATATTTTATGTTGTCTAACCCTGATATGACATCCATTGGTTCATAAAATGAATTAAGTAATTTTATTTCTCCTCAAGACATGCTATCTTTGTTAGACAAAAGGTTTGTGTATTTTAAAGGTTGTCAGTGGTCTATAACAAATTGTAACCTCTTCTGCTAAGGGATAATCTAATTTCCTTTTTGATTACAAATAAAGCTAGTACTAAAATTGATCCTTTTTCAGGTTTTCAAGAATGATTAATTTGCATGGGGTTTATTGTTATTCTTTGGTCAAATTGCTGTCCACTTATGGGCTGGCCAGCACGTTCATGAAAATTATAAATAGAATACTTTGCATAAGTTATAGGAACTAAAACTTTCTTTTTTTTAATCTTCTCTCCACCAACACTGAAAATATTAAGCCCACATATCAACAGCTTTTTGCAAGGACTTTAGTATATACGTGGGTTTGAACTTTTGAAAGCTGATCAGTGCAGACTTGAGAGCTGTCTAACTGGTATTGTGACAGGTGAAATTACCCCTAACAAGGTTACTGGGGTTGTCTCCAATTTTTTGGTTTACAAAAACTGGAATTTCTAGTATACATTAAGGCCGCATCTGTGCATTTTATGGGAGTGAACAGTAATCAAAGCCTTCATCTGACTTCTACTTTCTTTGTAGGAAGGCCTTTACTTATCCTGCCAAAAGTGAACCAAAACTCAAATGAATGAGGTTAGATTAATTAGAGAGAAAAAATATAATTGTAAAACTTGGCAAAAACCTAGACCCATGTGCATTCAAGGTCCTTTACTGAACCACTTAGTATGTAATAAAATTGACTTAATAACACACACACACACACACACACACACACACACACCACAAACACATATATTTTTTAAATGTTATATGAGAAAATACCTGGGGATTTAGTGACTACAAGCTGAGTAGCTGAGTGTAAAATAGTCATATAATACAACTTGGCAAACACTGTCACATGGAAACAAACTTGATTTGTAGAAGCAAAGCAGTATAGCCTGGTGTTTAAGAAGAACATGACTCTGGAGCCAGGTTACCAATTCAAATCTCAAATGAGCCACTCACTAGCTGTGTCGAGTGTTTGCCCTGAGTCTCAATTTCTTCTTTTGTAGACGAAGATATTACTAATATTTATATCTGAGGTTTAAATTGAGGTTAACTGGATTTTTCTATGTCAGGCAGTTACTTGATGAAAGCTGCCACATCGAAAGTTCTCAACAAATTGTATGTGTATATATTACACATTATTCGGTATTATACGTTATTCAAATATATAACTATAATATTTTTATCATAGCATTTACATCAAGAGCAATAATAAATTGATCAAAATCTATCTATCATTTCTACACAATATATTTCTAAAGGACATTTTAGAAACTTTGTAATTTTCAGAAGAAAAAGGGCTAGATAATAAAATACAGGCAAATAATATAAGAGGAATTTCCAAAAAAGTCTAGAAAATTAAGAAGGCAGATTGAAAGGTAATATACCTTCATATGTTATGAGTGATCCATCTGAAAGAATTAGACTCATTAAAAAGAAATCCAGAGTCCAGGATCCTGCTACCATGAGGACAAAAGCCACAGAGTAGAAGGAAAAGATGAGTGTGGGTCATTGATGACTTCATTTAAACCAAGATATCTAGATAGCCCTTTGGTCTTCTCTTTGCATTATATAATTAAGCATTTTGCTTTTTTAAGCCACTGTAGTAGGGTTTTCTGTTACATTTAGATAAACACAATCCTAAAGCACTGCACTATGGTGACAAGGAGAATAGAAAGCAGAGTGGATTATCTAAATTAATAGCATGCCACCCAGAATTATATATACATATTATTCCTTTCCAGGGTGTGTCCAGGGTCTTCCAAAGTGTGTTTTAATATGTAAATAGAAAAATACGGGTAAAAGACTTGAATAGACATTTCTCCAAAGAAGACATACAAATGGCCAACAAGTATATGAAAAGATGTTCAACATCAGTATCACAAATCAACAGGAAAATGCAAATCAAAACCACAATAAAATATTACCTTTATGTATACGTATAGCTGATTCACTTTGTTATAAAGCAGAAACTAACACACCATTGTAAAGCGATTATACTCCAATAAAGATATTAAAAAATAAATATTTCCTCACACATGTTAGTTCATGTTATTACCCCTAAGATGAACTAACATGAAGTAATAACTAAAGCATTCCTTTGTCATATAACAATTCCACAAAAATTTGTGGACTGTATAGTTTCCAGCAGTTCTACGTCTCAAGAACACTTGAATTTTTAAAGTTTTTACTTTTCCCAGTGTTGTATTATCTTTCCCACAAATGTGTGCCTGGAATATGCACGTTCCCATCAAAATAGCATATACCCATCAGCTCTCGTATATTTTAGGCTTTCTAACAAAAGTTAGGAATGATTTCCATCTAGAAGTATTTGGTGAATATAATTAAATTAAATTTCATCCTTTTATATAACAAAGCTTTAAATTTTCTTTTTGTTTGACAAATATACTTTTCCTTAAATAAAGATATGAAATTTTTATAATTCAGAATTATAAGGATAATTGTATGTATGGAGCTGCAAAACTGAGCTTTGCCCCTCTGCTAAATGGATCCAGTTTGATGTGGTTTTATGGTAGTTCTACCATCTTCTGCTGTTGCCAGGCTGTTACCTGTCTCATCTCACTTTTGTCAAACTTTGTAGAGTTTCATTACTTTCCTTGGGATATCATCCTTTTTATTTGAGAATTCTAACCTGTTTTTCTTGAAGAAATTGAGTAAGTTTTGAAGTCTTTTGGCACATGTATAGATGATTCTTTGATAGACACCGCTTCTTCCGCATTCTTATTGAATACAGTGATAACTAGTTCCCCATTTTGCCTCACTTCTGCATTCATTAGTGTTATCAATACAGCTACCACAATTCTAAACGTAATATATGGTGAGCATCATCAATGCCCAAGTTCTTCTTAACAGTCTCTGTAGAGTATATTCCTAGAATATAGAAAATTAAACATATCACAATGAAATTACATTGCTTCTTTCTTGAAAATCTAGTTGAAATGATTTTTCCACATTAAAGACTTTTCCGATTCCTCCAGGCATATATACTTGCTTCACAGTGTGTACGTTTACTGTCATTTATTTAAGTCACTTACCGCGCTATGCTGAATTGATCTATCTGAGAGGATAGGACATTAAATTGAAAACTCAATTATGTTGTGGCAGTTGATATCATCTGCTTCCCCCTCCTCACCACATTTCCAAGTCAGATGTACTCCTGGTGATTCAACTCAAGACTTACTTTCTTCCTGAACCACTTCTTGAGTACTTGGGTTCATGGCTTTGTTTCCTTCCTTCCTTCCATTTCTAAAGCAATTATGGCCAGTACTTCTCAGGTAGAAATTATCACTTACTATAAATCTAATCAACAATGTTTGGGGAATAAAGCCTGGAAAGCAAATCTTGCCATTAATATGATACTGAACACCCACAGTTACAGTGTACCACTGGATCATTCTAGACATCTGCCCCCATAGCTCTGTGTGTACAGTATTAAAACATCACAAAGAGAAGCAAAAAATTCATTATGTAAGTCAGATCCGTGCTCCTTAACAAGTATCCTAACATAGTTGCTGCTTCTTGAATATTAGTAGGCAGAATTCTAAGAATGACCCCAATGACCCTCACCCTTAAGTAATTGCCTCCCTTATGGGTGTGAATAGAACCTGTGAGTATGATGAAATATTATGCCTGTGATTATATTATGTTATATGGCACAGTTGACAATAGGGATAATAAGATAATAGGCAGATTACCCATGTGCCTAATCTGATCACATGAGCCCTTTAAAAGTAGAACATTTTGTCATGCTGGTAGCAGAAGGGAAATGCAGAGAATCCCTCATAGGAGGACTGCATGCACCACTGATGGCTTTGAATGCAGAGGGGGTCACATGAGAAGGAAGGTGGGAGGCCTCTGTTGAGCAGAGAGCAGCCACCTGACAGCTATGAAGAGAACTGGGAATTCAAACCTGCAATCATAAGGAACTGGATTCTGCCAACAACCTGAATAAACCTGGAAGCAAATTTCACTCCAGAACCTTCAGTTAAGAGCCCAGCCCAGTTAGTACCTTGATTTGACCTGGTTGAGACTCTGAACAGAGAACCCAGACTTCTGACCTACAAACTGTGAGGAAATAAATGGGTATTGTTTAAAACCGCTGAATTTGTGGTAATTTGTTAACCACAGAAATAGAAAACTGATACAAATAAAGAATTCTGCAAGGCAATACAGTAAGTCCCCTACATACGAAGGATTTCCATTCCTAGAGGGCGTTTGTAAGTACAATTTGCTCGTAAGTGCAAAAAAGTTAGCCTAGGTATCCAACTAACACAATTGGCTATATAGTACTGTAGTGTACTATAGGTTTACAATACTTTTCACACAAATAATACATAAGAAACAAACACAAAAAAAACTATTTTAAATCTTACAGTACAGTACCTTGCTAAGTACAGTAGTACAGTACAACAGCTGGCATGCCGGGGCTGGCATCGAGTGAACAGGCAAGAAGAGTTACTGACTGGAGGAGGGAGAGGAGGTGGGAGATGGTAGAGCTGAAGGATCGTCAGCAGTAGGAGACGGAGGGCGAGCTGCAGTTTCACTCAGGCCTGATGTTGATGGCACAGGTTCTGGTCCCTTGCTGGATTCAATTCTATCTTCCCTCTTGAAAAAACGATCCAGTGATGTCTGGGTAGTAGCTCTTTTTTTCTCGTCATAGATGACATGGTAGCACTGGATTGCGTTCTGAATGGCTGCTGCAACCTTCCTGTACCCTTCTACATTCAGGTCCTGTGCCTCAAAAACTAACAGTGCCTCCTCAAATAAAGAGAACCACCTTGCCATTTCCTGCGTCATGAATCTCTTCAGTTCTTCAGTTACTTCTTTTTCCTCTTGTCTCTCTTTGTCCTTTCTCTGGGCCTCCAATTCCATCAGGGTTTCATTAGTAAGCTCCTCATGTTGCACAGCAAGAAGTTCAATGTTATAAGAACGAGAAACGGGCTTCCCTGGTGGCGCAGTGGTTGAGAGTCCGCCTGCCGATGCAGGGGACACGGGTTCGTGCCCCGGTCTGGGAAGATCCCACATGCCGTGGAGCGGCTGGGCCCATGAGCCATGGCCGCTGAGCCTATGCGTCCGGAGCCTGTGCTCCGCAACGGGAGGGGCCCCAACAGTGAGAGGCCCACGTACCGCAAAAAAAAAAAAAAAAAAAAAAAAAAAGAACGAGAAACATCTACCATCTTTTCACCTCACTCCACTCTCCCAATTATTCTCACTTCTGCTTCCATCGTTATTGCTTGGCACTTAGCAGTACCAGCTACATCACTGCTGCTTTTACACTTGCTTCCAGACATCCTGGGCTTGAAATAAAGATACTGTACTACTGTACTCTATACAGTACTGTACAGTAAAGTACACAAAAGCACAACCACTTGTAGAGGATGCAAGCACGTGACAATGTACGCCAGACACTTGAACTCACTTACGTGGTTGGACATGAGAACTCAGGTTCGCATCTTTGAAAGTTCGCAACTTGAAGGTTCTTATGTAGGGGACTTACTGTAATTCTCAAATCTGTCATGAAGCATTCACATAAGGGGGCATATGTTTTCATTTCTCTTGAATAAATACCAAAGAATAGGATTGCTGGGTCATATGGTAAGTGTGAATTTAACTTTATACAAAAGTGCTGAACTGTTTTACAAAATGTCTGTACCATTCCTACTAGCAATGTTTGAGAGTTGTAGCTCTTTCATATTCTTGGCTGGTATTTTGTATTGCAGTATTATTATTATTATTATTGCTGTTGTTACTATTACTTTAGTCAGTCTAGTTGGTGTGTTGTGGTATTTTTAATTTAATTTGCATTTTCCCAACAACTAAGGATGCAGAATGTCCTATCGTGCGTATTTCCCAACCATTTCTCTTCTCTTGGATAAGTGTTTGCTCAGAATTTTGCCCACTTTTATATTGGGTTGTTTTTCTTCTCATTGTTGAGTTGTAAGCATTTTATATATATATTCTGGATATAAGTTCTTTATCAGGTATGTGTTTTGCAAATATTTTCTCCCCATCTCTAGCTATCTTTCAACTTTTTAAACAAGATCTTTTAAACAAGATCTTTTAAAGAGCAGACATCTTTAATTTTTATACAGGCTAATATATCAGTTTTTTCTTTTATAATTTGCATATTGTGTCTTGTATAAAAACAATCTTTGCCTATCCCAAGAATGAAAACAATTCTCCTATGTTTTCTAACCATAAGTTTTGTCATTTTAGACATTTAGGTCTAGGATCCATTTCAAGTTGAGTTTCACATATGGTACAAGTTGAAGTTTATTTTTTGTTATTGTTGTTTGTGGATATCTGATTGCTTCTGCACTATTTGTTGGAATACTACTTTTTCTATATTGAATTACTTTGAAAACTTTGTTAAGAAATTTATTAACTAAATAAGTGTGGGTGTATATCTGGACTCTTTATTCTTTTAAAGTGAACTCTACGTCTACCATCATGCCAGTACCATACTATGTTGATTACTGTAGCTTTTGATACTTAGTCTTGAAATTAGGTAGTGTGAGTCTTCCACATTTGTTTTTCTACTTCAAAATTGCTTTGACCCTTCCAGTTCTTTCACTTTTTCATAAAAATTTTAGAAGCAGATCAACTGGTTGGACAAAAAGCCTGTAGGAGTTTTGATTGAAATTGTCTTCAATCTATAGGTCAATTAGGGAAGAATTGATATGTGAATAGTATTGAGGTTTTGAATCCATGAACATGGTTTATGTTCCCATTTATTTAGGTCTTCTTAATTTCTCTCATCAGTGGTTTGTACTTTTTAGTATATATATATATATCTTGCACATATTTTGTTAGCTTTATCTCTAAGTATTCTGTTTTTTGATGATATTGTAAGTAGTATTTAAATTTTAATTTAAATTTCCAATTGTTCATTACTAGTGTATAAAAGTACAATTTTTATATTGACCTTGTATTTTGAGAACTGGCTAAACCCATTTATTAATTCTGGTATTTTTTTTTTTTTAGCATTTTCAGTATAGATAATCATGTTGTCTCAATTAAGACAGTTTTCTTTCTTTCCAAACTGCATAACTTTAATATTTTCCTTTCTTATTGCACAGTACAATGTTAAGTAGAAGTAGTGAAAGGTGCCATTCTTGCTTTTTTCTGATTTTATAGGAAAAGCATTCAATCTTTCACCATTAAGTATGATGGCAGGTGTAGATATTTTACAGATGCCGTTTATCAGGTTGAGAAAGTTCTCTTTAACTTACAGTTTTCTGAAGATTTTTTTTATTATGAATGGAGATTGGATTTTATCAAAAGATTTTTTTGCATCTATTGAAAAGATCATAAAGTTTTTCTTTTTTACTCTGTTGATATGGTGAATTACATTGATTGACTTTTATGTAAACCAACTGTACATTCTTATGGTAGCTCTTACTTGGTCATGATAAGTTATATTTTTACTTATTGAATATTTTGGTAAGAATTTTTGTGTTTATGATGGATAGATATTGGTTTACAGTTTTTTTTCCTTCTATATTTTCTTTTTGTTTGTGTGTGGTTTGTTATCAGTAATACTGACCTCAGAATGAGTTTGGATATGCTATCTTGTTTTCTATTTTGTGAAAGAGTTTTTTTAGAACTCCTACTAAAACTCTTTGTTTTTAAGACTACTTTGTTTAGCACTACTATAGCCATTTCATCTTTCTATTGATTACTATTTTCATCGTATATCTTCTTCTATCCTTTTATTTTAAACTTACTGACATCTCCAAAGTCCCTTTTGCTACATAAGGTGACATTCACAGGTTCATAATGTGTGTGTGTGTTTGCTCTTAAGTTTATTTATAAATAAATAATATAAATGATATCTTTATCATTTATAAATAAATAATATTTTATCATTTATAAATAAATAATATAAATAATTGGTGAAATAAATAATTAATATAAATAATTTGTAAAAGTCTAACTTCAGATAGTATTTTACCACTTTACAGTACAAGAACTTTGCAGTAAAAATTGTAAATCCTTTTCCTCCTTCCTGTTCTTTTTGCTTTGATTGTGCATTTCACTTCTCCCTATGTTATAAACCTCACAATATTTTGTTACTATTTTCATTAAACACTCAGTTATCTTTTATATTTGCCTATTTAAAAATAAGAAAAAAGATATCTTTTATATTTACTTGCAATTTACTATTTCTGGTACTCTTCTTTATAGGTCAAAATTTCTATTTGTATTATACTCTTTCTGCCTAAAAACTTCCTTTAATATATTTTTTTTGATTCAGATATGCTAGCAATGAACTTTTTCAGCTTTTCTCTGTCTGAAGGAGTCTTCACTTTGCCTTCCTTTCTATAAAACATTTTGCTGGGCATAAAATTCTGAGTTGATAGTTTTGTTGTAGTCTTGTCAGTAGTTTAAAGATGTACTTCACCTGGCTGTTGTAATTAATTAGAAGTCTTAATGAGAAGTCTTCTGTACTTTTTATCTTTCTTGCCTCTGTGTGTGTGTGTGTGTGTGTGTGTGTGTGTGTGTATGCTATTCTTCAAGATTTTCCCTTATATTTGGCTTTCCAAAGTTTAACTCTGATGTGCTTACATTTTTTCTCTACTTGTGTATATATTTTTTCCATTTGTATTTATCCTGCTTGCTGTTCTCTGACCTTTTTGGATGTGTGGTTTGTAGTATTTCATTAGTTTTAGAAAATTCTTAGCCTAAATTTCTTCAGATTTCTTCCAATCTCCTAAGTTTTTTCTTCTGGAACTTGACTTACTTATACATTAAACTCTTTGATATTGTCCCATAACTCTGGTGCACTGTTTTTTCATCTTTGTTTCATTTTGGGTAATTTCTCTTTACCTCTCTTCAAGTCCAAGTCCATTGTTTCTGTCCATTGCGCAGTTTGTTGATAAGGCTATCAAAGGAACTCTTGATACCTAGTTAGATTTTTTAAATTTCACACTTTCGTATTTCACATTTTTTGTTGTATCCATCTCTGCTGAAATTCCCTATTTGTTCCTGCATGGGATCCATCTTTTCCATTAGACTCTTTAATATATTACTTATAGTTATTTTAAGGTGAGTCATTCCTGAGTCTGCTTCTGTTAATTGCTTTTTCTTTTTTTTTTTTTAATAGCTCTTCTGTGTGTGTGTCTGTGTGTGTGTGTGTGTGTGTGTGTGTTTTAATTAATTAATTTTTGGCTGCCTTGGGTCTTTGCTGCGCGTGGGCTTTTCTCTAGTTGCGGCAAGTGGGGGCTACTCTTCGTTGAGGTGCACCGGCTTCTCATTGCGGTGGCTTCTCTTGTTGCGGAGCACGGGCTCTAGGCGCACGGGCTTCAGTAGTTGTGGCACGCGGGCTCAGTAGTTGTGGCTCACAGGCTCTAGAGTGCAGGCTCAGTAGTTGTGGTGCATGGGCTTAGTTGCTCTGCGGCATGTGGGATCTTCCCAGACCAGGGCTTGAACCTGTGTCCCCTGCATTGTCAGGCAGATTCTTAACCACTGTGTCACCAGGGAAGTCCTGCTTTTTCTTTTGAGAATGGATCTTTATTTTTCCCCTAGCTTTTTTTTTTAAATGTCTCCTAGTTTCAGTTGAATGCTAAACATCATGTTTATGGAAATCAGATGAAAGTGAAATAGATTGTATTTATGCCTGGAAGTGGACATGTCTCTTTCTCTGTCAGACTGCTAGTGTGGAAGTTTGAGCCAATCTATTCAGTAGTTTAGCTAGCTATAGATTTTGTGGTTACTACTTTTACCTTCAATGCACCATAAACTTAAAATTCTTCCCATGATAGGTTTCTATCATCTTGTGCTTAGTGTGGGACTCAGGGTGCTAGAGGTGGTTTTTTTTCCTCTGTTCCATCTACAGTTTTCAGTAGATCCTACATACCTGAACAACACTGAGGGGCTTTCTCTAGCTTCCTAATTACTGGCACCTCTTCAACAAACACCTGTTTGTGTTGTTATTGCTTGGTAGCCCTGCTAAGCTTGTGATTGGAGCAATGCATCTCTCTATTCTCCTGGTCCAGATTTAGGTTTACTTTTTTAAATTTATTTATTTTAATTTTTGGCTGCGTTGGGTCTTCATTGCTGTGCGCGGGCTTTCTCTAGTTGTGGTGAGTGGGGGCTACTCTTCATTGCAGTGCATGGGCTTCTCATTGCAGTGGCTTCGCTTGTTGAGGAGCACAGCGTCTAGGTGCACGGGCTTCAGTAGTTGTGGCATGTGGGCTCAGTAGTTGTGACTCGCGGGCTCTAGAGTGCAGGCTTAGTAGCTGTGGCACAGGGACTTAGTTGCTCTGCGGCATGTAGGAGCTTCCTGGAGCAGGGCTCGAACCCATGTCCCCTGCATTGGCAGGCATATTCTTAACCACTGCACCACCAGGGAAGCCCCAGATTTACTTTTAAGCAGAGTCTTTGTGTCTGAGCTTAGGAAATGGTATCTCTTCACCATATCTTCCTATTCCTTCTATGACAGTTAAACAACGTCACCTATCTCTGACAGGTCTCAGGAAGGAAAGAGTTTTCTGCTGCTGACTCAGCAATAGAAGGCTCTGCTTTATAGTCAGGATTCTGAGCCTGGGGAGGATTTCCCTGCCCTTTCCCAAGGGGGCAAACAGCTTTTGTACCTACCCTTCCCCCAGAGGCAGTGAACCTTTGCCTCGTTGCTCAAGCGGAAAGGATGGTTTCCTACCCTTCCTCTAGTGGCTTGGCTTGTACCCCTCCCCAGCAGTCCTAGGTGCAGGAAGATTTGCTGCCCGCTTCTCAATGGCATGAAGACAGGGTCCAGGGAATAAGTGTTGTGTGCTTGTCCCTCAGTGACAGGCAATCACCTCTTTCATATGTGTGCCACTAAAGGGAGCTCACTCTGTTCTTCTGTACCCATTTTTCTTATGATCACCTGATGGAGGCCCATGAAGAAAATGTAAGTAAGAACTTCCGTTGTGTTTGGAGCTCTCAGGTATGCTAAACTGATGTGCTAGCCTACATTCAGCCTTTTGTGTTGTATTACAATTTTAGCTGGTTATTTATTAATTTCTATGGCAGTCGTCTCTTCCATACTCTGCCAAAGGTAAAACAGTCCATGGGTCTCATCTCTCTTCAGAGGTGTTTGTAACTCCTTGGAATTCCCTTTGCTTTATTCTTTTGCAACCTCAGATCTCTGATGGATTCAAGAAAGTTATGATTTTGTAGATTATCGATTTTCTTGTTCTTAGGGTGACAGTGATGTTCACTTGTGGCTTTCTACACTTAAACAGAAGTGAAACTGGCAACGACCTTTTGGGCATTTGGTGAGCAGTAGCATAGTTTATTTTTCAGGCAGAATAAAAATTTGAAAGCACATATTTTATCTTGTCACTTTTCCACTTAAAACCTCTACAGTGGTTTCTCAGCACCCTTAAAACTCAAATGTCATCCCACAACCCATTCCCTTTGTCCTCGGGCTACCGCCTACCTCACTACACTGAACTCATACCACGTGCCTCCAGCTCACTCTGATGAGTCCTTACAGCATAGGTAGCCCTTATTTCAATATACTAGACTTCTTTCTGTCTCTGAGTTTTTAAGCTCTAGCTGGAATGCTCTATCTCCAGATTTCTGTGATTGGCTATTTTTTTCATTCAGTTTACATCTGAAATGCCCACTCTCCTTCAGTTATTTCCTGATCTTAAATCCCATTTTTTGTATGACAACACTATGACATTTTTTCCTTATTTCTCTCACCCCCAAGAGAAAATAAACTCCACGAAAGAAGAGAAATTTTCTCTAGTATTCATCTCAGTATTCTTAGCACGCAGATCAGTACTGGGAACATATTAGAAACTCCATAACTACTTACTGAAAGAAGGTTGGACGAATGAACACCGTAGCTCAGTGAGTTTGTATGTATGTAGGTATGTAGGTGTGTGTGCGTGCTTGGTCTCACCAGACCCTAGAACAATTGCTTGCACGTAGTAAAAACTCAATAGATATCAAATATCTCAATAGATATTTATTCAGTAAAAAAAAATATGCAGGAATATAGATCTTAGCACAATATGATATGGATTCAGTAGATCTAGCCCATGGGCAAATTGTAAAAAAAAAAAAAAGGGGGGGGTGAAGTTTGTTATGAATACCTTTTTTAATTTTCCAATATTTATTCTTCTGGTAGCACCCTGTCTTCTGGAGCCATTCTTTTCTTTCTTGCAATCATTATAAGTGACTGAAACAGTATAAGTGATTTCCATCATAGGAGAAGTTACGTTTCACAAAGGAGCAACAGCGTCAAATAAAAGGGTAACTTTTAACACATGGAATTTCAGGTCCCAGCCAATGCCAAAGATGGGGTGATTTGCAAAGGACAGTTTTCAGCTTATCAGAACTTTCCCAAAGGGTGTGACTCACAAATACCACACATATTCATTCTTCCTTCTCTAGGAGCAATAGAGTCCAGACCTCGGACATAACCAAACTCAGTACTAGCAAGTACATTCCAAAGACTGAATCTTATTAGAGTATCTTTTAGGTTCAACTGTCAATGAAAGGGAGAGGAAAATCTTGTCTTTTCTTGCCTGTCTGGCTTCCCCCCCTCCCTCCCTTCCTTCCTTTCTTCCTTGAGAAATTTCCACACACATTAAAAATGTAATTTGCTTCCTTCCCCCCCCCCACCACCCCCATCCTTTTTTCAGTAAGGAAAGGCGATCCAGGGAGTCTCCACCTACATTTCATTAAGCACCATCCCACTGTTTTTCACATCAGCAATCAGTGTGGTAACAATGCAGTCACAAATCATTTCATATTGTGGTTATGTAGGGGCTTCAATCAGATTTTTTTTTAAATCCTTCTCCAGATAAAATCTTTAGATCAGCTCTTTAAGTATAATTGGGAGAGAGAATTAATAACAATTGAGTTACATTTTTTCTAGTTTGCAAATTAAAAAAATCTTGACTAATGTAACATGTAAATCTATTATTAACTTTTCTGAGTCAATGTTACTAATTACTTCAATATTCCTTTTTAGGACTTGCTATTATATAGCTTTTCTATATTTTTGCTTGTTGTAATCTTCTAATCTCCTTTATACCACCACTTCTCCATTTTAATTATAATCCAGTTTAAATAAACACATGAGAATGGTAAAGATGGATTTTATAAAATCATTAAGCTGCTTTACTTTACAATTTGAGGGAAGGGGCTACAGTGGAATTTTGCAGAGCTAAGAAAATTGTTTACATTGCTCTGATAAGAAGCAATTTAATATGAGCATCTATAAACATCCATTTCATATTTGCCATAGTTTGTTGTTAGTTTTTTCATATGAAAGTTTTGTTTTTTTGCTTTAAGTCTTGAAGATGTATTCATTAAGACTCATTTAAGCACTAGAGCACTGCTAAAATTCCCTGATTTAAAATATCCAAGTTTCTGATTACATAACAAGACCTCAAATATTTGGCTCCTATACAACTGGCACCTTTCAACAAATGGAATTCTAGGCAGAAGTTAAGAAGAGCTTTTGAGAAAAGCCAAAGGCACTGAGTTCAAAGAAATTTCCTGGTTGGGCAGGTCTCTGTAAAATCAAAGTGTTCTGGGATTGATTGGAAAGAAAAGCATGCAACTAAGCACACTCCATCCTGTAGGGTCACAGGGCAAATGAGCATTGAAGCTGAGCTGAAGAGGAGAAGGAGAGCAGTGATGAGCAGGCAAGAGAAAGGGCAGCAGGAGGAAGAAAAAATATCAACAGGAAAGGAGGGAAAGGAGGGTTGAGGCATGATTGGTATAAGATAGACCAGGATGAGGAAACGGAAAGGAAACATCAAGAAGGGAAAGAAGAAAGCAGAAGGACAATGGTGTGAAAAAGAGGAAATAAACATATGAAAGATCCAAACCAAGGAAAAATGGAATCTTATCCAGAATATCCTATTATGTTATAATACCTGAAAGTTAAGAATTAACTCTAATCTTTATTGGTCCACACTGACAAATAACAGCACTTATTTTGATAAGATAACAACTCAGATTGCCTACTCAAGTGCAAGGAACTGTCTCACATGGGTTATCCCATTGCTCCTTATGGGGATCTGGTTAGTCACTGCTTTCATGGCTACGTTCATAGATTAGAAAACTGAGCCATTGTAAGTAACTGGCCCAAGATGTTAGCCTGGTAGAATGAGAAATTGGATTAATATATAACTCTACTCAAAGAGCATGGTTCAGTTATGCCATTTTGGTCTTACCCTATTTTTTTATCCTATATATGTTATCGTAGATGACATTCATATAGCCAAGTTTCCTTGCCATGAATTCTCTCAAATTCTTTACGTAATAAATACAACTATATTTACTCTTTGTAATACCTGTCCTCTTGCCTCACGTTCCTGCAGAAATTAATAGGGTCCTTATCCAGATTGATAAGACGACTTGCTTATTAACAGTCTTGGCTTTGGTGCTGGGCTCACTTCCTTGATGAGGAAATGCCTTTTGATTTTGGCCAAGAAGTAAAAATTGAAGTGCTCTCCACATTAACCCAGTCCTATCGGTTTCCAACATGTGAGTGAATGTTAAAAGTCCACATCACACCTAAACACTTTGACTGCATCTTCCTGGTAAACGCCATGTGGCTCTTTATCTATCACAGAAATTTACCTTTTAATGCCCAAGTCATATTACACTAGCCATATTAGCAACATATCTTTCATCACTACTTCCTTCAAATTTTGTGATACTAAAATTACTAATTGAAATGGTTAACAGTAGATTTACAAGAACTGATTCTCTTTAGGTTGATTCTGTTAGATATTTAGGAGCTTTTCCTCAATATTATCTCAGATATTTTCATATCATATTAAGATTTGTGCATATATTTCAAAATACTATTTACACTAAATTTTGTTATTTAATGTATTAATCATATATTTCAAAAGTATTTTGATAACTGTATTTTAATATACGAGTTTTCCTTCTTAATTCTCTACACTGTATTTTATACATTTAAAAATATTAAATTTGAAAGGTGTCCACAGACGGGCAAAATGATCCACTGCACAAGAAATTGAGAATTTCTAATCTTGTCTAAGTGCGCTAATCCAAACCATCTAATCTCACTCCTGGATAGCTATTATCCTCCTAACTTGTCTCACTCCCTCTGTTCTCACTACTCTGAGATCTAATCTACAATGAAACACAAGGAGTATCCTTAGAATATGTAAATGCCCTCTCACTCTCCTGCTCAAAACCCTCTAATGCTTTCCCAAAACATTTAGACTCAAATCCAAATTCCATACCCTGGTCTGAATACCATGTATCTAGTTTCTTCCAGTTTTCTCTTGACCTAGCTTCTCACCCTTTCCTTTACTCATACTCACCATGCTCTATCATGCGGACTTTCTTTCTGTTCTATCATACCACGTTCAAGCCTGCCTAAGGCCTTTGGTTTGGTCTGGCTCTTTGGAATTCTTTCCTCCATCTCCTCACCCACATCACCTCTTAGCAAGGCTTTTACTCCCCCATCAGATCTTAGCTCAAATATCACCCCTTAAGATTATTCCTGACTAAAATCATGCTTTCCTTCTCAAGTCACTGTCACATCATCTCCTGTATTTGCTTCAGAGTGTGGTTATTGCTATCTGAAATCACCTTATTAACATTTATTCACATGTTTTATTATCTGTTTTTCCTTTACCAGAGTGTAAGTTCCAAGAATGCAAAGACTTTGTCTGTCTGGCTCACCACTTTCAATCCTGTGGTACATGATGGGAACCCTACAAATATTTCTGAGTGAATGAGCCTCATCATTTTATTGAAGAGGAAACTAAGGAACAGAATTAGTTTCCTTGTCATTCATACAGTGATATAGGCACTGAAAACATCTGCAATTAAACTTTCAATCACCTGTAGATATTTTATTTTTGAATACAGTTAACAAATTTGTCCATTATTGAAAAATACGTTTTTTGGTATTGAATGAGTTTTTCAGTGATTTGTCATACTCAATCCTGAAAAGATTAATTATCTAAGCACAAAGCCTAGATTCTTTTCACAGCACTGGTTAACTTGTCCTAAAGTTACTTTGAAGTCATAATTTTGAAAATTGTACGTTGTTAGATCTATATTCATCCTTGGACGGTTTTTATACAACAGTGCCCTCTATGTTCAACCAATATTAGATAGTCCACCAAACACTTCTTAGGTTATTTAAAGACAGTTCATTGTTTTATTTAGCCTACGGTTGAGTAAAAAAATGTAATCATACACTACAATCAATAGCTTAATTTCAAGGCCACTGATTCATTTAGTTTCCAGGCTTTTGGAAATGTTTGAATGTGGATTAAATATCATATTTCATTAGCTTTCATTTCATTTAGATTTACAAAAATTAGTATTTCCTTTTCATAGAAAGAAATCTCAAGTAGATCTAGTTTGCTTATTTTCATGAAATAGCTGAGCAAATAATAAACAATCTAGTTGAAAACAGGACCTTGGCTGGTCTTTAAAACCAGCTGAACTAATAAACCAACTTGTCAGGGCTGTTTTCCCCAGAGCAGTTTTTCCTTTGATGCTGCTAGCCTGTAGGTACTCTGATTTATTATAGGATTTGCATTTGTGATACTGGTCAAATCATCTGAAAACCTAGATGTTTTGGACAAAGCAATAAACAGATGACCTAAGTGGGATTAAATTTTTACAAAAGAGCTTTCTCTGCTTTAGTCCCAGAATCTGTCGGTGTTCCGCCGGGCGGTGTGATCAAAGCCAGATATGTCTGGAACAGAGTAAAGACAAATTGTGACTGCCTCACAGAATAAGCAATAAGCAAGTTAGGCAGGTAATGCAGAATTCTTGTGGAAGCAGTGATGCTTATGTTTCATGTTATGAAAATAGTGGGAATGAATCTGGATGTTGAAAAACCGAGTCATGTCAGAGCACTTGAGTCAGCTATGTGTATGCCTCCTAGGGAGTTCTCCTTTGTTCTTTTTAGAGGCACTTGGCTTATTTTAATGGCTTTTCGTTGCATGGCATAATCACCAGCTATGTGATTAACCATGTCTAGTTAAGTTATTTCATCACATCAAAAGTAGTGTAAAATAGCTTTTCTGTTGACTGGAAAGCTGAGTTTGGTGGTTATGAATGTACCAGACATCAAAGAGCTCTATTATCCGCAGACTATATGGAAGCAGGCCAGCAGCGTTGCACTTTTCCCTTCTATTCCTCCTTCCTTTAAGTGGACTCATCACCCACTCGACTGGAGGGAAGGAGGTGATTTCTATAATAGTCCACTCTTGCACTTTTTATCCAAATAAGGAAGATGGTGACCAGCTGTTTTGTGTGTCTACTAAAGGCAGATAAAGGGAAAAAAGTATTCATATTGTAGCATGAAGACACCACTGTGTACTGGCTAGAAAAAGCACTGAAGAAGCTCCTCAATCCAGCTTTTACCTCTAGCCAGTTGTACAATTATGGCTAAGCTGTTTAATTTCTCTTAAAGTGTCTATAAAAGGCTGGGACTAGTCAGATAGTCTGAAAAGTTCTTTGGGGCACTAAATTGTATGAGATTGTAATCTTATAACCTAAAGTTGAAATGAGCAAATGAGAGATACCCCAGAGATATCAGCCCCAGAAAAATGTCAATGTAGAGAACATTAACTGTTAACTATGTAATAATACATCTTGATAGTGCCAAAACAGAGTAGGTGCTTCATAGGGTCTAATTAGATTATCCTGATGAGCAGAAGCGTTCACATTTTTATTGTATACTTATCTCAGTTTGGGTGCCTCAAAAGCAGATGCTGAGATGAGGAGTCCTTTGAAAATGATTTATTAGAAGTGTTCCCTGGAAAAACTGGTGGGAAAATGAAAAAGTAGGGCTATGAAGAGAAGGAAGTCAAGAAGGATGCAATATCAATATCAAGGATGCAATATCTCAAGTAGAGATTCAGGCCATGTTCGAGAATACAGTGGTAGGGAAATCCAATAGAGGAGTGACCCAGAAGAAAAAATGTATTTCCTGGGCTTCCCTGGTGGCACAGTGATTGAGAGTCCGCCTGCCGATACAGGGGACACGGGTTCGTGCCCCAGTCCAGGAAGATCCCACATGCCGTGGAGCGGCTGGGCCCGTGAGCCATGGCCGCTGAGCCTGCGCGTCCGGAGCCTGTGCTCCGCAACGGGAGAGGCCACAGCAGTGAGAGGCCCGCGTACCGGAAAAAAAAAAAAAAAAAAGTATTTCCTTAAAAGAAATAGTTCTTTCCCAGGACAAATGAAGAAGTCTTCAACTTGGGGGATGCCTGGAGATTGTATTTTCTAAGATGTAGTTTATCATCGTTCTGCAGGAATTATATTCTGATGGCAGCTTCCTACTTGGATCATCATTATTGGATAAGAGCACGATGTCAACATCACTGTAGAATTCCTGAGAACCCAGTGTGCTCTGTTTAGTTCTGCATAGTGTCAAAGAAAACATATATAGCATCAGACAGCAAATGAAAGTAGCATTTTGTATGTTAATCTTCTTTTGTTCCCTATAGACATGAAAATCTGGTGTCCAAATTCTAAGGAATTTAAGATTAATTCCATAAAAAGCTAGTCTGATTTCCCACATTTTTCTCTTTCCTGATATATGATTCAAGAATGGCTACAGTAAACTATTCTTCACTTTTTAATAGCTTCTACGTACCAAAAATACACTTCAAAATGATTCCTTGATTAGTTACATTGGACTGTTAGAAGCTTTCCTGACTATTACAGCCAAGGACAAAAGAACTAAGAGAATGATGTACTTATATGCCTCATGATGGCAACTCAAGCCCCTATTCACTGACTTTATCCCCAAATCTGATTTTTAACCCATTATCCTTACATTTGTGTTGTATTTCAACTTTGAAAAGTTGAGAAGAATCTCTCCCCCATTTTGACTTCTCCCCATCTTCATTTTTTATTCTTTTTTTTTTTTTTTTTTGCGGTACGCGGGCCTCTCACTGCTGTGGCCTCTCCCGTTGCGGAGCACAGGCTCCGGACATGCAGGCTCAGCGGCCATGGCTCACGGGCCCAGCCACTCCGCGGCATGTGGGATCGTCCCGGACCGGGGCACGAACCCGTGTCCCCTGCATCGGCAGGCGGACTCTCAACCACTGTGCCACCAGAGAAGCCCCCCAGCTTCATTTTAAAATTCAACTCTTCACCTGGTCATTGACATGAAAATATCCTTCTCTAAAATCCTTCAAGAATAGCATAGGTGGTTCACTTGAAAAGCAAAAGTAGCAAGTCAAATGAGTAAGGCAAGGTGGCAGGTGAATCCTGAGAGGAAGAAATATGAGGAGAAATTCAACATCTGGAATTGGCTAAGATATAAAAGGATCCCACTATATAGTGAGAGAGAGGAATTTGTACAGGCATTGTTTTCAGATGGATGCAGCGAAAGAGGAACCTGGGTGGTGGTGGTTATAGTTATTTTGTTGTTGGTTTATTAGTATGGCATCCAAATATATATTAAAATGGCTGTTTTTAACTTGAGAAAACTACTTATTCTCTAAGCATTGATAGAGAATTTAGCCTAGAAGATGGGGCTAAAAATATTTATCCTGAAGAGTTTTACTGGAATTAAATAAGATAACATGCACAGATTACTTAGCACACTTGAAGCATTCAATAAATGGTAGCTTCTGTTTTTATCTCTGAGCCATAGGATAAGTGCTCGGTACCTCGTCTATCAGGATTTTGTTGCTTTTTGTAGTTGGCCTATTATAGAATAGTGTAAGAACAAGAAAGTGACCTTATTGGGTAAAAGTAAGAGTTGCACACTTCATCATCTACAATTTAAAGCCTGTGAAGGTTAAGAAGATATTTAAATGAATGGTAATCCAGTGAAATCAACAACTGAAAAAAAGCTATTATCAGCAACCAAGATGTGAATTTTATACTTTGTCAAATACCTGTTGCATGAAAAGGTGCTTCAGGAAATGGTCATTATTTGATAGATCCATAAATAAAATGGACTCGTTATATCCTATTGTGACACATAATTTCATCTAACAATGTTTCCACAATTGCTCTACTAAAGTAAACTTCCAGATGAGTTCTGCAAGTTCTGTGGAATTTAAAATATCATTTTGTTAATAAACGGTGGAAGCATTGTTTATATAAGAAGAATAAAAGATTCCAGTTTGAAATTACATCCAAATAAAGTTAAATGTTATTTAAAGCTTTCTCTTCTCTATATCTTTAGCAGTTGGATCCCAGTCACCACAGGGCTTTTGCTCAGAAAGAGTGGTGGCTCAGAAAGAGTACCAGTTTGGAGGGGCTGAGACAGAGCAGAATTGCTAAAGGATTTGGAGCATATTTAGGAGTGAGGTTAAAAAAAAAATCTTAGTTGTTGGTGAGGCCAGAGAAATTTGGGGGAAGAAACATGTAGTTGTGCTAGGAATTTAGTTATTCTATCTCATATAATCCTCACATCTTGAGGAAGAAAAAAAAGGATGCTCAAGCAGCTAAGTAACTTGCTAGAGGTAAATGGCTGTCATGATTCAGTCCCAGGATATTCTGACTCCAAAGCCCATGTTCTTTCCTCTAGATCATGCTCTGCACTTCCATTTTAAAAATAATTTCTTACTTTAAAATGTATTTAGCTCTGCATTTTTAGATACGTTTGTATCCCTGGAAACCAAATGACAGAGGGTTTGTCTTCTTCAGGGTACTGTTTTATTCTAAGACATCAGGGGAGCACCCTGCTCATATATTACTGTCAGAAGTCTTTGGCAGGTATGCCAAGTTATCTTCCTTTTCCTGAAGCCTGGGGTTGGGGGGGGGGAGGGGGGAGGGGAAACAAGAGACTGTGGCAGGTTAAACAGAGGCAAGAGAGCCAGAAAAGACAAGGCAACTGACAGAAGCCGGGTAAGACTGGCAAATGAGAATTACACTGCATTTCAAAAGAAAGAGTTGAAAGAACATAAATTGATGCTAATAGGAAGTATAGACAAGCAAGGGTTATTAGACCTTTGGTGCTTTTTAAAAGTCAATAGTATTTTGATTATATGATGGAGAGAACTGTTGTAAAATGGTCTTTCAATGACTTTGTGAGTGGGTTGTGTCTGACTCTCTGGAGAGCATTGGTTTACATTGAAGTATGAGGCCTTTTAACATTATCACGCGGCATTGCACCACTGCACTTATTCTACATTAACTGAAAAAGCCAGTCCAAAAAGTCTTGTCAACTCCACCAGGAATCTTTTACCGCCATAACGCTACATAACCAACTACCTTAAAACTCAGTGGCTTAAAACAGTAAGCATGTATTTAGTTCACAGATCTGTGGGTTAATTGGTTGGTTTTGCTTCTCTTGTGGGAATCGTTCATATATTGTGGGGGATGGCTGGCTTTTGGATGAACTAAGATGGCCTTGCTTGGGATGACTGCTGTGATTTGGCTGTGTCCTCATGTCTTTCATCCTCAAGCAGGCTTGCTGTGACAGTGAAGGCAGACCGCAGGAGCAGGAAAACCCTGTTATACAAGCGCTTCTCAAGTCGGCTTGTGTCATGTTTGTTAATATTTCATTGGCCAAAGGCAGTCATGTGACCAGCACCAGAGCAGAGGGCTCTGCACAGATACATGGCAAGGACCTGTATTCAGAGAAGGGGAGGAATCTGAGTCATTATTGTAACCTTTGTACAATAACCACGTGACCTTTGTCTGTACATTTTAGGTTTCTGCTGAGGACAAAAAAAAAAAAAAAAGAAATTAAAAAAAAAAAGCAGCAGAACACACATATTTAGGGGGGAAATATGCAACCAAAGAATTTCACTAAATACAAGATACAATCTCCAAAACCACATTGGTTCTAATAGCAGGGGCACTGTAATTACTTTTTGCTTTTTTCTTAGAGAAAGCGAGGGGGGCTGAGTAGCTCTGAATGTAAGTGAATTAGCTGCATTTACATTTATTGTGGTTAGTGACATATTTGGACTTCTTTTCTATTGTATATTCTGACTTTTATTTACTGTCCCACATTTAAAAAAAATATTTATTTATTTTATTATTTATTTATTTTGGCCGCACTCGGGATCTTCATTGCGACATGCAGGATCTTTAGCTGAGGCATGCGGGAGCTTTTAGTTGCAGCATGTGGACTCTTAGTCATGGCATGCATGTGGGATCTAGTTCCCCGACCAGGGATCGAATCTGGGCCTCCTGCATTGGGAGCTCGGAGTCCTACCTACTGGGCCACCAAGGAAGTCCCACTGTCCCACATTTTTGTTACCTGTTTTCTCTTTCTTAATCAACATTCTAATATTTTCTATTTTTTTCTGTCTCAAGTTTGGAAGGTATACATTCTATTTACTTTCTTTTACCAACTGCCTGAAAATTTTTAGCAGTCATTCTTAACTTAATATTTTAACCAAGACAGAATTAAACAAACCACATTTTTCTTCTTAAGTCCACTTCAATATTTTTCAGCTTCCTCATGAATTCACCCTCACAGTCTTATTACTTTTATTTTCTAACATTTAATACTATGGTTTTAAAATTCCAAAAGTGTTTATTCTCAGTCAGTACTGGGTTACTTTTTTTTTTTTTTTGCGGTACACGGGCCTCTCACTGTTGTGGCCTCTCCCGTTGCGGAGCACAGGCTCCCGACGCGCAGGCTCCGCTGCCATGGCTCACGGGCCCAGCCGCTCCGCGGCATGTGGGATCTTCCCGGACCAGGGCACGAACCTGTGTCCCCTGCATCGGCAGGCGGACTCTCAACCACTGTGCCACCAGGGAAGCCCAACTTATATTTTTAAAACTCACCTGTTTAAAGTGTTTCAGTAGTTTCAAAAATGTATTATGAATTTTAAATATTTCTTTAAAATTTTTAAAGTGGATAACATGAATATGGTATAAAACTCAAAAGGTTCCAAGAAGGTGTATAGTAAAAAGGCTGTCCTTCATCCCATTGTGCCATGAAAACCAAGCTCATTTCAGATGCAATTAGCACTTTTATATATTCCTACCTATTTTATGCAAATCAAGTATACATACATATTTGTGTGTGTGTGTGTGTGCGCGCTTGGGTATATGTATACTTGCTTTTTTAAAATTGATGTATAGTTGATTTACAATGTTGTGTTAATTTTTGCTGTGCAGCAAAGTGATTCAGTTATACATATTATATATATATTCTTTTCCATTATGTTTTATCACAGGATATTGAATATAGCTCCCTGTGCTATACAGTAGGACCTTGTTTATCCATTCTATATATAATAGTTTCCATCTGCTAATCCCAAACTCCCAATCCATCCCTCCCCCACTCCCCTCCTCCTTGACAACCATGCATCTGTTCTCTATGTCTGTGAGTCTGTTTCTGTTTTGTTGATATGTTCATTTGTGTCATATTTAGATTCCATATATAAGTGATATTATAAGGTATTTGTCTTTCTCTTTCTGACTTACGTCGCTTAGTATGATAATCTCTAGGTCCACCCATGTTGCTGCAAATGGCATTATTTCATTCTTTTTATGGCTGAGTAATATTCCATTGTATATGTGTAACACATCTTCTTTATCCACTCCTCTGTCGATGGACATTTAGGTTGTTTCCATGTCTTGGCTGTTGTAAATAGTGCTGCTATAAACATAGGGGTGCATGTATCTTTTCAAATTATAGTTTTGTCTGGGTATATGCCCAGTAGTGGGACTGCTGGATCATATGGTAATTCTATTTTTGGTTTTTTGAGAAACCTCCATACTGTTTTCCATAATGGCTGTATCAATTTACATTCCCACCAACAGTGTAGGAGGGTTCCCTTTTCTCCACACCCTCTCCAGTATTTATTGTTTGTATACTTTTTAATGATGGCCATTCTGACTGGTGTGAAGCGGTACCTCATTGTAATTTTGATTTGCATTTCTCTGATAATTAGTGATGATGAGCATCTTTTCATGTGCCTCCTGGCCATCTGCATGTCTTCCTTGGAGAAATGTCTATTTAGGTCTTCTGCCCATTTTTCAATTGGATGGTTTGTTGTTTTGTTATTGAGTTGTATGACCTGATTTATACTTGCTCTTTGACTTTGATTCAAAGAGACTATTATGTACAATGTTCTGAGTCTTGAGCTGCCTTTTTCAAAGTATTGCTTTACAGTATTTGTAATATTACTTCCTCTTTAAATTATTATGACAAAATTTTCTTTTAGCACATTTCAAAGCAGCATATAAAATTATCTCATTCTTTTGATTGGCTACTTGGTGTTTCATTGAAATGATAGACCCTATTTTATTTAACAAAGTACCCTATTAATGGATATTTCATTTGTTTCCCATCTTACACTCTTATTCTGCAGTGCATAATCTCTATTCCTTGGCAGTATTCTGTCAAACTTTTTGATCTTTGACAGTTTGATAAGTGAAATTTGTAGGTTCATAGTTTTACTTTGCATTTTTTATATGGCTAATATTATCTCAGAATGTGCCTAAGATCCTCTGTATTTTTTTTTTTAATAAATTGTCTGTTCATATACTTTGTCCAGTTTTGTACTGGGTGATTGGTCTTGTTGAATGTGAATGGTGGTTATTGACTAATAATGACAGAAATTAGCCATTTTCTGTAATAGAAATGTTATTTTTCATTTTAACATTTGTCTTTGGCCGTTGCTTATACCTGCTTTGTAATGAATTTTTTTAAACTTTAAGTAGTAAAATTGATCAATACAGTTTATAATAATTTCTGTATTTTGTGTCATATTTAGAAAAGCTTTACCCATTTCAAAATTATTTTTTTAATTTTTATGTACTTTACAGCAAATTTATTATTTACTTTTTCATATTTAAATATTTGATTGCTCTAACTTTTTGTTGTAAAATGTAATATAGAAATCCAACTTTTTTCTTCCAGTTATAACAATGCATGTTAAATCATCCATTAAATCATCCATTTTTTTTCTGAATTGATGTGAAATTCTACCATTGTTCAACACACACCACACAGACTTATTTATGGATTTTCTATTCTGTTCTGCTGATCTATTATGAGCAAACATGCTTATATCCCCACTTTCTTTTCTAAGTGTTCACTTCACCTTTTTAATCTAAGAGAAACCCCACTGTACCATAAATGAATATCTTCCCTGGGAACCCTCTCAAGTGATAATAGTTTTTATTCCTACCACGACTTCTAACTCTGTGGGACAGGCATGCTCCATGCTCCTCATTGCTATGCCTGCCACCACGCGAACTGATTTCACTTAAATTCATGACCACTTTCCTCTCATAAGCCATTAGTGCTGCCAGGGGTTCATACCTGCTTTTCTCTCCTTAAGCCTCCAGTAATTCCTACACTATCTTCACTCTCACTCCATGTTTTGTATTCCACAAAAAATAGAAGCAGTCAAAAGAGGATGTCTCTGCAAGTTCACACTATCATATCTGTTCTTTTGAAGGCATCTATGTCTATGCCCTCCCTTCTCTTCTGCTACTATGGAAGCACTATCTGTGTTCTTTTCCCAGGCCAGCCCCTATCTCATCCAGTGCCTTCCCGCACACTCAAGGACATTGTCCAGACATTATTGCTACTGTCTCCTACCTCATCTATGTTTTCCTCCCAATGGATTATTTCCATCAGCATAAACATTCTATCAAATCTCCCATCTTAAAAAAGAAAAAAAATACTCCTTGGTTTCACATCTATCTCCAGTGCTGTCCACTTCTATTGACAGCAGAACTCCTCAAAGGGTAGTCTATACTTTCTGCCTACAGTTCCTCTCCTCCTAGTCTAGATGGAATGCTTTGCAAATCAAGATTTCACTCTCTTAACTCTGGAACGTTCTCTTTTCAAAGTGACCCATGATATCCACACTGTTGAATAGAGTAGTTCTTAGACCTCACGTAATCTGATTCATATAACCATTACCTGCTTCCTGAAATATGTGCTTTCCTTGGTCTCTGCAGTGACTGACACCAACAGAGTTAGACCAGACTCCCCAAGTTAAGGGCACAGTTCTCTGTAAGTGAAACGGTGCATCTCAGCTTGGGACTTGAAACCATGGTCTTTTAATTGAGATCACACACCTGATCTCAGGACTTAATGAAACTCAGGTTCTTGATGTCTCGTCACAGAAAGAATTCAGTGGGAGACAAAGTGATAGGTAAGAAGTAGATTTATTTAGAGAGAAACACACTCTGCAGACAGAGTGTGGGCTATCTCAGAAGGCGAGAGCAACACCAGGGTACAGGATTATCAGTTTTCATGGGGTGGGTAATTTCATAGGCTAGAGTGGGAGGAGTATTCCAGCTATTTGGGGGAAGGGGTGGGGATATACAGGAATTGGATCACCGCCCAATTTTGACCTTTATGGTTGGGCTTGGAACTGTCATGGCACCTGTGGGTGTGTCATTTAGCTTGCTGATGTTACAATGAGCCTATACTGAGGTGCAAGGTCTAGTGCAGGTTGACTCGTCTGCCATCTTGGACGTATTTGGTTCTAATCAGTTTATGTTGTGTCCTCAGGCTCTGTCATTCTTTTAAAGGTTGTGCCCTGCCCTCTTCCCTTCTGTTTCATAAGTGTGTTCTCACTTCAGACACCAGTGCTAGAGTGCAGTTTTCCAGGCCACCTTCACTTCCATCTGCTGTCTACAATTTTATGGGTTCCCACTATTCCGTTAGGTTCAATAAGTTGCTGGAATTGATGCCGAAAGCTCAGCCTTTCTGCACCAGTGCTGAGTGGAATCTCGGAGACACGGTTTTGGGTGAACTAGGAAAGGATAGCTTTATTGCTTTGCCAGGCAAAGGGGGCCACAGCAGTCTCCTAATCCGGATGCGCTTCTCCAGCCCCTTTAATCTCGCCTCAGGTGGTTTCTTGGCTGCTCCTCCCTTGATTAGCAGCTGCTTGAATCCACCCTTTGGAACTCAGGGAAGGTCATGGAGGCTGGAGTCTTGCCTACAAGAAATTAGGGACAAAAGAAGGCCCAGAAGTCCCACAGGGACCTCCGGTTTCAGAATTACTCACAGAACACAGGAAAGTGTTATACTTACAATTACAATTTTAATAGCAAAAGGATACAAATCAGTACCAGTTAAAGGGCAAGGTGCATAGGTTGAGGTCTGGGAGGGTCCCAATCATGGAGCTTCCTTGTCTTCAGGACCCATTACTCTACCAGCACACTGATGTGCAGAGAGAGTAATGCAGAGTATTGCAAACTAGGGGCATTCACTTGAGCTTTGGTGTCCAGAACTTTTATTGGGGTTTCAGTAGCCATGCTTGACTGAATCACTGGCTACTCAGTTGAATTCAACGTTCAACCCTCCTCCCCTCACCAGAGGTCAGGCTGATTATCACATGACTCAAAACTCGCCCACCTCCTAATCACACGGTTAGTGTTTCTGGTGTGACTAGTCCCCATCCTGAGTCATCTCATTAGAATAAACTATCAAGCGACCCTTTATGAATAACAAAGACACTCCTATCACTCAGGAAATTCCAAGGATTTAGAGGTTGCCTCCTAGGAACTGGGGGTACAGGCCAGCCAAATTCTGTGTTACTCAGCTTTCCACACTATGTTGGTTTTCCTCTTACGTCACTGGCAAGTCCTTCTTCGTGCCCTCTCCTGGTTCTTTCTAATCTCTGCAGTTGCTAACACTGGGCTATCCCAGAATTTTGTCCCGTTTCTGTACAGTCTTGATGATCTCATCAATTTTATATCTTCAAATATCATCTATATGCTGAAACATACCCAAATTGATATCTGCAGCCCAGACTTTCCCCTTCAAATCTAGAATCATACATGAAAGAGCCTACATGACATTTCATGGACATTTAATAGGCATCTCAAATTTTACAAGCCCCAAATTTCACTTCGGATCTTTTCTCTATGAATTTACTCTCCTTGCTCTCTTCACTCATACCTCCTCTTCACTCTGCTTCTATTGCTACCGTCCTTGTCTACATAAAATCATATTTCACCTGTACTATTATCCTAACTCACTTCTTTGCTTCTGCCTTTCCTCTTCAACAGTTTATTCACATCACAACAACACAAGGTCAGAGCAGTCCTTTTCATTCATGTTAGATAATGTCACTGCTCTGCTCAGAACCCTCCAGTGGGTTCTCCTCAAACTCAGATGGAAAGCCAAAATCCTTATAATGACCTAGAATTTTACAGATGACCTTGACTTCTTAATTCTCTGACCTCATTGCCTAGTACTCTCACTGTGGTTCTCTTAACTCCTAGTTCTCCTTCAAGCTACTATGAATCACTGAGTATGCTTCTGCCTCAGAAACTTTTCATTTAGCATTTTCAGTACTTGGCAAATTTCCCACAAGTATCTACATGTCACACTCCATGACTTGCTTCACATCTTTCCTCAGAAAGTACTTCATCAGTAAGGCTTTTCTTAACCACACTATTTAATATTTAACATCCCCTCTCTAGCATTTCTCATTCCCCTTCCTGACTTATTTTTTTCCATTGCACTTATTTTTTTCCATTGCACTTATCATTGTTTCACGTATTTGGTATTTTGCATTTTAATTTTTTTCATCTGTCTTCTACACCTAGAATGTAAGCTCCATGAGGGCAAAAAAATTTTTTCCTGATTTCTTTACTACTCTATCCCAAATGCTGAGAACTGTGTCTGACTTACTGTAGATACACATTAAATATTTATTGAATGAAAAGATAATTCTGTATTCTATCACACTATTTTATTTACTGTATTTTATTATGATATTTTAAAATATGGTAGAACTTGATTCATCTGCATTATGCATTTGCTTCAGAATTTTGCCAGGTATTCTTTTTGGTTTATTTTTCATAAAAATTTTAGAATATGCTTATTCACTCCCAAAACACTCTTTTGGTGTTTTTGTTGTAATTACATTAAACTTAGAGATTCATTTAGGAGAACTGGCATCTGATTAATGAGTGTTTCATCTTCCTTGTATGCATTTGATGCTTTTTAAATATAATATAATTTGCACATTTCTTCTTAAGCTCAATCCTAGGTAGTTTTATGATGTTATTAAAAAGTATTTTTCCCATAATAATATCTTCTAATTGCACATACACACACACACGGAAGTATATATATATATGTGTGTGTATATATACAGTTACTTTCAGATTTACCTCTGACATATAAAGAGCTTATAAGTTGTCACTCTTGTCCTGAAAGAAAAAGCTGAAAAAACCTGAAAGTCAACAACTTTTCATGGATTTCTCAGAAAGTTGAGTTTTCCTGTAGAGATACGCAAATCTAGGGTGTCACAGCTAAGATGTGTTTATGTGGAATAAACCTCTGGACTCATAAAGTGATAGGTGAACTTAAATGGTAATTTTGATAAATTGTTGGAGACTGAATGGGAACTGGAGTGAGTGAGAAACTTCTAAAAGCCTCAGTCTTAGGGGGACACCCACCCTTTCATGTACTTTACCTTCAGGAACTCTACCCAAAAAAGACCCCATCTGGGCTCTGGAAGGAGGAGAGGAAGAGAAATCTTTGAAGTACTCATAGAGCATTCACCTTAACAAAATCCTAGTCTTCAGGTAAACAGACTTTACCAGAGTCTTATCTGCTGCAGGTGGCATTTCTCCCACTCTAGTCCTCTCTAATTTTCCAGGCTTGTCTAAGGGGGGAAAAATTAAGAGATACTTTGAAGGTCAGAGCCCAGGGACATAGGTACAGTAAAAGACTGAGGTATAATCATAAGATTTTAAAACATCTCCCCCTCCCCCTCCACACACCTTAGAACTGTACTGACAGGGCTCTAGCACAGAATAGTAGATTTCTGCTGAAAGATCTGCAATGAACACTCTCTCAGGAGGAGTACTTAGTGGGGCCCAAAGTCAACTGTGGGAGACAAAACCAAATATGCCAGAGGAATTTGAAGTCTCTGATACTTAGCAACTACAGCAAATATAAACTCTTAGCAAACTCACAGCTAAACTCTTAGCAAAACTAACTAAATACCCACACCAAAGTCCTATTAATAATGTTCCTATTACCCAGTACAACACGTATGACTTTAAAAAAATTACATCTTAACATTGCTTTGGCTATTCAGGGTTTTTGGTGTTTCCATACAAATTTTAAGATTTTTTGTTCTAGTTCTCAAAAAATGCCATTGGCAGTTTGATAAAGATTGCATTGAATCTGTAGATTACCTTGGGTAGTATAGTCATGTTGACAATTTTGATTCTTCCAATCCAAGAACATGGTATATCTTTCCATCTGTTTGTGTCATCTTTGATTTCTGTCACTAGTGTCTTATAGTTTTTGGAGTAGAGGTCTTTTGCCTCCTTAGGTAGGTTTATTTCTAGGTATTTTGTTCTTTTTAATGCAATGGTAAATGGGGTTGTTTCCTTAATTTCTCTTTCTGATCTTTCATTGTTAGTGTATAGAAGTGCAACAGATTTCTGTGTATTAATTTTGTATCCTGCAGCCTTACTGAATTCACTGATGAGCTCCAGTAGATTTCTGGAAGCATCTTGAGGATTTTCTATGTATAGTATCATGTCATTTGAAAAGAGTGACAGTTTTACTTCTTTTGCACCTTGGACTCCTTTTATTTCTTTTTCTTCTCTGACTGCCATGGCTAGACTTCCAAAACTATTTTGAATAATAGTGGTGAGAGTGGACATCCTTGTCCTGAACTTAGAGGAAATGCTTTCAGCTTTTCACTGTTGCATATGATGTTAGCTGTGGATTTGTCATATAAGGCCATTATTACGTTGAGTTATGTTCCCTCTGTGCTCACTTTCTGGAGAGTTTTTATCATAAATGAGTGTTGAATTTTGTCAAAAGCATGTTCCTGCATCTATTGAGATGATCATATGTTTTTTTTTCTTCAGTATGTTAATGTGGTGTACCACATTGATTGATTTGCAGATCTTGAAAAATACTTGTATCCCTGGGATAAATCCATCATTGGATCAACTGGATTTGGATAAATGTATTGTTGGACTCTGTTTGCTAGTATTTTGTTGAGTATTTTTGAGTTGATGTTCATCAGTGATATCGTCCTGTAATTTTCTTTGTTGTGATATCATTGGCTGGTTTTGCTGTCAGGGTGATGGTGGCCTCATAAAATGAGCTTGGAGCTGGAGGAATCAGACTCCCTGCCTTCAGACTATACTATAAAGCAAAAGTAATCAAAACAGTATGGTCCTGACACAAAGACAGACTTATAGATCAGTGGAACAGGAGAGAAAGCCCAGAAATAAACCCACATACCTATGGTCAATTAATGTATGATAAAGGAGGCAAGAATATATCAATACAATGGAGAAAAGACAGTGTCTTCAATAAGTGGTGCTGGAAAAACTGGACAGCTACATGTAAAAGAATGAAATTAGAACATTCTCTAACATTGTAGAGAATAAGCTCAAAATGGATTAAAGACCTAAATATAAGACCAGATGCTATAAAACTCTTAGTGGAAAACATAGGCAAAACACTCTTTGACATAAATCGCAGCACTATCTTTTTGGATCCACCTCCTAGAGCAGCAGTCCCCAACCTTTTTGGCACCAGGGACCAGTTTCGTTTAAGACAGTATTTCCGCGGACTGGGGGTGGAGGATGGTTCAGGTGGTAATGCGAGCAATGGGGAGTGGCAGATAAAGCTTCACTCACTCACCCACTACTCTCCTCCTGCTGTGCAGCCCAGTTCCCAACGGGCCGCAGACTAGTACCGGTCCACGGCCCAGGGGTTGGGGACCCCTGTCCTAGAGTAACAAAAATAAAAATAAACAAATGGGACCTAATGAAACTTAAAAGCTTTTGCACAGCAAAGGAAACCATACACAAACTGAAAAGACAACCCACAGAATAGGAGAAAATATTTGCAAATGATGCAACTGACAAGGGATTAATCTCCAAAATATACAAACAGCTCTTGCAGCTCAATATCAAAAAAGCAAACAAACAAATCAAAAACTGGGCAGGAGATCTAGATAGACATTTCTCCAAAGAAGAAATATAGATGGCCAAAGAGCACATGCTCAAGTATTAGAGAAATGAAAATCAAAACTACAATGAGGTATCATCTCACACTGGTCAGAATGGCCATCATCAAAAAGTGTACAAACAATAAATGCTGGAGAGGGTGTGGAGAAAAGGGAACCCTCTTGCACTGTTGGTGGGAATGTAGACTGGCACAGCCACTATGGAGAACAGTATGGAGGTTCCTCAGAAAACTAAAAATAGAGCCACCATATGATCCAGCAATCCCACTCCTGGGCGTTTATCTGGAGAAAACCATAATTCAAAAAGGTACATGCACCCCAATGTTCATAGCAGCACTATTTACAATAGCCAAGACATGGAAGCAACCTAAATATCCATCGACAGAGGAATGGATAAAGGTGTGGTACATAAATACAATGGAATATTACTCAGCCATTAAAAAGAATGAAATAATCAGCAACATTTGCAGCAACATGGATGGACCTAGAGATATCATACTGAGTGAAGTAGGTCAGACAGAGAAAAACAAATATCATATGGTATCACTTACATGTGCAATCTAAAAAAATGATATAAATGAACTTATTTACAAAACAGAAACAGACTCAAAGACAGAAAACAAACTTATGGTTACCAAAGGGGAAATGTTGGGGGGGGGGAGGGATAAATTAGGAGTTTGGGATTAATATATATACACTACTATATATAAAATAGATAATCAACATGGATCTACTGTATAGCACAGGGAAATATACTCAATAGTCTGTAATATCCTGTATGGGAAAAGGATCTGAAGAAGAATAGATATATGTATATGTATAACTAAATCATGTTGCTGTACACCTGAAACTAACATAACATTGTAAATCAACTATACTCCAATATAAAATAAACATTTTTTTTAATTACAAGGCATGCCAAAGAGAAGAAAAACAATATGAAGAGAGAAAGTATGCAACAGTGGAAGACTCAGAGAAAAGATCACTGTTAGAATTATCAGACATGAAATATAAGATAACTAATAATTATTAATTAATATAATTTAATGATTAATTTGCTAAGTGCCTTAATGAAAAAAGTAGACCACATGCAAGAATAGATGGGTAATATAAGTAGGGACATGGAGATACTAAGAAGGAATCCAAAGGAAGTACTAGAAATAAAAAACTCTACAACAGAAATGAAGAATGACTCTTATGGGCTCATCAGTAGACTGAACATGGCCAAGGACCTTATCAGTGAGCTTGAAGATAGGTCACTGGAAACTTGCCAAGTTGAAATGCACAGAGGAAAAAAAGAATGAAAAAAAAAAAAAAACCTCATGCATAACAGAATATCCAAAAACTGTGGGGAAACTGCAAAAAAATATAATTGGAATACCAGAAGAAGAAAAAGTGAATGAAGCAGAAGAAATATTTGAAATAATGATGAAAAAGACATTTCAAAGAGGAATGACAGACACCAAACAAGAGATCCGTGAAATTCAGAACGCACACAGTATGATAATACAAACCAAAACCTACATCTAAGCCTATCATATTCAAGTTGCAGAAAACCAGACAAAGAGAAGATCTTGAAAGAAGCCAAAGAGGGGAAATCATCTTATGTACAGAGGAAGAAGGGTAGGAATTTCAGAGGACTTTTCATCAGAAAGCAAGCAAGGAAGAAGAGAAGTGAGTAAAATTTTGAAAGCACTGAAAGAAAAAGATCACCAGCAAAGAATTCTGTATTCAGTAAAATTAATCTTCAAAAGTAAAGGAGAAATAAAAATGATTGAATTCTATGTATCATCTATGTTCCCAGCTACAATTAAGCTTTTCACTTAATTGTCTTGGGTTTTTCAGATAAATCAATCAAATCATCTGTCATTGATTGTGTTATCCTCCAACTCTATTTTTCTATCTTTCTATCTAGGGATGGCATTGATTAAAAAAACTTCAGAAGAATGATAAAACTGGTGATGAAGAGCATCTTATCTTGTTTCTTCTTCAGTAAGATTATAGTATTTACAATTGAGTATGATAGTATCTTTGACATTGAAAGATGTATACTTTAGTTCTGGGTATAGATATATGTATATCTATATGTATATGACGTGTGTGTGGTGTGTGTGTGTGTGTGTGTGTGTGTGTGTGTGTGTGTGTGTGTGTATATGTATATGATTATCAGCTTTTCTTGATGTAGAGTTTGTCTCTCAGATGGTTGATAAAGCAACCAGAAATTGCTATACTTAATCCTGAGCAATGAGGAGGTTTTAGGTGACCAAACATTGGAACTTGGATGGTGATGGCAATATTATTTGATATAGTTTAAGAATGTTTAATTGCCATGGAAGGGCCAATTCTGGTATTAGATACCAAGAAATTGAAAAATATATATATTAAATGGGAAGAACTCTGAGAGTCTTTAAAACTAAGTTTCTACAAACAGTCACATTCTGCTGAGGAATAAAGGTTTGCCAGAAACCAATATAGCTGCACAGGAAGAGGACCAGTTAGATCTTAAAAGGGCACATGCCGAAGTCAAAGAAAATTGAATAACCAAAGATAGGCAAAAGACTTAAAATCTATGCTCCGATAAATTAGAAGAAATGAAAGTTCAGTTTTTTCACTCGAGTCTGATGAGAAAATGTTTACAAGTGAGCAATGAAAAGCAGAACTTATTTACAGTTTTTAAATTTTCTATAAGAAAAAAATGATCCTCAATCTAGAATGAATAGAACAAAGTTGATTGTGAAAACAGAAACAAAAGATACTTGAGGTAAATGCTAAAATTTTTCTTGATACATTAATTTTATTCACTCATTTATTTACCAAATTATTTATCATTTTGATGTTCAAAGCACTCTTCTAGGCCGTAGAAAGAATAAAAATATGTAAATCGGAATGGATTCTGATATCAAGGAACATATCATCCATGAATGATAAGTCGTATCTCTAAATAACTGTAGCATATGGCAAAAAGTGATTAGTCCCACAGAGAGAGGCTAAGAGTCAGAAATTCAGAAGAAGATTATTAACGTCTCAGAGACTTTATATTCATTTCACTGATTTATCAATATCACTCTCACTCCTGTGGCATCACTTGGGTTTAGTTACTAGAAGGGAGCCTGTAGCTCAAGTTATTTCTCTTATTTCTCTGTCTTGTCTGGAAGTCTGGGTCTCCTTTTCCTATTTCTTTTTGTGTTAAATCATTTTCAGTGTTTTTGTCTGTTTTTCAGAATCATCCATTTGCTCTCTTCATAAACTCTGAAGGAAAATCCAGGAAAATCATTGGGTCACCTGGATATTATTACTCAGGTTTCCTACCATCTTTGTCTTTTTATTACTACAGTTTTCCAAGTATTTAAAGAAGAATAATACAGATAGTAAAATACAAGCTTTACTGCTTCATCTCAAAATATTTTGAAAGCATATTGTTTCCTCTTATTCCTGACATTAACTCATTTCCCCATGATGTAGTAACAGACATTAGATCATCTGAAATGAGAGTTCAGTTAGCAGAAAAAGATAAATAAATTTCCTCAGTCTTCAAATTTTAGGCAAGTCATTCAAGATAGCTACCTCAAATAATTTTTCCTTTTCCCAGGAAGAACAATAACAAAAAAGCCACCTAGTACTAAAAGCAAATATCAAGCTTTGTGGGAAAAAAAAAAAAAAAAGATTAACCAAGCATTTTAGAGCAGTCATTGTTAGGGTACTATGCAAAATTAAGACCACATAAAACTCTAATAGCCTCTATTAATTGTCTGAAGCCTATAAAGTCTTGCAGATCTGGGAGAGCAATGCTATGCTTGCTGGCCACAGTTTATAAGCTCTTCCATCTAGCTCTTTTACAACTGCCGTCTCTTGCAAAATGCTTTGTTCCAGCTTAAAGAATTGAATCAAGAGTAACTCCTTTTTTCTCCTTAGCCGAGTTTTGGCAAGTAGACTAAGTTACTAGCACGCTAGGGAGCAAAGCACTAATGAAAGCATATGAAAAGTAATGTACCTAAGGAAAAGGTAAATGATAATAACTGGTGCACAACTTTTTATGACTTGGGCCTTTAAAGTGAAAAGCACTTTCTATAACAATAAATGTTCTGTGTTATATAATGTTGTAATAACACACTAAATAACTGCACAATAGTTGTAATTTTTCCACACTGCAACAAAACGTGTTCAGAATAAGAAAATTAAATTCTCTTTGCCCTTTTACTGTTTCAATTATGCGTGTATTAAGCTTTGACAGAGCTTTAAAAAAATTATTGTCCAACTCCAAAAATGAATAGTTGAAGCACTATTGAGTCATAGGTTACAGTTGGACATATTTTGTCTTATTCTTTGTTTTAATGAGAATCTTATATAGAAGTGTCTTATGGCCATTTGTTGGAGAGAGGAATGACCCGAGAGACTTATATTTAATTCTCTTTGGAAAGTTGGTGATATTCTGTGTGGGGAAATAAAGTCTCATTTTTCACATAAGAGACTGTAGGTTGGAACTTGGTACTTCTCTAAGTTTGTCCTGTGTAAGACCAAATGCAGTGAATCATATTATAACTCCCTTATTCTGCTACTAGAAATAGACAAAAGTTCTAGGAAACACGATTTTATCAAAGTACAAACCAGAAAACAAACAAGCCTAAACCTCTTAGGTCATTCAAAAAGGTATCAGAAACTCTTTCAATGCAGCTATCACTAATTAAATTATCAGTGTGATCCTTCTACCTGACAACCAGCTTATTTCACACAAAACAATCATTTTCTTAATTACTATATGAACATCAAAGACAAATTTGGTGTATGAACACGTTCCTATTTTCCAAATGTAGTGGCATGAGGGCACTGGTCACCCTAGCTGCCTTTATCAGTACTCCTCAAATACCCCAAATAAACACAAGTTAAGTAAAACAGCATTGTGCTTTTCAAAACATCTCAGGACATGTCATCTGTCACTTACAAATCAATTTTACGTTTCTATATAGAAATACATTTTTTATTAATGTAGTTTGAGGTGCTAATTACAAAATACGGCTAAGGTCACAAGACAATTGTTTGTCCTGAAGTCAGAAGAAAGTAGTAGTAATACAATCTTTTGTTCTTTAACTCCAAAGAAAAATAACTATTGTTCCTTACCAACTAAATAGTATTTTTTTTTTTTTTGCGGTACGCGGGCCTCTCACTGCTGTGGCCTCTCCGGTTGCGGAGCACAGGCTCCAGACGCGCAGGCTCAGCGGCCATGGCTCACGGGCCCAGCCGCTCCACGGCATGTGGGATCTTCCCGGACCGGGGCACGAACCCGTGTCCCCTGCATCGGCAGGCGGACTCACAACCACTGCGCCACCAGGGAAGCCCTAAATAGTATTTTTAATAAATGTATTTCTATGGTCATATTAGAATTTTTTATTCACCCCTTATTCTTCTTTAAAATTAATTTTTGTTCCGGTCTAATTGACATATAACGTTATATTAATTCCAGGTATACAGCATACTGATTCACTATTTGTATATATTGTGAAATGATCACCATAATTATTCTAGTTAACATCTGTCATCATATAGTTATAACTTTTTTTTTCTTGTGAGGAGGACTTTTAAGATTTACTCTCTTACCAGCTTTCAAATATGTAATACAGTATTATTAACAATAATTATAACTATTATTAACTATGTAGATAATGCTGTACATTACATCCCCATGACTTATATAGTATTTTATAACTGAAAGTTTGTACCTTTTAACTCCCTTCACCCATTGTGATCACCTCCTACCCCTCTCCTCTGGCAACCTCCAAATCTGTTCTCTATATCTATGAGCTCAGTGGGGTTTTCTTGGCTCCTTTTTTTTTTTTTCTTCAGATTTTACGTATAAGTGAGATCATGTGGTAGGGTGATGCCTGCAAGGTCCATCCATGTTGTCATAAACAGCAAGATTTCTTTTTCATGGCTAAATAATATTCCTGTGTGTGTGTGTGTGTGTGTGTGTGTGTGTGTGTGTGTATTTTTCTTTATCCATCGATGGACACTTAGGTTATTTCCATATCTTGGCTATCGTAAATAATGCTGCAAGGAACATGAGAGTACATATATGTTTTTGAGTTAGTGTTTTGTCAGAAATTTATGTACTCCATAATTGTATAAGTTTCTTATATAATCAGAGTACCTATTCCAACAAAGTTTAAAACAAGTCAGTGATCCTGCAGCTAGTTTGTCAGGTGTTTACAAAGAATTGTTAAAAGAAGAATGAGATATTAGGGTCAAAGACCCCAATATTTGGTGTCATTTCCACTTTTGTCTACATAAAGAGAGCATAAGAGATTATAAAACAGAGCCAGCACACACGTGGTATTCCCCATTCCCATGCTCATAATATCCATTGTTAATAAACCATGTCATTCTTTCCTTCCAGTCTTGGACAGAACTTTCAATCTGTCTCAATATGGTACTCCAATCAGTTACCATCAACTAATGAGAGTTGATATTCAAGATGAAACATTTTGCCATCTCTGTTCAGTGGTTAAAACTTTTTTTTTCATCTTCTTTATACCAGTCAGAGAATATTCAACACTTATTGGCTCTTTGCTGAATAAAATGGCTTTTAATCACATTCTACTTCTTAAGAGTTCTCTTATTTGAATAATTTTAAAACCATCATGTATTAAACTATGATATAACAGGCTATGTGCTACCAGGAAGTTTGGTAGTGTCAGAGAAAGAAAAAGCAAAGTTTTGTTCATGTGCATTGCAAAATTTTTGAAATATAAAATTCATAATGATTTAGAAAGAAATTCCTTTATAGTCTTAATCATGAAATTCTTAAGGGTTGGGCCTGTGCTTTAAGAATTTTGACATTAACTTCTTTTCAATGTAAATTTAAGTTGCAGTTTGCATTCAAAACATATTTTGACATCATTTACACTTTATTCCTTAAGTTTGTAAAATATGCATTTTTCATCATTATTGTGTTACGTTGGTTGTGGCTCAAAAATGATTCATTGAATCAAAAAGTACAGTTATGTAAATCCTTTCATTGATGTGAAATTGTTACTTAAATGTCGAGGTAATTTTTACAGTTATTAATCTTTTAAAAAAAATTAATCTTTAAAAAAAATCTACCAAGTCCTTTGGTATACAAATGTCAAATATTTGAGCAACATGGTGGGTGCTGAAGAATCCTTTGGGTTCAGTTCATCTCTAAAATCCCATGATTTTAGATTTGATCTTTCATCAGTTCAATGTTGGTTAGAATGTGATGAGATATATGCGATTTTTATATTCTTGTATATTTTGGGGAAGCTGTTAGAAAACTGTAACCTATATATAAAGCTGACACACTTTGTTGAGAGTATACTTTATGTAACAATTCTCATCCTAATATTTCCACAATATCTGATGTTTAGGGACTGATAATTTAAATAAAATAGCTACAGTATTTTTTCATGCTGATAGTATGGTAAGGAGGTAGCTTATTTGTGTATCCTTTATTAAAGAAAATAAGAAACAACATATGTTTAAGAGACCCTCGGGCATTGAATAATGGAGCTATATGTTAAATTTGTGAAATAGATAAGCAATAACAATTGAGATTTCTTTATTTTGTCAGATTTAAGAAATGAAAACTATTTGGATGAATCATGCCCCTGGAAATCTAGAAATTATTCAAGAATTTATTTCTCTGTTATACCAATACATACATTACACCGTCTTTGAAAGCTTTTAAAACACTGTGCATCTGCAACAAACCCATTTTGCCATTAAAGTTGTTTCATACCAACTTAAATGAAAAACTCACTTTTGCACAATGTGATTACCTTTAAAAGTAACATTTATTGTGGTATATAGTGAAAAAGATTTGCTTTAATTTCACAGAGCTTATGTCTTCTCACCAACGGAAAGAGGAAAACGATAATGAACAAGAAAAATTTTGAATAAACACTTCATGAAAGAAGATATGTAAGTAACTGACAAACACATGATGTGATCTTAACATGCAAATGTTATCTTTAACATTTTTATTGTGCAATATCAGTTTACACCAACTACCATAGCTAAAATTAAAATTAAAAGACAATACCAAATGTTGGTACAGATGCGAAGCAACTGGAATGCTCAGACATTACTGGTTGGAGTGTAAAATGGTATAACCATTTTGGAAAACTCATTGGTAGTTTCTTATAAAGGCAAACATCTGCTTGCCCTAAGCCTCTGCAATTCCACTGTTACCTATTTACCCAAGGGTAAGGAAAACAAATGTCCAATGTCTTGGAGAAACAAATGTCCAGTGTCTTGGAGAAACAAGAGATAGTTCTTTTCCACAGAAATTAAAGCCAAGTGCACCTTGTTAGCCAGTTTTTCTGGGATTTGCTTACGCTAGCCTGTTGTTGCCGTTATGCCAATTTGACATCCCTTGGACTCATCTTCCTCGGTTTCCTGTGCACTGATACTTCATTACTACTTTCTGTGATATAAACATTAAACACACATTTCTGGCTTGATGCTTGTACCCTCTTTCATATTTGATGCTTTTTCTTAGGCTCCCTCAAAAGTACCATGAGCACGAGCTATTCTTACCCTCTCTCCCAGCCTCTTAGGAACTGTAGTAGCTGGATCACTCAGTTTCCTGGCCAGGACAAAAAAGCTAAGAAAACTACAGGTGAAAGGAATTAGTGACCAACCATTTTGTTCTGTTCCCCTCCTCCCAGATTTTACTCTCTCTCTCTCTTGCTTTTCTTTTTCTTTTTTTCTCTTATCAATCTCTTTGCCTTTCATTTTTGTTTCCTTCTCCAGAACTTCTTTCTCTTCTTATATTTATTATTTTCCATTCTATTTTCTCTCCCTGCTCTTTAATTTGTACTGTATTTCAGTCTGGCCATTTCCTCACCTTGTGGTTATTTCTTTTCTTCAGTTCCCTTCTCTAGGCTTACTAGGTTCTTTACTATTATTATTATTTTTGCCACGCTGCATGGCATGTGGGATCTTAGTTCCTTGACCAGGGATCAAACACAGCCAGTGCTGATTCTAGCACTGTGCCAGTGAAGACCTTGGAGACATCAGGGACAGCCATGACAACAACATTCTGAGATGGAGAGGTGCTAGTGATGGACTCAAATCAGCTTTTCAAAGGCTGTTTTAGAGAAAGTAGATCAGTAATGCATTTCACAATGGTCCAGATAGTTTGAGTAAGCCTGATTTTTCTGAATTGCATCTTTGACACATTTTTGTTTCTCTTTTTCCTCTGTTGATTGTCTATTTGTTATTGGCTGCAGGAAGAAGCAATTGTATCTTCCTTTTCAACTGGTTTAAAATCTAAGTTTTCATAGCTTTTGAACCTAGCATTTCGCTTTGCAACTTCTTTCTGGTACTCATTCCTCTACCCCTGTCTTGGTGATCATCTCCTCTTTGGACATTCCTGGCATCTGGTAGTAAGAAAAGGGAGTGTTCAGGGAGATTATTGCATTGTGATATTCAGGAGCCCCAGGATTTCTGAGCCCTATAGCAGGTAAATATTTATACAGCCAATCACTGTTGAACCCAAATGTGCTGAGGACTTTCTAATCAGTGTGATATAGTGGTGAACAAAAGAATAATGCAGCTGGGCTAATTAAGCTAGTAGTCTAGTGAATTAGACAATGGAAAATAATTTTAGTGTGATGGGTAGATGAGTGTTTCAAAGAGGAAGTGCAAGTATTATGATATATAGAAACTATGGAAAAGAATTTGAGCACAGATTTGGAAAGAGAGCATCCTAATTATGTGAAGGGAGTGGTGGATCATTATCTAGACTCAATCTATTAAGTATAATTTAATTTAATATAATTTGATTTTGTATTAATTTTAAGATATATTACATTCTTTTATAGGTTCTTTTCTCATACAGGTTATCACAGAATATTGAGAAGAGTTCCCTGTGCTATACAGTAGATCCTTGCTGGTTATCTATCTTATATATAGTAGTGTATATATGTTCATCCCAAGCTCCTGATTTATCTATCCTTCCCCCCAATGTTTCCCCTTTGGTAACCATAAGTTTGTTTTTGATATCTCTAAGTCTGTTTCTGTTTTGTAAATAAGTTCATTCATATCATTTTTTAAAATTAGATTCCACATATGAGTGATATATGATATTTGTCTTTCTCTCTCTGACTTCATTTAGTATGCTAATCTCTGGGTCCATCCATGTTGCTGCAAATGGCATTATTTCGTTCTTTTTTATGGCTGAGTAATGTTCCTTTGTATATATGTACCACATCTTCTTTATCTATTCCTCTGTCAGTGGACATTTAGGTTGCTTCCGTGTCTTGGCTATAAAAAAGAATGAATATATGTGTATGTATAACTGAATCACTTTGCTGTACAGCTGAAACTAACACATTGTAAATCAACTATACTCCAATAAAATTAAAATTTTAAAATATTTTTAAAAAGAAGAGAGACCATAAAGCTTTTCAGGGATGCTGGGGCTCCCCACAAATTTATTTTTCACAGCTGTTGTGAAAGTTGTGTCCTTCCAGGGTTGGAGAGTAGGTCTTAATGGATAAATATACTCTTAACACTGCAATCTCCTTAAGCCTTCAGATACCTTCCTCTACAATATAACGTGGCATTTCAACTTAATTTAATGTAGGCTACCTTTTGGGTCTGGCCAATTGACCAACCAACCAACTTGTTAGAGCCCTTCCTAACTGATTCAGCTAAAACATCGAATCCAGAATCTCTGGTTAGTGGCCCTGTATCAATAAGTTCAGTATGATTCAAAGAGAAAAAAAGATATATATATTATCTAAAATACAGACATTTAAAATTAATGTTGTATAGAATTAGCCTATACAACATTAATCTTTTGCTTTTATTCTTTCTCTTTCATAATGTGATTATTTCTGCATTAAATGAAAACATTTTATGCCTTTTTTCATAATATTGTTTTTTACTTATTTCTAAGACAAATGTGATTAAGACTGTAAAATGCTACAAATAGATCATTGTTCCTGCTGTTATTTTTCCCTTGAAGAAAATATATCACATAAAATATTCCAGTCAGTAATAAGATTAGTATGTATTTCTAATTTATTAAAATTTAACTGAAGTAAAATATTCACTGATACAAATCAATACTTCATTCATTTTGAAAACTAGGGTTTCATTTTCCTTAAGGCATCTAGTCACTATATAAAACTTTTTCCTTTCCATTCTTGTCCTTGAATGTTTAAACATTTATTTACATATTTATTCACTAATCCAACATGCACTTATTGAGTGCCGACTAGAAATTGTTTGATAAATTCTCCATATGTTGACCTTATACAAAATCATGCAAAAGAATGTTCCCAGATGCAGTGATGCAGCAAGATATAATGGATATTCACTATTTTAATGATTCTTGTCATGCTGTTTTAATATCGCTCTAAGCTGTTTTCTTGAGCATTTTAATTTATTGTATTCTTTACTTATTACAGTTGCACCCTGAGGCTAGTTAGTGAAGGATACCATTTTGAAAATCTAAGAAGTAAATAGAAGTTGAATGCCAACACATTTTTGTTGTTGTTGTTGCTATTTTCAGATCTCTGGGAAATAGAAAAAGTTATGAGGGATCTAAAGAAACACTGTCATGAGGAAGTGTCTTATTCAGCGTTCCATGGATAACACTTTTAATGTGTTATTAAAGAAAGCCAGTACAGTGTTCCCAAGGTTATTTGCTAGCTAAACTACATGCTCTAGAAAGGAAACAACAGTATTAACCATTGTTATTTTCAGGTCCTTTTTTGGGTTTAAATTACTTGAGCATGAAAATTGGTAAAATACACTGGGGTAGCAATGTTCAGTCATTTTCTGCTCTTTTCAGTAAAGAATTTACTCTGGCTTCTTGGGAAGGGCCATTTTGAGAACTCAGTGTCACTCACACTGGTTAATAAATAATTTATATAGATAATTAAAGAATAAATATGACTATCATTGAGATTTTTTCATTAAGTGGTTGGTCAATGAAATCCTGGAGACAGCAGAATTTCCCTTAAAATTCTCCAAATTTCCTAGTTATCTAAAGTTAAAATGGGTACATTAAATATTATAATTCCATATGAAAATAATCCATTTATATTAATATATTTCTTTCTTCAAAGGGAATCTGAGAAAATTTATGTAGACACCACTAAGTACTACAAAGAGTAGAACAAATAAATCCATGGAGGTTATATCAGTTGGTTCTTATTAGCTTAAAATGATGATGTTTTTGTTTGAGAGGTAAGATAAAGGGCCAAACAAAACCCAAATACAGATTGCTATCACTTCTGATGTTTAGTCCTTTGTACCACGTTGTATACTAAAAATGACCATACACCTCAGTTTCTAAGATCTAAAAATGACTACATGTCTCAATTTATATTTTGGTGTAATTATTAATACCATTTTTCATTCCTTGTGTGGGTAATATATTATAATGGTCATTATATTCACAATGAATCATAGACACTTAACATGATTGTTACTACAATAATATTTCCATGAACCAAAAAAAAAGAGATGACACACTTTATAAATGATTCTTCTCAGAGAAATAAATAATGTAGCAAACATTGGGATGAGTTGCTAGTTATAAAGATGTTTAGGTTTGTTTATTATTCAGTCAGATAGAAATAAAGTTCATTAAAACAAATTTCTATAAGAATTTTACTTAAACCTGACACTTCTGAGAAACAAAATCTTGATTCTAATAGTCAAGTAAGATAAAATGATGCAAAATATTTATGTGTATTGGGGTGCCATGGAAGAGAATAAATCTTAAGTCATTTGTTCATTAATAAAAATTAAGAGTCTATTTATAAGTTTATACTTAGATCATTTCTTTTAGGATAAATTTTTTTCAAATTTGGATTTAGACTATCTTGCATCTGTAAATTGTTATTTAAACTTAGGGAATTATGTAAGTTCTTATTTGAATGGGTATTTATAGAATATCAGATGGGCTCTGAAAACCTAAGGACTTTAGGAAGGTCATACAGACCTAATGACAAGGGAGAACTTTTCAGAAAGATCTAGACTGATGATCACACAGCCCTAACAGGATTTTTGAAAATGTTCTGATGATGTCAGACATTGTGTGATGGTTTTATTTGTGATATGAGTGAGTTGTAACCATACTCCTTTACAGAGAGTATTCATGTCCCACTGTCAATCATTCTGAGACAGTTTAATCCAGGGACAAGAAATAATGATTTCAAAAAGTTTTAGAACTAGGTTAAAGAAAAAAAAAAACCCTTACTCTTTGGCCTAGTTGAAGTTTTGTTTTTATTTTAAAATTACAGGATAAATGGAGCTTCATTTTTGATAGTAGCATTCTCTACCATGAAAGTAAATAGGCTTGCCCTGACACGTGGCAACAGGCCAGATGCTGGGCAGAACAGAATCGTAACCGTACCGATGAATTGTAAGGCGCTCTGAGGAAGCTTCTAGACTTCTTAGTTGCAAGGTAATCTCTATTTTACTATACTGAGAACATCTAATAGGTACTCTTGAAATGTACAGTCAATTGTGGTATCTGAAATTAGGATGAAAGGCCAATCTTTAGAAGAGTGATCTAATTACTTAAAAGGCTAGAAAAATTTCTTAGCAGTGCCGGTAGGCAAAAGAATATGAGGTAATTTATCCGAACAATACATTAGAAAGTTACTTAACATACCCTAAGAAATAATATGGGAATTGTTGACGAGGGTTAAATCTAGAAATCAGTACACGGTCACTTCATGATATGATTTAGGCATTAAAAATTCAACATGGCGACTTTGCCTCCAGGCAAGATGGAGTTAATAAGGATCATAGTTACTCCTCTGTCTAAAGCAACTGAAAAAACTGCAAAAAATGTTATAACATTTTAAAGATATTGTACATCAGGCAAAAGAGAATGTTTCCTGAGAGAAGGGGAAAAACTGAGGTAAGTCCTGTATTTGAGTCAGTATACTGTCTGGAAAATTTCAATGCTGTGGACGAGGAAGGGGATCCCAGAGATCTGAAATGCAGAAATAGAGCCAGGAGTCTGGATAACCCAAGAAAACTAAAGTAAGTTTGCAGGGCAGAATCCCAGAGAGGAAAAAGTTTTGTTTTTTTTTTTTCTTCACAGGAAGAGAATCTTAGAGATCTGCAGAGGGTCCCCCTTGAGTCTTTATTTGAGGACTGATGAGGAAACTATCCAAGGCCAGGGAAAGAACCTCCTAAAGGATGGGAGGGAAAAATCCCTAAAACTCACACAGACTTGGGATCATTTATTTTCCCAATAACTGGAGTAAAACAAATTCTCAGATTCATGGTGCACTGATCAAAGGACTGAGAAATGGAGGTGAAAATAAGCCCTAAGCTAAATGCTGTTCAGTACCACCTAAAAAAGCTTAAAAGCAACATTAGAGATTTCCGGGTTCCAGTTTCACACATAAAAAGCATGCAAGTCTCCGTTCTGTCCTAACAAGTAAAAGCTGAACAGATCGAAAAATTGACAACACTTTCTGGATTTATAAGAGAGAGGAGGACACAAGGAAAACCACTGCCCCCAAGGCTGGAGAGACAAACAGGAAAATACAGTGAATCGTGGCTTACCGGAGCAGACTCACCAGCAGAAGTGTTGCAGGAACCAGTGCCAGGGTAGGAAAACCTCAAGTGTAATTGATGGATTGCTGGAGGGTTAGTGTGGACAAGTCTGAGAATTAAAAACTCCAGGGGACCCAGTCCTAGGGGCCGCGCACAATATTGTGAGACTTACCTCCAGGAGCTCAACCAGGTTCCCAGAGTGAATACTGACAAAAATTTCCCTCATGCTTCTGGCAGAAAAAGGAGAAAAGGAACAATTTGGAAAGATGCCAGAGCACTCTGTTCTTAATAAGACCTGCCCTCAGGGGAAATTAGTTAGCCAGAGGCCAACCTGCTGGGGTATTATAAAAGCCTAACTGACCCAGAGAAGAGAAATATGCAACTCCAGTGGACTCTCAGATCAAGCCAGCTCTAGCCATTCCGGACTCTCAGATCAAGCCAGCTCTAGCCATTCCGTCCCACCTAAGCAGGGGGAGGGGAAGAGAAGTACTTGTAAGTTTACAGTCCCCAGGCATAGGTTCACTAAAGGACTGAGACCTAATCGCTAGAGAACACTTCCCCTCCTCCCACGTCATTACTGACCTATTTACAACAGTTTTTACTACCTGGTACATCATGTCTGGCTATTAAGAAAAAATTACAAGGCATACCAAAGGGCAGAAACAAAATTTGAAGAGTCATAGAAAGCATCAGAACCAGATATGGAAGCGAGTTTCAAATTATTAGACAGGGAATTTAAAACAACTATGATTAATATGCAAAGAGTTCTAATGCATAAAATGAACAGTGTGCAAGAATAAATGGGCAAAGTAAACAGAGAGATGGAAATCGTAAAAGACAATGACAAAAATACTGGAGATCAAAAACATTGTAACAAAAATTAAGACTCCTTTGATACCTTCATCTTCTCATGGCCTTTTCTGTGTGTCTCTCTGTGTCCTTTCCTCTTATGAAGACACAAGTCATTGGATTTAGGGCCCACCCTAATCCAGTATGATCTGACCTTAATTACATCTGCAAAGATCCTATAAGTCACATTCTGAGTTTCCATGTGGACATGAATGCGGAGGGGATACTAATCAGCCCACCTCAGTTGCCCAGTAGAGGGGTCCACATTGTCAAGGAACTAATGTTTCACCAACTAGCAATGAGAACCTGAGGCCTGCCAATGGCCGCATAAGTGAGCTTAAAATGAATGCCCCCCTAGTTGAACCCTGAGATGACTGTAGCCTTGGTGAATAACTTGATTGAAGCCTGCTGTACCAGAGGTACCCAGCTAAGCCATGTCCAACTTACTGACACACAGATATTGTGAGATAATAAATTGTTGTTTTTAAGGCACAAAACTTAGGGATGATTTGGGATATTAGGGATAACTAATACAGACCCTGGTGCCTGTAAATGTAGTGCTGTCACAACAAACATCCAAACTGTGGGAGTGGCTTGGAAGCAGGTAGTGGACGGAGGCTGGAAAACGTTTTTAGGAATGTGTTGGAGAAAGCCTAAATTATCTCAAATCAAACTTAGTAGAAATCTGGACTTTGAGGGAGGGCTCAAAAGGAAGCCCCAGCGAGGGCTCAAAAGGAAGCAAGGGACAGTTTTACTGGAAACTGGAGGAAAAAGGTTCCTTGTCATGAAATGGCAAAAGGTCTAGCAACACTGTCATCTGCAATTATTTGGAAAAAGAAGGTGTTCGTAATGAAGTGGGTGATCTAACAAAGGCAGTTTCTGAGCAGATGTTGCCTGGTTTCTTCTTGCTGCCTGTAGTAAAATGTGAGAAGAGAGGTAAATTATTAAACAATAAGGAGGCAGGACTTGATTGTTTAGAAATTGTTTAGTCTCTCTAGATGGCAACCAGTGCTAAAATTAAGCAATGGTTTTCAAACAAAGGTGAAATTCAGGATACTGCAAAGAAAATGTGGTCTTAGCTCAGGCTGCTGTAATAAAATACCTTGCCCCTCAAAAGACATGTCCTTCTCGCATGGAAAATACATTCATTCCATTCCAGCAGCCCCAGAAGTCTCAAATCTCTGGCATCAACTCTGTTGTCCAAAGTATCTAAATGTCATTTAAATCAGATATAGGTGAGACTCCAGGTATGATTCATGCTGAAGCAAAATTCCTCTCCAGCTGTGAACCTGTGAAACCAGATAAATTATGTGCTTCCAAAATATAATGGTGGGACAGGTACAGCAAAGACATTCCCATTCCAAAAGGGAGGAATCAGAAGGAAGAAAGGGGTGATGGGTCCCAAGCAAGTCCAAAACCTAGCATAGCAAATATCATTAGATCTTAAGGCTCGAGAATAATCCCCTTTGGTTTGATGGTCTGCCCTCTGGACCCACTGAGGTTGAGGTCCTGCCCCTGCAGCTCTGCCAGGCAAGGGTCACGCCCCCGTGGCTCTACCAGGTGGCCTTGCTACCATGGCTTCAAATAAAGCCTGCCTGGCCTAAGATACAGTGTTTTGTATTTAGTAATTGATGCAGCCAATTTAGAGATTTGACTAAGATAAACATTAATAACCAACATGGAACATTCAGCCAATATGTGTGTATATATAGATAGAAGGTGTGTGTGTACTCTAATTCAGTTCAACAAATATTTATTGAATTTGCTTTATTTCAGTTTAATGTAAATGTGAAAAACAAATATTTATATTCCTATGCAAATAGTAATGAAACACATTTCTGCCAAAAAAAAAAATACACACGAGATCGCTGAAAAAAAAAAAGTGAAAGTAAATTGACCAGACAAAAGATGAGCTTTCCATTTCTTGAAATTTCCATTAAGGAAGAGTTGCTCTTTATCAAAGATTTTCAATATTGAAAAATATTGAAAGTGCATGTCTTAATATTAAACAGTAGTGATTGGTAATTATGGATTGTAGCTTTCCATTAACGTAGGCATCCTCACCATTTAAATATAGAATCTGCTCAGCATTTCCAAATGTCCAAGGATGGAACTTTAGATAGTTACTCTGAACTTCTTCCTAAAATAATTTGTCCCAGAGTCACAATGACAATATTCATAGGTAACTCAGCCTGACATCCCTATCTTCTCCTGGTATTAATGGGTATAATTTTTAATTGTCTGACTTAATTTCTCATCAAAATCATTGGCTAGTTTTATGGTTTCTGTCAGAGAAGCAACACGAAATTTATTCTTTACAGTGTGTTGTTTTTTCTCTTCTGTAGAATGCAGACTCTACTGGTAATTGAGTCATATAATAAATTATATTACTCTTCCTGACATACAGCATTAATAAAAATTTATGAATATTTCAACTTACTGATGCCATCAGATCCATCACTCTTGGATCTGCTGCTTTACAGAGCCCGAACAGAGACTTTATCTCTGGTACACACACCTTGGCTGGATTAAGTTCCCTAGAACCTTACTATTCAAAATGTGGACCCATGGCCAGCAGTATTGCCAGCACTGGGGAACTTATTAGAAACAGAGACTCTTAGGCACCACTCCAGATATGGTAAATCAGAATTTACCACTTAATAATTTATAGGTGATTTGTGTACACATTTGAGAGCTACTCCCCTTGAGAAATTTCTTATCTGGTAATCTCTGCTGGTATTGTGAATATGAAAGCAGTCAATAACTATTTCCCATACCTTCCTTCCAAGCACACCCATATAGATAAATATATACACATAAATCATATTATTTGATTTAAAGCAAGGTCTGTGGTTACTGTGGCAGATCAAATCAGATTATTTTGAGTATCTTATATTTTATGGAGACAAATGGAACAATAAAGTCTAAAGTTAAGAAATGCTCTTGACCCACTCTCACCAAGCCAGTGACAATATGTGGGTAGAATTAGAATGAGGGTCACTTTATTCATGTCTCAGAAGATGAAGACTATTAGAGCTATATGAACAGTTGTGGTCAGTTTTGGTGTAGCATCTAATGTAACTGAGAAACTGAATCTCAGCCGTCCATTCAGTGGAAGAGAGATGTGACTCCCAGATAGGATTTAGCTAATCTTTAGCTTTTGGTTAGAAAGTGTATTAAAATTCTTTCTATTCTAGGTGACAGAGTCCCAACCAAAATATGGAAAATTAGCTCATTTGACTGGATATTCTAGCTGTCTGCTGGGTTATCTGTTATGCTAGTTATCTGATGTTATGTGCTTTAGAGGGTCAAGATATGCCACAAATTAGTTTCTGTCTCCCTCCCTCCCTCCCTTCTTTCCTTCCTTCCTCACTCCCTCGCTACTTCCAGTCTATCTATTTATATACCTACCTACGTCAACTAAGCCTTCCTTCCAGTTGACCTCAGTTCTCAGGTGAGAACTCTACACTGGGGGACAAAGATGGCTTCTGGAAGTTCCACACTTGCCTAGTTTGGAAACCTTAATCTTATTGAGAGACACCCAGGATCTGTATGAATTACTGCAAAATAACTTTGTACCCATGTGGGTCACATGCCCCATTCTTTCCAGAGAATAGGGATAATTTAAACCACTGTGATTCACATGCCAAAATTCGGTGGTGTGGGGAGGAGGTTGGGAGGTTGGTAAAGATGGGGATAGACTTGTGCTTCTCAGTCCAAACACACAGAAGAGGGACAATTTCCAAAATGGAAAGATATTGATAAGAAAAAAAAGCACTGTGATAGCTACATATAATTACATTCAAATCATTTGCCAAACTGGGAACTCCTTTTCCCTATCTCTCTTCAGAAAACAGAAATAAATTAAGATTTAAAACTGACTACTTCCAACAACTCCATAAGATGTTCTCCTTAACTGAACTGAGTATCACTTTTGGAAGGCTGTCTTAATTAAAAAGCAACCATTTTTCAATACTTGTTTTCACTTTTGAAAAGTAAAACTAAAAATAATTGACCACATACATGCACACATACACATTTTCTAAAGGGCTACAGTAAGAAGTACAATTGTGACTAGATAATAATATATCATGTTTTTATTGCTCTTAATAAAAATTTGTAAATAGAATAGCTTACTAATTGCCTATTGAGAATATATGCTGTTATAACGTTTTATTTAAATTATCTGATTGAGTTGCCTGAGAGCACTATGAATAAACTACAAAAATTCATTGTGCAAGGATCAGATCAAATTTTTAATAAATAACCCTTACTTATGAATGCTTTAGAAATATATATTAGAAACAATGCAATTTAAAAGTATCATCATCATTGCAACACTTGGCTAATTTTGATGATACCTGGTTGAGTCAAAAAGAATAGAAGAATATCTTGGAGGACCTTCAAGATGGCAGAGGAATAAGAAATGGAGATCACCTTCCTCCCCACAAATATATCAAAAATACATCTACAAGTGGAACAACTCCTACAGAACACCTACTGAATGCTGGCAGAAGACCTTAGACTTCCCAAAAGGCAAGAAACTACCCACATAACTGGCCAGGTGGCTGACAGGGTCTTGGTACTCTGGCCGGGTGTCAAGCCTGAGTCTCTGAGGTGGGAGAGCTGAGATCAGGACATTGGTCCACCAAAGACCTCCTAGCCCCTCATAAAATCAATCGGCGAGAGCTCTCCAGAGATCTCCGTCTCAACGCTAAGACCCAGCTCCACTCAACGACCAGCAAGCTCCAGTGTTGGACACCCCATGCCAAACAACTAGCAAGAAAGGAACACAACACGCCCCCATTAGCAGAGAGCCTGCCTAAAATCATACAAAGTTCACAGACACCCCAAAACACATCACTGGTTGCAGTCCTGCCCACCAGAAAGACAAGATCCAGCCTCATCCACCAGAACACAGTCATCAGTCCCCTCCACCAGGAAGCCTACACAATCCACTAAACCAACCTTAGCCACTGGGGGCAGACACCAAAAACAATGGGAACTACGAACCTGCAGCCTGTGAAAAGGAGACCACAAACACAGGAAGTTAAGCAAAATGAGAGGACAGAGAAATACACAGCAGATGAAGGCACAAGGTAAAAACCCACCAGACCAAACAAATGAAGTGGAAATAGACAATTTACCTGAAAAAGAATTCAGAGTAATGATAGTAAAAATGATCCAAAATCTTGGAAACAGAATGGAGAAAATACAAGAAACGTTTAACAAGGACCTAGGAGAACCAAAGAGCAAGCAAGCAAAGATGAACAACACAATAAATGAAATTAAAAGTACTCTAGATGGGATCAATAGCAGAATAACTGAGGCAGAAGAACGGATAAGTGACCTGGAAGAAAAAATAGTGGAAATAACTACTGCAGAGCAGAAAAAAGAAAAACGAATGAAAAGAATTGAGGACAGTCTTAGAGACCTCTGGGACAACATTAAACACACCAACATTCGAATTACAGGGGTCCAAGAAGAAGAAGAGAAAAAGAAAGGGACTGAGAAAATATTTGAAGAGATTATAGTTGAAAACTTCCCTAATATGTGAAAGGAAATAGTTAATCAAGTCCAGGAAGCACAGAGAGTCCCATACAGGATAAATCCAAGGAGAAACATGCCAACACACATATTAATCAAACTATCAAAAATTAAATACAAAGAAAAAATATTAAAAGCAACAAGGGGAAAACAACAAATAATACATAAGGGAACCCCCATAAGGTTAACAGCTGATCTTTCAGCAGAAACTCTGCAAGCCAGAAGGGAGTGGCAGGACATATTTAAAGTGATGAAGGAGAAAAACCTGCAACCAAGATTACTCTACCCAGAAGGGATCTCATTCAGATTTGACGGAGAAATTAAAAACTATACATACAAGCAAAAGCTAAGAGAATTCAGCACCACCAAACCAGCTTTACAACAAATGCTAAAGGAACTTCTCTAGGCAGGAAACGCAAGAGAAGGAAAAGACCTACAATAACAAACCCAAAACAATTAAGAAAATGGTAATAGAAACATACATATCAATAATTACCTTAAATATAAATGGATTAAATGCTCCAACCAAAAGACATAGACTGGCTGAATGGATACAAAAACAAGACCCATATATATGCTGTCTACAAGAGATCCACTTCAGACCTAGGGACACCTACAGACTGAAAGTGAGGGGATGGAGAAAGATATTCCGTGCAAATGGAAATCAAAAGAAAGCTGGAGTCGCAATTCTCATATCAGACAAAATGCACTCTAAAAGACTATTACAAGAGACAAAGAAGGACACTACATAATGATGAAGGGATCAGTCCAAGAAGAAGATATAACAGTTGTAAATATTTATGCACCCAACATAGGAGCATCTCAATATATAAGGCAAATGGTAACAGCCATAAAAGGGGAAATCAACAATAACAAAATCACAGTAGGGGACTTTAACACCCCACTTTCACCAATGAACAGATCATCCAAAAGGAAAATACATAAGGAAACATAAGCTTTAAATGACATATTAAACAAGATGGACTTAATAGATATTTATAGGATATTTCCTCCAAAAACAACAGAATACACTTTCTTCTCAAGTGCTCATAGAACATTTTGCAGGACAGATCATATCTTGGGTCACAAATCAAGCCTTGGGAAATTTAGGAAAATTGAAATCATATCAAGTATCTTTTCCTACCACTATGCTATAAGACTAGATATCGAACATATGTTTATGTATGACTGATTCACTTTGTTATAAAGCAGAAACTAACACACCATTGTAAAGCAATTATACCCCAATAAAGATGTTAAAAAAAAAAAAAAAAGACTAGATATCAATTACAGGAAAAAAAACTGTAAAAAGTACAAACACATGGAGGCTAAACAATACACTACTAAATAACCAAGAGATTACTGAAGAAATCAAAGAGGAAATAAAAAAATACCTAGAAACAAATGACAATGAAAACACGATTACCCAAAACCTATGGGATGCAGCAAAAGCAGTTATAAGAGGGAAATTTATAGCAATACAATCCTACCTCAAGAAACAAGAAACATCTCAAATAAACAACCTAACCTTAAACCTAAAGCAATTAGAGAAAGAAGAACAAAAAACGCCACAAACTTAGCAGAAGGAAAGAAATCATAAAGATCAGATCAGAAATAAATGAAATAGAAACTAAGGAAATGATAGCAAAGATCAATACAACTAAAAGCTGGTTCTTTGAGAGGCTAAACAAAATTGATAAACCATTAGCCAGACTCCTCAAGAAAAGAAGGGAAAACACTCAAATCAATAGAATTAGAAATGAAAAAGGAGAAGTAGCAACTGACACTTCAGAAACACAAAGGATCACGAGAGATTACTACAAGCAAGTATATGCAAGTAAAATGGACAACCTGGAAGAAATGGACAAATTCCTAGAAAAGCACAACCTCCTGAGACTGAACCAGGTAGAAACAGATAATATAAACTGAAGCACTTCATAAGCTCTGAAACTGAAACTGTGATTAAAAATCTTCCAACAAACAAAAGCCCAGGACCACATGGATTCACAGGCAAATTCTATCAAACATTTAGAGAAGAGCTAATACCTATCCTTCTCAAGCTCTTCCAAAATACAGCAGAGGGAGGAACACTCCCAAACTCATTCTATGAGGCCACCATCACCGATACCAAAACCAGATAAAGATGTTACAAAAAAAAGAAAACTACAGGCCAGTATCACTGATGAACATAGATGCAAAAATCCTCAACTAAATACTAGCAAACAGAATCCAGCAGCACATTAAAAGGATCATACACCATGATGAAGTGGGGTTTATCTCAGGCATGCAAGGATTCTTCAATATATGCAGATCAACCAATGTGATACACCACATTAAGAAAGTGAAGGATAAAAACCTTATGATAATCTCAATAGACGCAGAAAAAGCTTTCGACAATATTCAACACCATTTATGATAAAAACTCTCCAGAAACTAGGCATAGAGGGAACTTACCTCAACATAATAAAGGCCATATATGACAAACCCACAGCCAGCATCATGCTCAATGGTGAAAACCTGAAATAATTTCCACTAAGATCAGGAACAAGACAAGGTTGCCCAATCTCACCTCTATTATTCAACATAGTTTGGAAGTTTTAGCCACAGCAGTCAGAGAAGAAAAAGAAATAAAAGGAATCCAAATCGGAAAAGAAGAAGTAAAAACTGCCACTGTTTGAAGATGACATGATACTATACATAGAGAATCCTAAAGATGCTACCAAAAACTACTAGAGCTAATCAATGAATTTGGTAAAGTAGCAGGATACAAAACTAATGCACAGAAATCTCCTGCATTTCTATACACTAATGATGAAAACTCTGAAAGAGAAATTAAGGAAACACGCTCGTTTATCTTTGCAACAAAAAGAATAAAATACCTAGGAATAAACCTACCTAAGGAGACAAAAGACCTGTATGCAGAAAACTATAAGACACAGATGAAAGAAATTAAAGATGATACAAAGAGATGCAGAGATATACCATGTTCTTGGTTTGGAAGAATCAACATTGTGAAAATCACTCTACTACCCAAAGCAAGCTACAGATTCAGTGCAATCCCTATCAAACTACCAATGGAATTTTTCACAGAAGTAGAACAAAAAATTTCACAATATGTATGGAAACACAAAAGACACCAAATAGCCAAAGCAACCTTGAGAAAGAAAAACAGAGCTGGAGGAATCAGGCTCCCGACTATATCAGGCTTCAGACTAAACTACAAAGCTACAGTAATCAAGACAGTATGGTACTGGCACAAAAACAGAAATATAGGTCAATAGAACAGGATAGAAAGCCCAGAGATAAACCCATGCACATATGGTCACCTTATCTTTGATAAAGGAGGCAAGAATATACAATGGAGAAAAGACAGCCTCTTCAATAAGTGGTGCTGGGAAAACTTGACAGCTACATGTAAAAGAATGAAATTAGAACACTCCCTAACACCATACACAAAAGTAAACTCAAAATGGATTAAAGACCTAAATATAAGGCTAGACACTATAAAGCTCTTCGAGAAAAACATAGGCAGAACACTCTGTCACATAAATCACAGCAAGATCCTTTTGACCCACCTCTTAGAGAAAGGGAAATAAAAACAAAAATAAACAAATGGGACCTAATGAAACTTAAAAGCTTTTGCACAGCAAAGGAAACCATAAACAAGACGAACAGACAACCCTTAGAATGGGATAAAATATTTGCATACCAAGCAACTGACAAAGGATTATCTCCAAAATAAATATCAAAAAGCAAACAATCCAATCCAAAAATGGACAGAAGACCTAAATACACATTTCTCCAAAGAAGCTATACAGATTGCCAACAAACACATGAAAGGATGCTCAACATCACTAATCATTAGAGAAATGCAAATCAAAACTACAATGAGGTATCACCGCACACCACTCAGAATGGCCATCATCAAAAATCTACAAACAATAAATGCTGGAGAGGGTGTGGAGGAAAGGGAACCCTCTTGTACTTTTGGTGGGAATGTAAATTGATACAGCCATTGTGGAGAACAGTATGGAGGTTCCTTAAAAAGCTAAAAATAGAACTACCATATGACCCAGCAATCCCACTACTCGGCATATACCCTGAGAAAACCATAATTCAAAAAGAGTCATGTACCACAACGTTCATTGTGGTTCATTGTGCACTATTTACAATAGCCAGGACATGGAAGCAAGCTAAGTGTCTATCGACAGATGAAGGGATAAAGAAGATTCGTCACATATATTCAATGGAATATTACTCAGCCATTAATAGAAATGTAATCAAGTTATTTGTAGTGAGGTGGATGGACCTAGTGTCTGTCTTACAGAGTGAAGTAAGTCAGAAAGAGAAAAACAAGTACTGTATGCTGACACATATATATGGAATCTTAAAAAAAAAAAAAAATGTTCTGAAGAACCTAGGGGAAGGACAGGAATAAAGACGCAGACATGGAGAATGGACTTGAGGACATGGGGAGGGGGAAGGGTAAGCTGGGAGGAAGTGAGAGTGTGGCATGCACATATATACATCACCAAATATAAAATAGATAGCTGGTAGGAAGCAGCCACATAGCACAGAGAGATCAGCTCAGTGCTTTGTGACCACCTAGAGGGGTGGGATAGGGAGGGTGGGAGGGAGACTCAAGAGGAAGTGGATATGGGGATATATGTATACATATAGCTGATTCACTTTGTTGCACAGCAGAAACTAACACAACATTGTAAAGCAATTACACTGCAGTAACGATGTTTAAAAAAATTAAAAAGAATATAAGAATATCTAATTACATAGTCAATTAAGGAAACTCTGGAGTAGCTGTTATCCAGTTGGAATCTGTACCTACATGCCTCAATACATCTTGTAAGTGGCGCCCATGTTAAAAGGCCTGTATCCCAACATCCCCTGTGTTTGTGTTACTCTGGGTAAGATTGCTTTAGGAATATATTTTAAGTTTATCTTTTATTTATCAAGTATTCAAGACATACAGGGCACTGTCCTAGGAACTTTCATTTATATCATCTAGTTAGATTTTAGAAGCCATCACTATCACTTTAACAAAGGTTTTGGTAGATAACTTGCAATGTGTAAGTGCCTATCCCCAAGCTTGCATTTTATATCCACTTAGTGATTTATTTTTACCTGGAATACATTGTGATAGTTCTGCCTAGAGTTTAGGTATGTTTTAAATACTGTTTTTGACTACAAATTATAAGCAAAAACTGTAAAGTAGAATATTTTTTTACATTATATATATGGTAATTGCATACATGGACTTCTAAGAGCTTTACATATAGTATTATGGAGAATCCTCAGAACCAGCCTAAGACATAGATGCTAGTATTACGCTCATTGTACAGAGTATTACGCTCATTGTACAGACTTGAGTAAATTGCTGAAAGTTATAAAGCTGGTAGATGGGGGAGCTGGGACTTTAGCCCAGTTAGTTCAGCTCTAGAGCCTGAACCACTCTGCAATAGTACTTCCCGGTGTGGTTGTAGGAGCCACTTGGGACAGATGGGGATGCTAGGGCCCAAATACAGGGACACAGTCTCTAACTTTCTGCTCATGATTTCATATGCTAAGACTCTAGTCAATTGATGGGACTCAAATTTTAAACATGCAGTCTACCATGAAGCATCTCCGTGAACCACTTCAAACAAAATTCCTTTGGGAGCCTCCTCAGACTCTAAATATGGTCATGAATTCATAAAGTATTTTTGTTATCTGCATATTTTAACAATTCTATGACAGGCAACTTTAAAAAAAAATGATGATCTCTACTTCTCTGCCTTCTCCTCTTCCTCTTTCTGTCTGTCTGTCTCTGTCTCTCTCTCTCAGCATGCCAATTTCTTTTGAAGGAGTACCTCTGAATTATAGTACTCTGCCAGCTCTGCTCACAGGGGTGAACACAAGAATCATATAGGCTCAACAGGAGACCGTTCTCAGCTTTATATACAAAGATTTGGAAAAATAAGAAACTCTTTCATTAGGATGGGTGACACCTGAGAAGGTGTGATTGGGACCTATTAGCAGTCATCTTTCTTGCCACAAGAAGACGACACTTGGACAGAAAAAAAAAATTGATGGGACAAAAGGAAGTTTGGCGTAGAGAGAAGAAGAGGGGGTGACTTGGTTATATTTTTGGGCTCTTAGAACCAGACCTACAGGGAGCCAGCTTTGCCCTGGACTTCCAGTTATTTGAACCAGCAAATTCCCTTTATCAATAAGCAAATGTGGTTGGATTCCAGTCATGTACAACTTTGGGATGTTAGGATATCAAACTCAGCATAAGGTCTGAGTCAAATCTAAAGACCATGAGTCAATGAAATTTCTAGCATGTAATCCCCTGAAATCAAACAAGTTAGCTTATTTTTTAAGTGAGTAACAAGCAGGGACCTGTGATTTTAAAACTGGACAACAATCCTCAAGGCCACCAATTGCCAAAAGGTGTGGGTTAGTAGAGTAGGGCAGACCCCAGAAAAAACCTCCCCTATACTTGTCTCAAGGATGACAACCTTTCCTCAATCAGAGGAACCCCACATAGTCAAACTGGCTAGGAAATCTATGACATGACAAGGGCAAGACGACCTTTTTATCCTTCCCCAATAGTGTGCCCTTTTTTTTTTTAAACCTCCTTCCCTTTACCCAATGGTAGGAATTTAACTGCAGATTTCCTCTTTTTGCTTTACCTTTGTATTTTATGCATGTAGGTATGGTTAACTTTTTCATTATAGTCTAGTTTCAGGGTCATGAAGAGCCACATTTAGGCCTAACCACCTTTCCCAGAGATAATGAATTTTAGGTCTGGGTGGATAAATGGACAGGATTTGGGTTATTTCCTTCTTAGAAGGAAAACTTCAGTTTTATCTGGAATAGTTTTATTAAGTTTGGCTGAAACATTCTTAAAACTATATACAAAGGAAAAAGGGTATATATGATTTGGGAAGCCAAGGTGTGAAATGGATTTCCTTTGAAAATCTGTCCCACTGGCATTCCTTCTGGCCCCCTTGGAATTTAAAATCATGGTCTAATACACAGTTAATAAATATCAATATACTCCTTTGAGTTGACTTGAGTCAAACTTATCATCTTGTAACAACATTTCAGTGACCAAAAATTTCATGAAAAGATGTGCTGCCCAAGTTTTCATGTAGTGTGTGTTCTTATCACAGTGCCTCATACATAGAAAGCCCTCAATAAAAGACTTGTTGAGTGACTGGCAAATCCATCTTCTGAGTGGAATTTAGGTGTATGTTCATACCTGTCAGCATCAAGAATATTTGCTCATTTATTCAACCTCTACAGAGTCTTATTCAACTCTGAAGGTACAGGATATACAGAGATGAATTATATACTGTGCCTGTCTTTAAGGATATCTGAATGTCTGGGAAGATAGAGAGCAAGATATTTAAAAACAACAACAACAACAAAAGATATTTAAAAACACAGCATGGTCAAAGTATTATAGGAACATGATGTTATAGAACGAGCCCCTGGATAAATTTTCTGTTACCACAAATTAGTCATTTAAAACAACACAGATGTATTATCTTACAGTTCTGAAGATCAGAAGTCTAAAATCAAGGTGTTACCAGGGATGCATTCCTTCTGGAGGATTTGGGGAAAATTTATTTCCTTGCCTTCACCTTCTAGAAACTGTCTGCACTCCTTGGCTTGTAGCCCCTTCCTTATATCATTCCAATCTTGCTTTCTTTGTTATATCTTCTACCACTAATTCTGATCCTCCTGCCTTCTTATGAGGACTCTTGTGATTATATTGATTTACCTGGATAATCGAGGAAAATCTCTCCATCTCAAAATCTTTAACATAATCACTTCTGCAAAATCCCTTTTACCATGTAAATAAAATATTCCCAGGTTCTGGGGAACAGGACGTGGATATTCTTAGGGGACCGTTACTGCCAAAAGCACCTAACTGAATTTAATCTAGATTTAATCTAGATAGAGCTAGAAATAAGCTATGTGACCTGGAGGGTGACATGTTACATTACTGGGCCTCAATCTCCTCAACTGTAAAATAAACAGGCAGGACAATGTGATCTCCTAAATATGTTCCAGCTCTCACATTTTATGCTCTACAAGCATCGCAACAAGGCCCATAGCACATGATGCCAAAGATGTGACTCCTGAAACCCAAAATTACTGTTCTAGAACAAACAGTTCTTGTCAGTTAGGGCTCTTGCAGCTTGGAGGCAATCACTTGGAGGCAATCAGCTTGGAGGCATCACTGCCGCCACAGCAATACACGTTTCCTCTCAAATATCCACACAGTTCTGCCCTTATAAAGATAGCTAATAGGAATATGACCTCTATTCTCTATATCATCTTCCCCTAGTGACATCTTTTATCGTCACCAATATCTACAAAGTACTGAGGATTATTTGAAGTGGTTTCCATGACCTTATCTCTAATTAAGAAAGAAAAGTGGGTTGAAGTTGTTACTCTAAGTTAACATTTACGACCAAGTGTACAGACTCCAGTTTTACCTTTTATGGCCCTTTGGTTCAATCCAGGGTAGATCATCTAAAAAAAATTTAATTAGCATAAATTCATTTTTTCCCTGATTTTTTTCCTTTCATTTTGTTAGATTTTTATTTAGAAATATAATAAATAAAAAAGAGTCTCGGGACTTCCCTGGTGGCGCAGTGGTTGAGAGTCCGCCTGCCGATGCGGGGGACACGGGTTCGTGTCCTGGTCCGGGAAGATCCCACATGCCGCAGAGCGGCTGGGCCCGTGAGCCATGGCCGCTGAGCCTGCACTTCCAGAGCCTGTGCTCTGCAACAGGAGAGGCCACAACAGTGAGAGGCCCGTGTACCGCAAAAAAAAAAAAGAGTCTCAAATAGTGATAGATTTATTATCTCCCTATTTCTCAGAGGCCATGTCAGCATTGTATATAGCATTACATTTTAGACCTTTCCAGAGAAAATTTGGAATTAAAATATTTTATATCCTCATTTATATCCTCATTTGATTGGTAAACATAAATCTGTGTCATTGTTAGACATTTTTTCAACTGTCTAGAAGCGTAAAGTTTCAGAGAGATGGTATACAGATTTGAGAAAATAAATTTCTGGACCCTTCATGGAATCAGATAACAAGGTATCACTGCCCCATTAGTTAATAGGACAGGAACTCCAAAATTCATCCTTCTAGCTCTACACATGGTCTCTATACTATTCTAGAAGCAGTCTTGATTATGTGTAGGAGAAACAGCTCCTTCTTCGATATTTCAGACAAGATTTTCAATTAGGGTAGCTTTTTATCTGTCTAACTTCCTGTACACATACTGTGTTAAGCCTTCTATCCCATCAGATATCAAGCTTACCTTAATGTGTATTTCACCATAATACTAAGTTACCCACTTAAAAAGCTATGTATGGTAAGGGGACACTTAAAATCCTGGTTCTCATACTTACCAGCTGGGTGACCTTGCCCAAGACACGTAACCTCTCTGGATAATAGTGTTCTCATCCATAAAATAAGGAGATTAAAACAGAGTAACTTTGAAGGGGCTTTTTGCTCTGAAATTCAATGACTCAATTTCCTACCCTTTTAGGTTACATACTTTGCCAGCTTAATTGACTGTTTAGTTATAGAATGCACTTTAGTCCTCTAAAGTTATCATCCTTTTCAGTTTCATTCAGGAGACTGTATCATTATTTCTTAAAGAGCATACAGCTTTTACTTAGTCAAGTTCAAATGTGAAAGAATGTGGATCCATCCTTTGACCTTAGGGAGCAAATACCAGATCCTAGGTCTTAATGTCAAGCTCCACATACTTTAAAAAACAAACAAACAAAACTTATAGACAGGATACCTTATGTAGTAGTTACAGTAACAATGATCAGTATCTTTTTGTCAAGAGCATCGGTAGATTAGTGGAAAAAATTTACTCTCTGCTCTCTTATTTCAATAGGAAAAAACAAGTTTCACTAATCTTAAATAGATGTCGTACCACAAGGCCTGTGTTTTAATTGCCGCTGTATTTCCAGGACTTAGCGCTAAGTATCTGGATCAAATGGGCAATAGGTGAATGTTGGACAAAATAGATGTCAACGGGTTTGCCAGAGAAAGAGGTGAGAAAAGCCAGGAACATTTGCTACAAAATTATCTAACTTTTATGAGAACTAGATGCATAAATTTAGAACTATCAAAGTCTTGAAAATTAGTCTACTGTAAATCCCTCTCTTTACATAAGAGGAAACTGAAGCAGAGGTAAACAGAAAGCTAATACAAGGACACACTGGTAGTTAATAGAAGCCCTTGAATTAAAATCCAGATCTCTGGCTACCCACTTGTGTCTTTTGCCTGGATTCGTTATTCCAATGTCTCGCTTTTCTCAGAAAATAAATGGCATGGTATTTGCACTGAAAACCTCAGCCTGGTGGTTTAAGTCTCTTGTGTTCTTTTCTCTTATTTGCTCGCCCTTATCTGCCGTCTCTCTTTCTTATCTAAGCAGTCTCGCTCTCCTTATCAGAGGATTGGGGCACTGTTACTTGACATGTAATTTACATCCACTGAAAGCCTAGAGTTACACTGTATCAACCCTTCCTCCCCATCTTACAGATAAGAAGTACAATCAGGATAAGGTTTTAGTTCTTAGCTTGTACTATTAAAGTTTACATCTGATTACTAACTTCAAATACGTTATTACATTTGCATATTTGCTGCTGCAGATAAAATGCTTCGGTGAGGTATCTCCAGTCATCATGGTTCCTAAGTCTGTTTTGAGACTTGAATTAAAGAGTCTTTTACTTCTCTCCTAGATTAGAAATATGCCTAGGAAACTATTTATTACAGAACTTTGCTGTTTGTACTGGTAGAATTATAAGAGATAAAATGTTACCTCCTTACCTAAATAGTTTCTTTTTTTTAATTAAAGTATAGTTGATGTACAATATTTTACAGGTATACAATATAGTGATTCACAATTTTTAAAAGTTCTACTCTGTTTATAGTTATTATAAAAATAGGCTATATTCCCCAAGTTATACAATATTTCCTTGTAGCTTATTTTATACATAATAGTTTGTACTTCTTAATCCTCTACTCCTATGTTACCCCTCCCACCTTCCCTCTCCCCATTGGTAAACACTAGTTTGTTCTCTAGATCAGTGAGTCTGCGTCTGTTTTGTTATCTTCACTAGTTTATTGTATTTTTTAGATTCCACATATAAGTGATATCATATAGTATTTGTCTTTCTCTGTCTGACTTACTTCACGTAGCATAATGCCTCCAAGTCCATCCATGTTGCTGCAAATGGCAAAATTTCATTCTTTTTTATGGCTAAGGAGTGTATTTTTATGGCTGAAGAGTGTATTTTATGGCTGAGGAGTATATACATTGTATATGTATACCACAGCTTCTTTATCCATTCATCTGTTGATGGACACTTCAGTTGCTTCCGTATCTTGGCAATTGTAAATATATGCTGCTATGAACATTGGGGTGCATGTTATCTTTTCAAATTAGTGTTTTTGTTCTTTTGGGATATGTAACCAGGAGTGGAATTGCTAGCTCATATGGTAGTTCTATTTTTAGTTTTTTAAGAAACCTCCATACTGTTTTCCACAGTGGCTGCACCAGTTTACATTCCCACCACATTTGTTATTTGTGGTCTTTTTGATGATAGCCATTTTGACAGGTGTGACGTGATATCTCATTGTGGTTTTTATTTTGCATTTCCCTGATGATCAGTGATGTTGAGCATCTTTTCATGTGCCTATTGGCCATCTGCATTTCCTCTTTGGAGAAATGCCTATTCAGTTCTTCAGCCCATTTCCTTCTGGTTGGTTGTTTTTTTTTGATGTTGAGTTGTATGAGCTGTTTATATATGTTGTATATTAACCACTTAGCAGTCACGTAATTTGCAAATTTTTTCTCCCACTCATTAGGTCGTCTTTTCATTTTGTCAATGGTTTCCTTTGCTGTGCAAAAGCTTTTAAGCTTGATTAGGTCCCATGTGTTTATTTTCATTTTTATTTCCTTTCCTTTAGGAGACAGATCCAAAAAAATATTGCTGCGATTTATGTCAAAGAGAGTTCTGCCTACGTTTTTCTCTAGGAGTTATATAGTATCTGGTGTTTCATTTAGGTCTTTAACCCATTTTGAGTTTATTTTTGTATATGGTATTAGAGAATGAAGAGACTGTCTTTTCTCCATTGTATGTCTTGCCTTCTTTGTCACAGGTTAATTGACCATAAGTATATGAGTTTATTTCTGGGCTTTCTATTCTATTCCATTTATCTACGTGTCTGTTTTTACATCATTACTATAGTGTTTTGATGACTGTGGCTTTGTAGTATAGCCTGCAGTCAGGGAACATGGTACCTCCAGCTCTGTGATTTTTTCTCAAGATTGTTTTGGCTACTCAGGGTCTTTTGCATTTCCATACAAATTTTAAAATTATTTGTTGAAGAATAAAAACCATAACGATCATCTCAATAGATGCAGAAAACGCTTTTAACAAAATTCAATATCCATTTTTGATAAAAACTCTCTAGGAAGCGGGCATAGCGGGAACTTACCTTAATATAATAAAGGCCATATATGACAAACCTGCACCTAAGCTCATACTCAATGATGAAAAGCTGAAAGCATTTCCTCTGAGGTCGGGAACCAGACAAGGATGTCCATTCTTGCCACTTTTATTCAACATAGTTTTGGAAGTCCTAGCCACAGCAATCAGACAGAAAAAGGAATCCAAATTGAAAAGCAATATGTGACAAAACTGTCACTCTTTGCAGATGACATACTACTACCCATAGAAAATCCTAAAGATGCCACCAGAAAACTACTACAGCTCATCAATGAATTCGGTAAAGTTGTGGGATACAAAGTTAATACACAGAAATCTGTTGCATTTCTCTACACTAACAGCGAATTAGCAGAAGGAGAAATTAAGGAAACAATTCCATCAAAAAGAATAAAATGCCTAGTAATAAACCTGTGTAAGAAGTTAAAAGACCTGTACTCAGAAAACTCTAACTTACTGATGAAAGAAATAGAAGACGACACCAACAGATGGAAAGATACACTACGTCCTTGGATTGGAAGAATTAATATTGTTAAAATGAACATACTACCCAAGGCAATCTACAGATTCAATGCAATCTGTAGCAAAAATACCAATGGCATTTTTCATGGAACTAGAATAGTTTCTTTTCGTGGAGCATTCTTTCTACCCGAATTTCATGATAATGGTTTCATTATTATTAGCCTAAAAGTAAACCATAACTCTAGAATTAAACATTATGTAACACAAGAACCCTGCAGTTGTGTAAATCTAAACAAAGCGACTACTTTACTCATTCATAAATTCTATATAAATATCATATTCTGCCAGTTGTTAACTTTCAATTCTATCTGATTATAAAAGTTACACTTGTTATTTTCCAGAACTAGCTGTTCTGTTTATTTATTGTAAAGATATATTTTAAAGGTGAATTGATGAAGCCTAAAAGTTAACTGCTTGTCTCGTCTGATACTTGTCTGCAGGGGGTTTTATAGGCACACAACCTGGGCTATCACATGGAATTTGCACGTGGAGGGGCCCAGGGCTTGGTTTAATGCTCCACTGTCACCATCTTCAAATTCTTAACAATTTTAGAGCAAAAGGTCCTGCATTTTCATTTTTCACTGGGCTCCATAAATTATGTAGCCAGTCCTGTCTGGCTGTAAGTTACATGAAAGAAGTTCCATTGAATGACAGTTGTAAAAAGGTGGCAGTCACTTTGGATTTTGGTTAATGTTCTGCAAAGGTGGCCATGGTCCTTTTCACAAAACAAAGGTATGCAGTAAAGTTCTTGAATATATAAGTAATTCATGACTCTCTGGGAAATAAATCTACGGTGAAACACACCATTTTTTTTTTTTAACATCTTTATTGGAGTATAATTGCTTTACAATGGTGTGTTAGTTTCTGCTTTATAACAAAGTGAATCAGTTATACATATACATATGTTCCCACATCTCTTCCCTCTTGCGTCTCCCTCCCTCCCACCCTCCCCATCCCACCCCTCTAGGTGGTCACAAAGCACAGAGCTGATCTCCCTGTGCTATGCGGCTGCTTCCCACTAACTATTTTACGTTTGGTAGTGTATATATGTCCATGCCACTCTCTCACTTTGTCACAGCTTACCCTTCCCCCTCCCCATATCCTCAAGTCCATTCTCTAGTAGGTCTGTGTCTTTATTCCTGTCTTAAGTGGGAGACGGAGGGAGGGATAAGTTTGCAAAGAAGACTTAAACTGTTAAATAACAACACTTAGGGGTTAGTCTTAACAGAGATTTTCGTCAGTGGTTCCCTAACAAAAGATCCCCTGAAGTGTATCGCTTGATTCCTTCTTTCACTCTGAAATGTCAACAGATTCGTCCCTTTGCAGGATGGAGAGGCAGAGTCAGGTTGAGGCTAAGCTTAACACCTAAACTAATACCATTTAGAGAGATTCAAGTGTGGTCAGGCTGTTATTTGTTGTTGCTGTTATTGCTTTTTTAGCTATCACTAGTTTCATATATATTCTTCTTTGTGTTCCACCATTCTGATATGAATGATATCTGTAATAGAAGCAGAGTGCAGTGATTAAGACCATGAATTTTGGGTCACCTTCTGACCTGTAATGGGACCCTGAGCACTTACTTAATCTCCCTTTGCCTCAGTACCTAATTGACAAGGTTTATAGAAACATGTTAGTATTTTTAAAACCTCTTAAAAAAATCATAGCACATAGTAATGTTATGTAAGCTTTTGCTAAATAAATTAATAAAAATTTATAAAACCCAATAATTTTTAAATAGACTCTGAAAGTGGACCAGGCTATCAATGCAAAAAATTATAGAACATATAAAAATTTGTATATGATAAAAAACACGCATCACAATCTAATAGGGAAGAGATGAGTTATAAGATATTCTTTACATTTTATAGATTAAATAGGTTATCTATGGAGAAAATATGATGATAGAGCCTCAGTTTATAACACACACTAAAATAAATTACAGTAAAGAGTTAAATGCAAATTAAGACACCTAGAAGAAGACATAAGCAAATGTTTAATAGATTTATGGAGGGAAATGAACTGCCTATACAATAAATAAATAAACAAGAAGAGGAAGTAAAAATGAGAGAAAAGAAAATATTTTTATTTTTGTGAACATAGACCTTTACAATTTCCAGAAATGAAAATATTATATTATAGTAAGAAAATAATTATTACAATTAGAAGAGTTAATAAATTAATATCCATAATGTTTAAAAACTCTTACAAACCAAGATAAGCCACATGTTAAAAAATTATGAAACACAGGGCTTCCCTGGTGGCGCAGTGGTTGAGAGTCCGCCTGCCGATGCAGGGGACACGGGTTTGTGCCCCGGTCTGGGAAGATCCCACATGCCGCTGAGCGGCTGGGCCTGTGAGCCATGGCGGCTGAGCCTGCATGTCCGGAGCCTGTGCTCTGCAACGGGAGAGGCCACGACAGTGAGAGGCCTGCATACCGCAAAAAAAAAAAAAATGAAACACATTATATTTATCAGAAATTTTTGGTTGCATATTATTAGAAATAAGAATCTAGATGAGCAAAAACCAAAAAAAAATCCCCACAAATTTCTTGGCTCTTCTTATTGTAAGGATGCCATTCTGGTAATGGATTTTACCAGATTGTACTGATAACATTTTTTCCAATGCTGGCCATGCAAATTTTTCTCTGAATGCAGGCAGGAAATATAAATTAATAAAAATAACAACCTTGGGTCCCTAAGGCCCCTGAGCACAGAGGGGCCAGTGCTTTTGAATAGTCATGAAAAACGTAACAGGTTTCACCTGAGAATATTTACATATTCAATATAGGTTAATTAGCACAACTGTGCTTAAAAGAGCTGCAGGCATTTCTATTTTAATGGTAGATCATCTTCCTTCAAAAATAAAAATCATAAACAGCAACAAAAAACATAAAAGAGTAATGGAGGTGCACTATGTTATTATTAGTAAGGGAAACAGGATATTTCCGTATCACCAATTAAGCACTGAACAGCTTGTAAAGGACTGAAGCCAACTGCTCTGGTAACTGGCTTGATCACGTGTGTGTGTGTGTGTACGCATTTCCTGTATCAGTGCAGAGCCAACATTTTCTAACCAAATTATTTCATTTACAAAAAGCAGTACAGTGAAACAATATACCGTGCTAAGACATCAAGTTGAAATGTCCCCTAATAGATAGCTTCAATAATTTGTCTTCGCTCCAAAATAATTACTTCATGTTTTGAGGTGTACAGTTTGAGTATGGTTAACATATTGTTGACCTTGGCCTCACAGGATAACTTACGGGGGCACCCCAGGAGGCCCTTTGTATAGTTTCTGTTTATTTTTAGCAAGAAAATGTCCTCTTGGTGTTTATTGGACTGTTCCTTTTGCCTGTCAAATGATTTCATGTGGAATAATCTCCTATGTAACTCTTCAAATAATAAAATAAGCTATAGATGCATAAGGGACTTCCCTATAGAACCCTAGAGATAAGGCGATCACTCATCCAAATCTTTTTGCTCTCCTTCAGTGAATTTCCCCAGCACCTGTTTTAAAGGCCGATTACATCACTCCATGAGGCTGTCTCTGACTGATAAAGGAGTAGTTAGCAAAGAGGAAATCCTCAGTCGCCATGTTTCTTCATTAAAAATATCCTTTCTCTTTCTGTATTTAGTTGCAGGAGAAGGGTTAGAAACTTCCATATGATCAAAAAGCAAAATGATTCATCTCTCACTAAAGAATGCCCCTTCGCACCAAGATGTGACTTTTACTTCAGCTGGGAACACTGATTTGGGTCTCACCAAAAATACTACATTTTATGCTCTTTTAAAAAGATCCACAAATATTTGTAAATGATAGCGTTAAAGATTCTAATAGAAGATATGAGGCATTTTGATGCAGGAGGAGTTTGGGCTTGTTGCAACACTAAACTTTGAGGAGGGCCCCACCATGGAGACAACACAACCTTCCCAGGTGCTCTTCTTCTGAATACTGTAATGACAGCACAGGTGGCATTCTCCCACTCTCATTTTTTAGAAAGAATCTAGACTGTGGAGACCTACCAGATTTTCTGTACTCCATCCTGACAGTGCCCATATATAGAAAATAAGGAGCTTTTTATAGCCTTCCAAGATACTTAAAATCCTAGCAATGGCATTTTGCCCAAGTGGTTTCCCAAAGGTGCGCTGTCAGCCAGGAACGTTTATCGTTCCCAGTGTTGCGCAGGCTGGACAGTCTGGCTTTGCAGCCTTTCATCCCCTGGAACTGTTCATGGCCAGAGGAGTTCTTCCTGCCAAATTATAAATGAAGCTGTATCTTCTCTCCCTGGACTCCTGGCCCTTTCCCATCAGTTATGGTCTCCTGACCACACAGCTTATGTCTTGAAGTTTAAATCTTGATTTAAAAATCTCATTAGGTTTTTCTTGTCTCAACATGTTTGTTCGGGTCCCCTCTACCAGACAGAGTGTACTCTCCAAGTTCTAATTCCCATGTGTTCTGTGTGCCGGTGATTGTGAATGAAAAGGAAACAGCAAACATGCTGGAATTCTTGAAAAATTCAACAATGAATACTAGTATATATCCTATAAGGAATATGATCAGTTAAGACAAGTAATTTTTCAATATTTTTTCCCACATCTTTATTGGAGTATAATTGCTTTACAATGGTGTATTCGTTTCCACTGTATAACAAAGTGAATCACTATATATATACATGTATCCACATTTCTCCCCCCTCCTGCGTCTCCCTCCCACCCTCCCTATCCCACCCCTCTAGGTGGTCACAAAGCACCGAGCTGATCTCCCTGTGCTATGTGGCTGCTTCCCACTAGCTATCTATTTTACATTTGGTAGTGTATATATGTCCGTGCCACTCTCTCACTTCGTCCCAGCTTACCCTTCCCCCTCCCCGTGTCCTCAAGTCCATTCTCTACGTCTGCGTCTTAATTCCTGTCCTGCTCCTAAGTTCTTCAGAACCATTTACTTTTCTTAGATTCCATATACATGTGTTAACATACGGTATTGGTTTTTCTCTTTCTGACTTACTTCACTCTCTATGACAGAGTCTAGGTCCACCTCACTACAAATAACTCAGTTTTGTTTCTTTTTATGGCTGATTAATATTCCATTGTATATATGTGCCACATCTTTATCCATTCATCTGTCGACGGACACTTAGCTTGCTTCCATGTCCTGGCTATTGTAAATAGTGCTGCAATGAACTTGTGGTACATGGCTCTTTTTGAATTATGTTTTTTTCAGGGTATATGCCCAGTAGTGGGATTGCTGGGTCATATGGTAATTCTATTTTCAGCTTTTTAAGGAACCTCCATACTGTTCTCCATAGTGGCTGTATCAATTTACATTCCCGCCAACAGTGCAAGAGGGTTCCCTTTCCTCCACACCCTCTCCAGCATTTATTGTTTGTAGATATTTTGATGATGGCTATTCTGACTGGTGTTAGGTGACACCTCATTGTAGTTTTGATTTGCATCTCTCTAATGATTAGTGATGTTGAGCATCCTTTCATGTGTTTGTTGGCAATATGTATAGCTTCTTTGGAGAAATGTGTATTTAGGTCTTCTGTCCATTTTTGGATTGGGTTGTTTGTTTTTTGATGTTGAGCTGCATGAGCTGCTTGTGTATTTTGGAGATAATCCTTTGTCAGTTGCTGGGTTTGCAAATATTTTCTCCCATTCTGAGGGTTGTCTTTTTGTCTTATTTATGGTTTCCTTTGCTGTGCAAAAGCTCTTAAGTTTCATTAGGTCCCATTTGTTTATTTTTTATTTCCATTTCTCTAGAAGGTGGTTCAAAAAGGATCTTGCTGTGATTTATAACAAAGAGTGTTCTGCCTATGTTTTCCTTTAAGAGTTTTATAGTGTCTAGCTTTACATTTAGGTCTTTAATCCATTTTGAGTTTACTTTTGTGTATGGTGTTAGGGAGTGTTCTAATTTCATTCTTTTACATGTAGCTGTCAAGTTTTCCCAGCACCACTTATTGAAGAGGCTGTCTTTTCTCCATTGTATATTCTTGCCTCCTTTATCAAAGATAAGGTGACCATATGTGCATGGGTTTATCTCTGGGCTTTCTATCCTGTTCCATTGACCTATATTTCTGTTTTTGTGCCAGTACCATACTGTCTTGATTACTGTAGCTTTGTAGTATAGTCTGAAGTCAGGCAGCCTGATTCCTCCAGCTCCATTTTTCTTTCTCAAGATTGCTTTGGCTATTCGGGGTTTTTGTGTTTCCATACAAATTGTGAAATTTTTTGTTCTAGTTCTGTGAAAAATGCCATTGGTAGTTTGATAGGGATTGCATTGAATCTGCAGATTGCTTTGGGTCATATAGTCACTTTCACAGTGTTGATTCTTCCAATCCACGAACAGGGTATTTCTCTCCATCTGTTTGTATCATCTTTAATTTCTTTCATCTGTGTCTTACAGTTTTTTGCATACAGGTCTTTTGTCTCCTTAGGTAGGTTTATTCCTAGGTATTTTATTCTTTTTGTTGCAAAGATAAATGAGAGTGTTTCCTTAATTTCTCTTTCAGAGTTTTCATCATTAGTGTATAGAAATGCAAGACATTTCTGTGCATTAGTTTTGTATCCTGCTACTCTACCAAATTCATTGATTAGCTCTAGTAGTTTTCTGGTGGCATCTTTAGCATTCTCTATGTATAGTATCATGTCATCTGCAAACAGTGACAGTTTTACTTCTTCTTTTCCAATTTGGATTCCTTTGCCTTTTCTTCTCTGATTACTGTGGCTAAAACTTCCAAACTATGTTGAATAATAGTGGTGAGAGTGGGCGACCTTGTCTTGTTCCTGATCTTAGTGGAAATGGTTTCAGGTTTTCACCATTGAGCATGATGTTGGCTGTGGGTTTGTCATATATGGCGTTTATTATGTTGAGGTAAGTTCCCTCTATGCCTAGTGTCTGGAGAGTTTTTATCATAAATGGATGTTGAATTTTGTCGAAAGCTTTTTCTGCATCTATTGAGATGATCATATGGTTTTTATTCTTCAATTTGTTAATATGGTGTGTCACATTGATTGATGTGCATATATTGAAGAATCCTTGCATCCCTTGGATAAATCCCACTTGATCATGGTGTATGATCCTTTTAATGTGCTGCTGGATTCTGTTTGTTAGTATTTTGTTGAGGATTTTTGCATCTATATTCATTAGTGATATTGGCCTGTAGTTTTCTTTTTTTGTGACATCTTTGTCTGGTTTTGGTCCATCTCCTTTAAATACTTCAAAATTTAATCATTAAAAGTTGAAAAATCATTACTAATGTGTCACTTTCTCCTTCTGAGATTTTTTTTTTCTCCCATATGTTCAATATAACTGTAATAGTTCTCACTTTTTCCTACCTTTTATTCAAAGCTCAGTTAAAAAGCCATCACCCTCAGGATAACTTTTCTGATGTTGGAAATGATTATCTACTTTGAAAATCTATGTATGTAAAAGATTTTGCTTGTAACTGGATCTTAAATATATTTAGGCAGTATTGAGGTAGATCTGTCTTTAGTTTCTCAGTAGGCCATATGTTTGAGTATCAGTTAAGATTTAACTCAGCTGTACATAGGGGAAAACCAAAACAAGTGGCTTACATCCAAAGGTACATATTAAAGGGTAGAAAGGTGACTTTACAGTTGTCAGGAATCCAGATTCCTTCTGCTGCTGCACAGTCCATGCCACAAGACTCCCATTCTCAAGATGGCCTGACTATTCAAGATGCTTCTGAATTTCTAAGCATGGCATTTGTGTTACAGAAATGAAGAAGAGGAGAGACAGGAGGCACACCATAACATCCACGGCAAGATGGATATACCTGACATAAAAGAACGTGATAAGGTTGAAAGTCAATATGTGGAAAGAGATATATCAGACAAATACTATTGCAGTTATATTTACATCAGATGAAATAGACCTGAGTACAAAAAACTACTAGAAATAAAGAGGATTACCACATAAAAATATAATTTTAATTTTAAATCCTTCTGGAGTATATGGCAGTTTAAACTTGTTATACCCCAAACAATATAGCCGCAAAAAAACATATATATTTAATAAAAATTGTCAGAATTACATGAGAAATATACCAATCCATGCAATCCACAATCATAATGGGAGGTTTTAACCTAACTTTCTCAGTAACTGGTAGACAAAGGGGTAAATGATTAATAAAATGATTGAACATATGAACAACATGATCTACAAGCTTGAACTAAAGGATATGCATACAACATCTGCAGAATGCACAATCTTTTAAAACACAGACCCAAGAGACCTATGAAAATTAAATCCATATTGGGCCAATAAAGAAAAATATCAAGAAATTTAAGAGATTGTGTTCTTGGACCACAATATCAGTATGTTAGAAAGCAACACAAGAGATAGTTACAAAAGCTCCATCTGTTTGGAAATTTCCAAAATACAGCTAAATAACCCTTGGATCAGAGAAGAAATTATAATCCAAATAATAGAATATTTAGAACTGAATAAGAATGAAAATACCACATAATTATATGTATGGGATGCAAGTTGAACATTATTTATAGATAAATGCACAGCATTACATGCTTTTATGAGAAAGGAAGAAAGCCTAAAAATTAGGTATCAGATCTTGCATCTTATAAGTTAAAAAGAATAACAAAATAGTAAATTCAAAGAAATTAAAAGGATGGAGAGAACAAAAGATAAGAGGAAAATCAATGAAATAGAAAGTAAGATACAATAGACAGGAACAACGAAGCCAAGTGTTGGTTATCCTAAAGTCTAATAAAATAGAGAAACCCATGATGAAATTAATCAAGAAAAAAGTAACAGAACTATAAATATAGAAAAGAGTAAAAATAATAAGAGAATATTATAAACAAACTACAAATTTGAAAACGTCAATGAAATGTGTAAGTTCTTATAAAGACATAACGTAACTGGATCAAGAAGTAGAAACCAGATTACTCCTATATCCATTAACAAAAATCCAATATTGTTAATCTTCTTACTGAGAACTTCAGGCCTAAGAGTTTTACTGGCAAGTTCAACTAAATATGTAAAGAATTGGATAATTCCATTCTTATATAATCTCTTTCACAGAATAAAGAGGAAGATGGAACAATCCGTAATTTCATTTTATGATGCTAGCATAGCATCCATTCCATAACCTGATAAGAAAAGTGTGAGAAAGGAAAAATATTACTTCTGAATTTAGTTGCATAGATTATATAAATTCTAAACATAGGATTAGCACATTGAATTCAGCAATATATAAATACCTTGATACATCATGACCAACTTGCATTTATCCCAGCATTGGGAGGTTTGTTTAACATTAGCAAATCAATTAATGTAAATTAATCATGTTAATGAATTAAAAAGTTGTGGGAAAAACACGTGATAAAATTTGGCATCCCTTCTTGCTGAAACCTCTAACAAACTAGAAATAGAAGCTGTAGAAGTTTTTTGTTGCTCCGCTGCGCATGGTTTCTGATTCTATGATTTCGGCGCAGCGTGTATTTTTATCCTACCTCAAGCATTTGGCTGGGCAATTCTCTGCTTTCCTGCTTCAGAGCTTTCTCTAGAAGGCACAAAGGCCCTTCGTCTTTACACAGACAGCTCAGAAAAGCTAAGCAGTTGATGCACAACGCAACACTCAACCAAAGGGTTTGAGAACTCTTAGACAAATGTATAAGTGGTGCAAATAACTAATAGACTGACTATGATATGACACTCTCAGATGAAGGCTGACATCATCAGCTGGGCATCAGAAATGTGGAAAAATAAGTTCTGAATCGGCAAAGGGAAATTTAATACCATACTTATACCCATAGAGTTGAGTCTAATGTTTTGAAACTCAAAAGGGACAATTCCAATCATTCTCCTCCTTGGAGAGAATATGGATCTGATGTTTGTTCTTGAACTCTGAGTGGATTATAGCAGAAGGGGAAATTGTCAATCAGGATTAACCACACTTTTCTTCTTTTCATATAAAGTGAAAGTAAATAATAATAACATAACCTAGACTTGTTTGTGTGTTTAGCATTAGGTAACTACATCAGTGCTCCTCAGTAGACCTGACGTAGGTCAGACATTAAGATTCTGAATTCCTCATCATTGAATGCACAAGCTTTTCAGTGATTTAATTAATTAAAAAAAACAAGATTAGATATTAGAAAATGAAAACAAAGCAAAACCAAAGAAAACCTTCTGAAAACATTAAAGAACTCATGAATAACATAGGCCATTTCCCTTCCCCAGGACAGGAAGGTAGTTTTGTACTGTGTCTTATGCCAAGGCATATGATTTTTTATAGTGACAAATCTCATCAGGCTATTAATAATGAAGTTACCTACCTCAGAGCACATTGTCCTTCCCTGTTACTAGGCTGGAAAGGTCAGAGTGAACTAATGAAGTTAGATACAGATTATGTTTCAAGCAGACACAAGCATCTTAAGAGCACTATATAAGCATGAAAGACAACTCACTATGGGTTGCATGATCATTTTACTGGTCTTTGAAAGGTGACATGAACTATATATAATCTTAGAGCTTAGAGTCTACATTTTGATAGTGATGCATTAATTAGTCTCCCCACCCATTGCATCCTTTTATCTAGTCACCTGATGGCATTCTGAGTCACCAGTTTCTTTTTGTGAAAGATTTAAGCCCAAGTAAATTACTCCTCTTCCATCAGTACTACCTTTACTGTCAGAGTGAAATTTTGAATGAAAGATTTGGAAGTGTGTTTTCCCAGCCAAGAATAGTTTCAAATATTAAATAGAACTTTTTAAATGTATCTTAATTATATTTTCAGTTTCCTCCATGATACAACTTATTTCCTCTTCTATGCCTCCGATGAACGAAATAATTTATCTTGGCATTGGGGTTAAATTTTTAGGAAGTTGATATAATGATACGGCATCTTGGTCTGGATATGGGTTAGGGGATATCTGTCCTCATTGATTCTCTTTGATCCATGGTTGTTGATCAAAACAGGAAGCTGCCGAGTTATTGTTTCCCATGAGGTTTCTTCCTTTTTCTCTTTTATGCTCTTGTCATTCTTGCTCCTGTGTGATGCTTGAGCATGGGGCACTCCCTGAGCTGCAAAGCTTTCCACTTAGATGTGCCATGTAACCATACTGCTCCGGGGGCTTCCTGGGGCTCTAGTTCAGAAATAGCATATGCATTCTCTCTTCTTGGGATTTCACTAACCAATACCCTCCTCACATTTAATGTGGGGGTCAGAGCACAGGACCATCCTTTCCCAGAGGCTCACCTATGTCTACACACCAATTTCTCTGAGCTTAGAGCAGGGCAACTGTGGCCTGAATGGGGTTAGCTCAGGGAAAACAGGGCCAGGGGAAAAATAAACACTAAGGACATTTGTGGTGAATAATTAAATAAAGTCTATCTTTCTATGCATACAATTTTATACACTACATTTTTGTTACAAAATATGACTGAAATCCTCCTAGGTGCCAAAATTAGTCTAGATGCTGGGAGTATGAGGTGAGCATAACAGACATGCTTCCTTCCCTCATGAAGTTTACAGTGCAACAGAAGACAGATAGTAATCATTCAACCTCAAAATTAATCATCAAAAATGGTGACTCAGCCACATGGGCCAGCTCGTACTTTGACTATTGTATACATTTATGCCAAATGAATCAGACAAAATGGCAGTAATTAATCTGAGCAGATATGTTAATTTTGGGGGTAAACTCTGATGGAAGATTCTCTCTCTCTCTTCCCCTCTCCTATTCCCTCTCCTGCCCCCCCCCCACAAACACAAACATCTGTTTGTGGACTCAGCGAAACACACCTGGACTCAGAGAAACAGAAGATCAACTAGTTATAAGTAGATGTGAAATGTCTTCAACCTTTGATTCTGAAAATTAGCACTGAGATATTAAAAACTAAAGAAAAACCCACAAATTTCCTTAGAATATTGAAGCTTTCCCATGCAAGCACAATTATAATTTTATTCTCTTTTAGGTGCAAGTGTAGATATAAGACTCCTGGAAACTTTCCAAACAACTAGAGTTGAGGGTACTGCAGATTTTATATACAAGGATTAGTTGGTTTAGAATGCAGTGACATTTTAGAGCTTTTGCAATCTGTATTAAGTACTGAATTAAATCAGAAATTTTGCAAATCAGCTGCCTTATCAAGACTGTTTTGAAGTCTTCTTGGTCTCCTGCTGGGCCAGGATTACGTTTCAGCACAGAAAAGGTTTATTTTGGATTTATTTCTAATAGGAAATATAATTCAGTTCACAGTTTCAATGTATAGGACAAAAATATTTATTAGCTAAGTTTAAAATGTTTGAGGGTAGCATAGTGATTTTGAGATCCTCTGATAAAAGAATAAGTTAGACAGTATGAAGTTTGCTTGAGATAACTTATAGAAACACCTTTAGTTTCTCCCAAACTACGTTTTCTTCTGTTATTCTATATGTGCATTTTAATGACAATTATTGATTTACTGGCCAAATAGGCAGATTAAAAAGTAACTGGAAAATAATGGAGGAAGTTTTTCTGAAAATATTATAAGCAATGCTTAGAATATCTGTGCCTGTGGTGTTAGTGTTCATAGTTGTTCAGTGGAAAGAGTAAAAACTGATGAGATCTCCTTCCTGAAATCCCATTTTAATTAATTCTTTTTGCTTTATGCAGAGCACGCATTTTTAATGGAACCAGCATCAGGTTTCACTTGAGACTTAAAATTTCTAACCTATTTCTAAATAATCTCCTTTCATTTGATCGCACATCTGGTATCTTCCTCCCGAGACTCCCTCCACTGTCCTCACATTTCACCAGGACCAGAGTTTAGCTCACTCTGAGAAACCCCAGGCCACACCTGTGTCATCACTCTGAGAGGAATGGAAGGACCCAGAGCCTAGGCCAGCCATGGAATAAAATGTGCATCTTGGAGGAAAATTAAGAATTCACTTTGGGAATAAATAATTCATTGTCAAGAAAACTCTTTCTCTGATACACCTAGTCAACACTCGCAGCACCTAATGTTCCTTACACTCTCTTCATTTAACACTGTCTAGTTGATGAGTCCAGTAATCATCACTTTTAGTCTGGTCATTCCTTGTGTACTGTGGGGGCTTGCCAAGGGCTAAAGAAGAGGGAGAAGTGGCAATTTCTATGATGGGATATTTAAAAATATACATAATCGTGTTATACATACAATTAACTATAAATAGTTATCTTGCAGTTTTTTCCTTGTAGTTGATTTCTAGACTCATAGTGTTGTGGTCGGAAAATTTGTGGGGAGAGGCAACATAGGTGGGAGAGCGGACGATACAGACTAGTGAGTGTCAGATAGGCTACAAGGATGTATTGTACAACACAGGAAATATAGCCAGTATTTTGTAATAATTGTAAATGGAGTGTAACCTTTAAAAATTATATAAAAATTTTAAAAAGTTTAAAATAGTTTTCACAATAGCAAATCTAGTCAAATGACCATGCCCACAATCTTTTCTTCCTCCACATACATTCTTGAGATTTCCCTTTCTGTTTCTTTTTCACTTAAAAATGAAATATTATACACCCTTTTGATATTTCAAGGCTGCGGGTTTGCGTTATCAGAGAAGGGGCAAAATAAAAACAAAAAGAACTGATTGTAGAGACTACTTATCCACAAAACTGCATGGCAAAAGTCTTTAGTCATTCAAGTTTTATTTTTGAAAAAGAAAAATAAGTATTATACCTATGAAACTCTTAGGGAAGTCTAGAAAGGAAAAAACCACAAAAATGACATAAATTTCAACTTTGGTAGAGGAAATATGATTCTATTCAGTTATCTAAATCAACCTCCCTGTTAACAACCCAGGTTCTTGGACTCTGTAATCAGTCGAAATTGATAAGAGGCTAGACAAGAAATTCAAGCAAGGCTTTACTGGGACTCGTGCCGCAGCGCGCGAAAACAAGTAACAGGTTCCCTTCCTCGCTCCTTGAGGGGGGCGAGCTGGTTTCTTAGATGGGGTGAAGGTGGGGGCAGGTCCAGGGGTCAGGCTGGAGGGGTGGCTGAGGTGGACTGCCCATCCCCTGGGGGGTGCTGTGTGCAGGGCGCATGCACGGTACCCTGCTTTTGCTCCAGACTCCTCAGAAGTGGCCGTTGGGATTTTGGTCTTTGTGTATCTTGTTCATAATTGCCCCAACTGCACGTGCACACAGTTATTTTTAGTCCCTTATGCTTTCTTTGTATCTGGTTGCTCAGGGAGAAGTTTGTCCAGGTCCAAGCGCTGCAGTAGAGGTCCCAGGTCCCAGGTTTTAGGTCCCAGCCCGTCTCATCCCCACTCTGGCTGATTTTCCCCACCCTACCCCCAATAATACAAAATAGAAATCTATACTTCAAGAAGATAAGCAAAGAAAACTAAATTGGATTAATTTTAATTAGTGTTTATTACATCATGTTAATTTTAAATACATGAAGCTTCTGAGCAAATATATTTTGTATCATATATGTACCTTACATAATAAATGTTTTTGCATAGTAAGTGAATACTCTCATTACCACATTGCTATGGAAGTTAGCAGTATGGTCTGGGAAGAGGAGAGGTGAGTTTTGGTGCAGTCTGTGATACCCACTAGCTGTATGATCTTGGAAAAGAATGCATGGGCCTCAATTTTGTCATCTGAAAATTAAAAAATTTAAATGGATTATTTCCAAAGATCCTTCCAGTTCTAAAAGGTTATATTTTGAAATGCATGTTTGATGATTTTAACTGTTCGTGCAAATTTGCATATGTCTTTACATTGGATCATTACTTCACTTGATGCTGGATTCCTATTCAGAAAAACAAGACTCATTTATAACAGTTTCCTCAGGGAGCCTCTGAGGTTACCTACTTTACAATATGATTTTCACTTGCACATTTGGGTAAACTGGTTAGACAGTCCATGTGAACAGCTTCTATGGTTATTTCATTTAAGACTTAAGACCTGGGCAGACAGGCAGGCTGGGGTTAGGTGGGTAGTAGAGGAGGCCAGAAACAAGATGACTTAGGTGACTGATGAAGAATAAAGGATTTGGGCAAGTTTATTTGTCTTAAATCAGTAAAGCAAGGATATGTTCCAATGTCAGGATCAGTCAGCACACAAAAATGCAGGATTAAGGAACATAGATATCCCAAAAAGGGCCAAAATACATAACAGGCTAGACATGATACCATGATACGAATAGGAGTTGGCAAACTTCTGTAGAGCCACATACTAAATATTTTAGGACATACAGTCCTTGTCCCAACTGTTCAACTCTGCAGTTGTAGCACAAAAGCTATCATAGACTATATGTAAATGAGATGAATAAGCATGGCTGTGTTCTAATAAACTTAATTTACAGATACCGAATTTTTAATTTCACATAACATTTACATGTTACAAGACATGCTTCTTTTGATCTTTTCAACCACTTAAAAAGGTAAAAATCTATTCTTAGTTGGTGGGCCATACAAAAGCAGATGGCCAGCCAGATTTGGCCTGCAGGCTGTTGTTTGCCAACCCCTGATAAGAACATAACAGGCAAATCAGGGGCTTTTGAAATATGAATGAGTCTTTAATATGTTAATCTTTGTATATTACTATCAGCTAAAATTTTTGTATTTTGAATGTTGTTTTATTGCTTTCAATCATATGCTGTAATTCAAAGCAGCTCAGCAAAGTTGTACTAAACGTTAATTTAAGAAATAGGGGGCTTCCCTGGTGGCGCAGTGGTTGGGAGTCCGCCTGCCGATGCAGGGGACACGGGTTCGTGCCCCGGTCCGGGAGGATCCCGCATGCCGCGGAGCGGCTGGGTCCGTGTGCCATGGCCGCTGGGCCTGCGCGTCCGGAGCCTGTGCTCCGCAGCGGGAGAGGCCACAACAGTGAGAGGCCCGCGTAAAAAAAACAAAAACAAAAACAAAAAAAGAAATAGGGAAGGCAAGCTTTAATTACGACATGTAATATTTGTGAGATTTATTTCATCTATATTATTTGAACACATTCCATTTTTTTTAGGTTGAAATTTTCTCTTGCAATGGCTTTGCATTCTTCATTAACTTGATAATCGTATGTAGTACTTATGGTTTACTATCAATGTTCCACTCATAATCATCAACATTATTTTATAGATTTTTATAATCTCTAAAGTAATATTTGCATTTTATATATAAATGAATTGATCAAGTAAATAGTTAATGTATCCAAGATTTCATAGCTAGCCCATCAAACTGAAAGCATGTTTTTTTAAACACTCTATTACGTTGACTCAGATATCATTTTTTTCTTTAGTAAAACACAGGAAAACTTTGTTCATGTTCATATTGGCCCAAATTCTAAATTGGTAGTGAGAGCCAATCTTGTATTCTTTTGTCAGTCTTTTTGTTTTGAAGAAATGTTTTTGTAGTATTTATATGCCAATTAAAAACTAGTGAAAAAAAGAGAAAAACTAAACATTCAAAAGAGAGATTAACACAGAGTTATTTCAAGGCCACAATTAAGTAGAGAAATCGTTGTATGACTGTTTCCAGGGTCAACACATTTTTAACCATCACATCCCTATTTAATTCAATCACAATATTTTGAAGGATCTTAGTACATTTAATAAAAACTGGAAGTTCATCCATCTATCGAGTCAATCAGTAAATAGTTACTAAGCATCTACATATGCCAAACAATATGCTCTGCTTGGAAATACGATGCTGGAGAAAGATTCCCCCCACCCCCTGCCCTGTGTCCTCAGTCTCATGGAGAAGACAGAGATTTATTAAACAAGCACACAAGTATCTTGAATGCATACTATGAAGAAAAAGATAAAGGGTGCCACGGATTTGTAAAATTGTGTCCCTTATAGGACAGAGTTGGGAAAGACTTTTGAAATGAGATACAGCATGGCAGTGCTAATGGCATGAAGATCAGGGGCCAGAACTCTAGTAGCCCTCAGACTGGAGAGCATGTGGTACTTTCAAGTGCCTGAAAGGAGAGAGCAAGACAGGTAGTAGCCCAAACTCAAACCGTGGTGATAGGCAGAGGGAAGATCATGTATTTAGATGTAGAGGGCATGTTGAGAGTTTTGGCCTTCGTCCTAGGAGTTAAGGAAGTTTTAAGCAAGGGAATGAAATGATCTGATGTTCCACTTTAATCATATGGAGACTAGCGTGGAATGGGAACAAAAGTGATCTGGGGAGTCCAGTGAAAAGGGCACTGAGTGCTGATGATATTTTAAACTTAGATGGTTGCTGAAGAGAGAAAAAGAAGTAGGCAGACATTAGTGACACCATGGATGGACCTTGAGGGGATTATGCTAAATGAACTAAGTCAGATGGAGAAAGACAAATACCATATGAGTTCACTCATATATGGAATATAAATAATAAACAACAAAATAAATGAGCAAACCAAATCAAACAAAAACAAACACATAGATACAGAGAACAGTAGCAGCTACAGAAAAGAAGCGGTGGTGGTGGTGGAGGGCTAAATGGGCAAAGGGGATCAAGTACTTGGTCATGGATGGAAAATAAATTTTGGTGGCGAGCATGTTGTAGGGTATACAGAAGTAGAAATATAATGCAGTCCACAGGCAACTTATATAATATTATAAATCAATGTTACCCAAACTTAAAATTTTAAAAGTTGGGAATCTAAAAAACCAGAAGCAAAAGTTATTTTTTTTCCTGCCATAATATGAAAGTCATTTATTGAAATTATGTGGTTCTTTAGAGTCTAGATAATAACATTTTTACCACAGGAACTTTTAAAGATTTCCTTTCTTCATGTTGGTTACATGTCTTCTTTTTTCTTTTTTTTTCCTGTTGTTATTTTTTATTGTGGTAAAACATATAGAATATAAAATTCACAGTGTTAACCATTTTTAAGTGTACACTCAGTGGCATTAAGTACATTTACAAGGTTGTATAACAATCACCACTATTCCAGAACATTTTTATCAGCCCAAAGAGAAATCATGTATCCATTAAGCAATACCTTTTTCATCATCTCAAACAGAAACTATGTACCCATTAAGCAATAACTCCCTACCTACAGCCCTTGGTAACTCTATTCTACAGTATCTCATCTAAGTGGAATTGTACAATATGTGTCATTTTGTGTCTGTCTTATTTCACATAGGATAATGTTTTCAAGTTGCATCCACGTGGCAGCATGTATCAGAATTTGGTTCCTTTTTAATGGCTGAATAATATTCCATTGTGTATATACCTCATTCTGTTTATCAACTCATCTGTGGATGGACACTTGGATAGTTTCCATCTTTTGGCTGTTGTGAATAATGCTGCTAAGAACATGGTATACAAGTATCTGTTGGAGTCCCTGCATTAGATACTTTTGGATATATACTTATGAGTAGAGTTGCTAGATCATCTTTTTGTTTTTTATTTTATATTGGAGTATAGTTGATTTATAATGTTGTGTTAGTTTCAGGTATACAGCAAAGTGATTCAGTTATACATATACATGTATCTATTCTTCAAGTTATTCTCCCATATAGGTTATTACAGAATACTGAGCAGAGTTCCCTGTGCTATACAACTAGGTCCTCGGTGGTTCTCTGTTTTAAATATGGCAGTGTGTATATGTCAAACCCAACTTCTCAATCTATCCCTCCCCCAAACCCTTCCCCCCGGTAACCATATGTGTGTTCATTCTCTACGTCTGTAAGTCTGTTTCTGTTTTGTAAATAAGTTCATTTATATCATCTCTTTAGATTCCACATATAAGTGGTACCATATGATATTTGTCTTTCTCTGTCTGACTTACTTCGCTTAGTATGATAATCTCCAGGTTCCATCCATGTTGCTGCAAATGGCATTATTTCATTCTTTTTATGGCTGAGTAATATTCCATTGTATGTATCAATATTACCACATCTTCTTCATCCATTCCTCTGTCAATGGACACTTAGGTTGTTTCCACATTGTGGCTATTGTAAACAGTGCTGCAATGAACATTGGGGTGCAGGTATCCTTTTGAACCATGGTTTTCTCCAGGTATATGCCCAGGAGTGGGATTGCTGGATCATATGGTAGTTCTACTTTTAGTTTTTTAAGGAACCTCCGTACTGTTCTCCATAGTGGTTGTAACATTTACATACCCACCAATAGTATAGGAGGTTCTCTTTTCTCCACACCTTCTCCAGCATTTACTGTTTGTAGACATTTTGTTGCTGGCCATTCTGACTGGTGTGAGGTGATAATTCATTGTAGTTTTCATTTGCATTTCACTGATATTTCGTGATGTTGAGCATCTTTTCATGTGCCTTTTGTCCATCTGTATGTCTTCTTTGGAGAAATGTCTATTTAGGTCTTCTGCCCACTATTTGATTGGGTTGCTTGTTTTTTTTTGATATTAAGCTGCATGAGCTGTTTGTAAATTTGGAGACTATTGTCATGTGGGTGCATTGTTTTCAAATATTTTCTCCCATTCTGTGGATTGCCTTTTTTTTGTTTATGGTTTACTTTGCTGTGTAAAAAGCTTTTGAGTTTAATGAGGTCCCATTGTTTATTTTTGTTTTTATTTCCATTACTCCAGGAGATGGATCAAAAAAGATATTGCTGTGATTTAGGTTAAAGAGTGTTTGGCCTATATTTTTCTCTAGCAGCTTTATAGTGTCCGGTCTTACATCTTTAATCCATTTTTAGCTTATTTCTGTGTATGGTGTTAAAGCATGTTCTAATTTCATTTTTTTACATGTGGCTGTCCAGTTTTCCCAGCACCACATATTGAAAAGACTTTTTCTCCATTGTATTACTTGCCTCCTTTGTCATAGATTAATTGATCATAGGTGTGTAGGTTTATTTCTGGGCTTTCTATCCTGTTCCATTGATCTTTAAGTCTGGTTTTGTGCCAGTACTGTACTGTAGTTTTGACTGTAGCTTTGTAGTATAGTCTGAAGTCAGGGAACCTGATTCCTCCCGTTCCGTTTTTCTTTCTCCAAAGATTGCTTTGGCTATTCGGGGTCTTTTGTGTCTCCATACAAATTTTAATTAATTACTTTTAAGAAAGAAAGTGGATTCAAGAAATATGTTGAAAGTAAATAAATTTGGATAGCTGATTATATTCTTTGGACCTCAGTTTGAATACAGAAGTCTAGGCTCCTCACTAAGTCTATACTGACATGAGTAGGGTAGAATCACATTTTAACTCCTTAGTAGAGCAGTTATTGTCTAAATGTTTCCTGCCTTATTAGGCTGCTCTTTTCCTGGTAGTTTGAATAAAGAAAGCAAGCTTTCATCAGACTTTTCTTTGTCTGTACCTGTTTGCTTTTCTGAGTTGCCAAACTCTTCAACTAAAAGTCTGGGTTGTATTACGAAAACAGAAAACCCAGGAAAATCACCACCATGTCAATACTTGGGTCTTCTGTCCTCTAACTGGTTTGCCTTCTTCTCTTTACTTTTCAGTCTTCTAATTTTTAAAATATATATAAAATATCCCTTGATTTTAGTTGTACTTTTTTGGAGGAATAGGGAAAAATATATCTACCCCATCATTCTGGAAGTAGATGTCACCAGTATTTTAAAATTATGCTGAAGAAGTATAATTTTTTTCTAGTTAGATTGCCCCTTGCGATTTCTGAGAGGGCTCCAAGTATACGTGGACTTTTGTTGTCTTCTATACATGTATTTATAAATACATTACTGTGCAAAGAGAGTGAGTGAGAAAACAAAAGCAGAGGAGACATTTCAACAGAGTTTTAAAAGATGAAATTCAAATGGACTTCTCAGAGAGGGAAAACTTATACCCTGATTAAAATAATGCTGTGAAGGAATCCATTAGTCCCACTGATGGCCAGAAACCTCAGAACTTGGAGGTTTCAGGAACTGCAGAATGTAATGAGAAGTTTAAGGCATAGAGGTGAAAGGAAACTGGTTGCATGTGGAGCCAGTAGGCTTTGTTACCCATTTTCCACTTCTGAATATTGAATATGCCAGTAGCCAGTAGCACCTTTTTGATCTGGAATGAAAGAGGTCAGGACTTAAGGGAACAAGCAAAAATGGATTGTGGATCAATGGCAGAGTACTAAAGATGGATGAAATAAGTGCCTGCATGTTGAAATAAGCAAGAATCAATATCATTCATATACTAGTAACAACTAATTAGATGAATAAATAAAGGCAACATTCATAAAAATCACCAAAAATGAAAGCACCTAGGAATAAAACTAACGAAAACGGAGACCACCTTTGGAGAACAATACCAAATAAGAATATGAAATAAATTAATAAATGAACAAATGAAGTAAATAGTAAGTAGCGGGCTATACCATTTTTATAGATTTAATAATTAAATATTTTAATTAACCTGGTTTTAATCAATTCAGTGCAACTGAAAAACAAGTGCTCCTCAGGGTGTTTTTGTTATTGTTCTTTTTATATTTTACAAACTGGTTGCAAAACTTATACATAAGAACAAAGGGACAAGAAAGTTTAAGTAATCTGCAAGATGAAAAATTTCAAGGTGAACAATATGGGTTAGGGTCTTCCCTCCCAGAGACTAAGACCTATTATAATGCTATTATAATTTATACACTGTATTAGTAAAACAGACCAATGGATTAAAATACAAAGTCCAGAAACATTACACAGTCTTATAGAAGGAATTATAAATTTCTGGAGAAAAATACATTATTCAATAAATAGTGCTAAGAAAACTGCTCACATACAGGAAGAAAATACGTATCCTCCTTAATGCCACCATTCACGGAATTTTAAATCCCTAAATATAAAAATTAAACACTTAAAATAATAGAAAGAAATATAAGAGAATAAATGCATGACCTTATGGTAGAGGAAAAATATTTTAAACAAGGCACAAAACATAATAAAGGCAAAAATTATCATATGATTGTTAGAATGTGAAAACTACAGTTGAGTCCCACTACTTGTATGGCAGCTTGAGGAGCTCTGCAGACTTGCTCCCCAAAGAAACTGGTAAAAAACTCACCATTGAAACTCTTTGAAGATAGGCCTATAGGTGTATACAAAATAAAATTTTTTTTCAGGAAAATCTACTAAAACTTGGTAAGAATTTCAAGATTCTGGTATTTGAACCAAGGCCTGTGGCCTACCATTGCCTCTTCCAACCCAGCAAGACAGAAAAGTCTATTCCAGATTGGCATCTATATAACTATAGACATACCTAGAAATAATTTAGATGTGCATATGAATATTAATTTGTGTATGGATATGGTTAGATATCGAGAAAAGTAGAAAAACATGCATGGGAAGGATGCACTTAGCTTTAGAATAGCGATTACTTTGGGGAGGAACTACCAAAGGTGTACCAGGAATGTTATTTAAAGTCTATTTCTGTGGCATTGTATTTTTTTATTAAGGAAAAGGCAAATATTGCAAAATATCAATAGTTTAAAAAGCTAAGTTTCTGGGGGGGCTATAATGAGTAGTGTTTGTTTTTTTACATCTTTATTGGAGTATAATTGCTTTACAATGGTGTGTTAGTTTCTGCTGTATAACAAAGTGAATCAGCTATACATATACATATATCCCCATATCTCCTCCCTCTTGCATCTCCCTCCCTCCCACCCTCCCTATCCCACCCCTCTAGGTGGTCCCAAAGCACCGAGCTGATCTCCCTGTGCTATGCGGCTGCTTCCCACTAGCTATCTACCTTACGTTTGGTAGTGTATATATGTTCATGCCTCTCTCGTGCTTTGTCACAGCTTACCCTTCCCCAATGAGTAGTGTTTGTTATATTACTCTCTATTTTTTATGTTTTAAGAACTATCTGATAGTGGAAACAAGAAAATGCATCTCAAGAAAACAAAAATCAGATGATAAAAAAGATCACAGAAGAGGAAGATTCATCATAGCATGTAATCACATGAAATCTTAGGCTGCATTATTATACATATATATGAAGGGAAATAATATCTCTACAGAAATCTTGGCTATTAAATCATCTGAAGTATCAACTTCAGTTATTAATTTTTTTAAAATAAATTTTATTGGAGTATAGTTGATTTATAATGTTGTGTTAGTTTCAGGTGTACAGCATAGTGATTCAGTTATACACATATATTTATTCTTTTCAGATTCTTTTCCCATAAAGATTATTACAGACTACTGAATGTAGTTCCCTGTGTTATACAGTAGGTCCTTGGTGGTTATCAATTTTATATATAATATTGTGTGTATGTTAATCCCAAGCTCCTAATTTATTCCTCCCCGCCACATTTCCCCTTTGGTAACCGTAAGTTTGTTTTTGAAATCTGTAAGTCTGTTTTTGTTTTGTAAATAATTTATATCATTTTTTAAAATTAGATTCCATATATGAGTGATATCATATGATATTTGTCTTTCTCTGAGTGACTTACTTCAGTTAGTATGATAATCTTCAGGTCCATACATGTTGCTGCAAATGGCATTATTTCATTCTTTTTTTATGGCTGAGTAATATTCCATTGTATATATATACCACATCTTCTTCATCCATTCCTTTGTTAATGGACATTTGGATTTTTTCCATGTCTTGGCTACTGTAATTAGTGCTGCAATGAACACTGGGGTGCATGTGTCTTTTCAAATTATGGTTTTCTCCAGATACATGCCCAGGAGTGGGATTGCTGGATCATATGGTAGTTCTATTTTTCATTTTTTAAGGAACCTCCATACTGTTCTCCATAGTGATTGTAACATTTACATACCCACCAACAGTATAGGAGGTTCTCTTTTCTCCACACTGTCTCCAGCATTTACCGTTTATAGACTTTTTGTTGCTGGCCATTCTGACTGGTGTGAGGTGATAATTCATTGTAGTTTTCATTTGCATTTCACTGATATTTTGTGATGTTGAGCATCTTTTCATGTGCTTTTTGTCCATCTCTATGTCTTCTTTGGAGAAATGTCTATTTAGATCTTCTGCCCATTTTTTGATTGGGTTGTTTGGGTTTTTTTGGGGTTTTTTTGACATAGAGCTGCATGACCTGTTTTTATAATTTGGAGATTAATCCTGTGTTGGTCACTTTGTTTGCAAATATTTTCTCCCACTCTGTGGGTTTTTTCATTTTGTTCATAGCTTCCATTGCTATGCAAAACCTTTTAAGTTTACTTAGGTCTCATTTGTTTATTTTTGCTTTTATTTTCATTACTCTAGGAGATGGATCGAAATAGATGTTACTTCAATTTAGGTCAAAGAGTGTTCTGCCTATGTTTTCTTTTAAGAGTTATATAGTGTCTGGCCTTACATTTAGGTCTTTGATCAATTTTGTGTATATATTCGTGTATCGTGTTAGAGAATGTTCTAATTTCATTCTTTTACATGTAGCTGTCCAGTTTTCCCAGCACCACTTATTGAAGACACTGTCTTTTCTCCATTGTATATTCTTGCCTCCTTTGTCATAGATTAATTGACCATAGGTGTGTGGGTTTTTTCCTAGGCATTCAATCATGTGCTATTGATCTTTAAGTCTGTTTTTGTGCCAGTACCATACTGTTTTGATTACTATAGCTTTGTAGCATAGTTTGAAGTCAGGGAGCATGACTCCTCCAGCTCAGTTTTTCTGTCTCTGGATTGCTTTGGATATTCAGGGTCCTTTGTGTTTCTATACAAATTTTAAGATTTTTGATACTACTGCCATTGGTAATTTGATAGGGATTGCATTGAATCTGCAGATTGCTTTGGGTAGTATAGACATTTTGACAATATTGATTCTTCCAATCCAAGAACATGGTATATATCTCCATCTTTTGTGTTATCTTCAATTCCTTTCACAGTGTGTTATAGTTTTCAGAGTACAGGTCTTTTGCCTCCTTAGGTAGGTTTATTCCTAGGTATTTTATTCCTTCTGATGTAACTGTAAATAGTGTTGTTTACTGAATTTCTCTTTCTGATCTTTCATTGTTAGTGTGTAGGAATGCAAGAGTTTTCTGTGAATTAATTTGGTATCCTGCAACTTTACCGAATTCATTGATGAGCTCAACTATTTTTCTGGTAGCATCTTTAAGATTTTCTATGTATATTATCATGTCATCTGCAAAGAGTGACAGCTTTACTTCTTCTTTTTGAATTTGGATTCCTTTTTTCTCCTCTGATTGCCATGGCTAGGACTTCCAAAATGGGGAAACCTGATGTGGGGCTCAGGACTTTCACTCCTGTGGGAGAAATTCTGTGGTATAATTATTTTCCAGTTTGTGGGTCGCATACCTAGCGTGTATGGGATTTGATTTTATCATGATTGTGCCCCTCCTAACATTTTTCTGTGGCTTCTTCTTTGTCTTTGAATGTAGGATATCTTTTTTGGTAGGTTCCAAAAATTTTTTGTTGATGGCTGTTCAGCAGTTACTTGTGATTTTGGTGTTTTTGTAAGAAGGGGTGAACTCACATCCTTCCACTCTGCTATCCTGCAACTTCCTTCCCCTACGTTAAATTAAATGTCCAAAACTATGTTGAATAAAATTGGCAAAAGTGGACATTCTTGTCTTGTTCCTGATCTTAGAGGAAATACTTTCAGCTTTTCACCATTAATATGATGTTAGCTGTAGGTTTGTCATATATGGCCTTTATTATGTTGAGGTAAGTTCCCTCTATGACCACTTTCTGGAGAGTTTTTATCACAAATGTTTGTTGAATTTTGTCAAACGCTTTTTCTGCATCTATTGAGATGATCATATGGTTTTTATTCTTCAATTTGTTAATGTAGTGTATCACACTGACTGACTTGTGGATATTGAATAATCCTTGCATCCCTGAGATAAACCCCACTTGATTATGGTGTATGATCCTTCTAATGTGTTGTTGGGTTTGGTCTGCTAGTATTTTGCTGAGGATTTTTTGCATCTATGTTCATCCGTCATATTGGCCTGTAGTTTTCTTTGTCTGTGGTATCTTTCTCTGGTTTTGGTATCAGGGTGATGGTGGCCTCATAGAATGAGTTTGGGAGTATTCCTTTTGCTGCAACTTTTTGGAATACTTTCAGAAAGACAGGTGTTAACTCTCCTCTAAAGTATTGATAGAATTCACCTATGAAGTCATCTGGTCCTGGGCTTTTGTTTGTTGGGAGTTTTTTAATCACAGTTTCAATTACACTACTTAAGATTGGTCTGTTCATATTTTCTATTTCTTCCTGGTTCAGTCTTGGAAGCTTGTACCTTTCTAAGAATTTGTCCATTTCTTCCAGGTTCTCCTGGGTTTTTTTGGCATGTAGTTGCTTGTAGTAGTCTCTCATGATCCTCTGTATTTCTATACTGTCTGTTGTAATTTCTCCTTTTTCCTTTCTAATTTTATGATTTGAGCCCTCTCCCTTTTTTTTCTTCATGAGTCTGGCTAACAGTTTATCAATTTTGTTTATCTTTTCAAAGAACCAGGTTTTAGTGTCATTGATCTTTGCTATTGTTTTCTTTGTTTCTATTTCATTTATTTCTGCTCTGATCTTTATGATTTCTTTCCTTCTATTAACTTTGCATTTTGCTTGTTCTTCTTTCTCTAGTTGCTTTAGGTGTAAGGTTACATTGTTTATTTGAGATTTCTCTTGTTTCCTGATTGTATTCCTACAAACTTCCCTCTTAGAACTTTTGCTGCATCCCATAGGTTTTGGATTTTCTTGCTTTCATTTTCTTTTGTCTCTAGGTATTTTTTGATTTGCTCTTTGTTTTCTTCAGTGAGCTATTGGTTGTTTAGTAACATGTTGTTTAGCCCCCCATGTGTTTGTATTTTTTAATCTCATAGTATTGTGGTCAGAAAAGATACTTGATATGATTTCAACTTTCTTAAATTTACTGAGGCTTGATCTGTGGCCCAAGATGTGATCCAGTCCTGGAGAATGTTCCATGTGCACTTGAGAAGAAAGTGTCGTCTGCTGTTTTCAGGTGGAATGTTCTAGAAATAACTATTAAGTTCATCTGCTGTAATGTGTAACTTAAGGCCTGTGTTTTCTTTTTGATTTTCTGTCTGGATGATCTGTCCATTGCTGTAAGTGGGGTGTTAAATCCCCCACTATTATTGTGCTACTGTCAATTTCCTCTTTTATTGCTGTTATCATTTGCCTTATGTATTGAGGTGCTCCTATGTTGGGTGCATATGTATTTACAATTGTTATGCCTTCTTCTTGGACTGATCCTGATCCCTTAATCATTACATAGTGTCCTTCTTTGTGTCTTGCAACAGTCTTTATTTTAAAGTCTACTTTTTCTGAGTATTGCTAATCCACTGTTTTTTGATTCCCATTTGCATGGATTACCTTTTTCTATCTCCTTACTTTCAGTCTGTCTGTGTCCCTAGATCTGAAGTGGGTCTCTTGTAGACAGCATATATATGGGTCTTGCTTTTGTATCTGTTCAGCCAGTCTCTTTGGATGGAGCATTTAATCTCTATACAATTAAGGTAATTATTGATATGTATGTTCTTATTGCCATTTTGTTAATTATTGTTTGTTTCTGTAGGTCTTTTTTCTAACTTTCCTCTTGTGTTCACTTCTCTTGTCGTTTGATGATTATCTTTAGTGTTATGTTTGGATTCCTTTTTCTTTTTAGTGTGTAAATCTATTGTAGATTTTTGGTTTGTGGTTACCATGAGGTTTTGATATAGCAGTTTAATATATAAACAAGATTGTTTTAAGTTGCTGGTCTCTTAATTTCAAATGATTTCCAATAGCCTGCATTTGTACTCTCCTCTCCTCACAGTTGCTGGTTTTGATATCATATTTGTGTGTGGATGATTTTCCTACCTTTACTGTATGTAGGTTTGCCTTCACCAGTGAGCTTTCCAGTTCGTAATTTTCTTGTTTCTAGTTGTGGACCATTCCACTTAGAGAAGTTCCTTTAGGATTTGTTGCAAGGTTGGTTTGGCAGTGCTGAATTCTCTTAGGTTTTGCTTGTCTGTAAAGCTTTTGATTTCTCCATCAATTCTGAATGGGAGCCTTGTTGGGTAGACTATTCTTGGCTGTAGGTTTTTCCCTTTCACCACTTTAAATATATTGTGCCACTCCCTTCTGGCCTACAGAGTTTCTGCTGAAAAATCAGCTGATACCCTTATGGGGATTCCCTTGTAGGTTATTTGTTTCTTTTCCTGTATTACTTTCGATATTTTTTCTTTGTTTTTAATTTTGGTCAGTTTGGTTAATATGTGTCTCAGTGTGTTCCTCCTTGGGTTCATCTTGCGTGGGACTCTGCGCTTCCTGGACTTGAGTGTTTTCTTTCTCATGTTAATAAAGTTTTCAGTTATTATCTCTTCAAATGTTTTCTCAGCCCCTTTCTCTCTCCCTTCTCCTTCTGGGACACCTATGGTGTGAATGTTGGTGCATGCAATGTTGTCCCAGAGGTCTCTGAAACTCCTCATATCTTTTTTCATAATTAATTCTGTTCTATGGCAGTGGTTTCCACCACTCTGTCTTCCAGGTCACTTATCTGTTCTTCTGCTATTGATTCCTTCTAGTATATTTTTCATTTAGGTTATTGTATTGTTCAACTCTGTTCTTTAAATCTTCTATCTCTTCGTTAAACATTTCTTGTATCTTCTTGGTCTGTGCCTCCATTCTTTTTCAGAGATCTTGAATCATCTTTACTATCATTACTCTAATAAACTTTTCAGGTAGATTGCCTATCATCTCCACTTAATTTAGTTACTGATGTGGGTTTTTATCTTGTTGTTTAGTCTGGAATATATTCCTCTGCCATCCCATTTTGTCTAACTAACTTTTTGTGTTTGTTGTCTCCTTTCTGCAGGCTGCAGGATCGTAGCTTCTCTTGCTTCTGGTGTCTGCCTCCTGGTGGGTGAGTTTGGTCCTGGGGCTTGTGCAGACTTCCTGGTAGGAGGGACTGGTATCTGCCTACTGGTGGGAGGAGTTGTGTCTTATCCATCTGGTGGGCAGGGCTGTGTCAAGGGGCGTGTTTGTTTAGAGGAGGCTCAGGAAGATTTTAGGTAGCCTGTCTGCTGATGGGTGGGGCTGTGCTCCTGCCCGGTTGGTTGTTTGGTCTGAAGTGTCCCAGCACTCGAGCCTACAGGCCATTGGTTCAGGCCATGTCTTGGTATCAAAATGATGATAGCCCCCAGGAGAGCTCACGCCAATGAGTACTCACTGGTACCTCCATTACCAGTGTCCTTGTCCCCACAGTGAGCCACAGACTTCCCCCTGACTCCCCAGGAGACCCTCTAAGATCAGCAGGTAGGTCTGGCTCAGGCCCTTATGAAGTCGCTGGTTTGTCCCCCAGGCTCCCAGTGTGCACGAGACCTTGTGTGTGACCTCCAGGAGTGGAGTTTCTGTTTTCCCCAGCCCTGTGGAGGTCCTGTGATCAAACCCCACTGGCCTTCAAAGCCGGGGGCTTCTCCTCCCACTGACAGACCCCCCCCCCAGGCTGGGAAGCCTGACATCAGGCTTAGAATTCTCACTCCTATGGGAGAACCTCTATAATATAAATTATTTTCCATTTCATGGGTCACCCACCCACTGGGTATGGGATTTGCATATGAGCCCCTCTTACCATTTCTTTGTAGGTTCCAGACATTTTTGTCCGTGGCTGTCTGCAGTTAGTTGTGACTTTGGTGTTTCTGTGAGAGGAGGTGAGGTCAAGTCTTACTCTGCCATCTTGTCCAAAATCAAGAGGCTGATTGATTGTAGTTGGTATGCTTACTGCCTCTTTCCTCAGCGTGGCTGTTGTCCACTTGATATGGTTTGTGCAGGTGCAGGAGCCCTTGTGTCCTCCCGGGTTGGTGGGGTCAGCCCTTGGGTTTGCTCGCAGGTCTCGTAGCAATGGCTGCACCCACACACTCCCAGGACAGTGGGGGCAGGGCTTGGCACCTGCTCGTGGGTTTCACAGCAGTGCCGTTGACTCACGCCCAACCCCTGGAGCTCCTGGAGGCGGAGTTTTTTATGCCTAAAAGTGCTCACAGGGAAAAAAGCTTACGGTGGTCCTGGCCCTCTCCTCGTGTGCCCCCTAATAATGGCACCTTGCCTTTCTCACAGGCCCAGACTTCTGAGTACACCCTCAGTTGCCACAGTCCAGCCTCTTCAGGCTGTCTCCATTGCAGCTTACCCCAGTCCTCTTCCTGGGTCTGACCTCTGAAGCCTGAGCACCCAGTGCCCACCCACACCAACACACGAGCATATCATGCTGGGGAGCAAAGGGTGGCAGTGCTGACCTTCTGTGAAGGTTACTCCCCGTTTTAGCTTCTGCAAACTGGTTGCTGCACTCTCCTCCTAGGCTCCAAAACTCCTCCTCCATCCAGGCTGATCTCCCTGCCAGTGAAGGGGCTTCCCAGGGTGCAGAAACCTTTCCTCCTTCACAGCTCCCTGCAGCACAGCCCTGTCCAGATTCCTTTTTTTCCTTTTGTCCCACCTGATTTTGTGAGGGTTTTCTTGCCCTTTCAGAAGTCTGAGGTCCTCTGCTGGCATTCAGGAGATGTTCTGTGTGAATTGCTCCACTAGTAGATGTATTTATAATGTTTTTGTGGGAGAAGGTGAGCTCCACGTCCTATTCATCCACCATCTTGGTCCCATCCCCATGAGTTCTTTAATCATGTGAAAGATAATCTTTCTTTTAAGTTAGGTCTCTAAATATTGAATGAAAAAAAATGAATGGGAATTTGAGGATAACAGCTTGGTAGTAGTAGGGCTTGAGAGTGAAAGGAGTGCATAACTGAAACTGCTCTACAAAGATTATTTACTTTCCATCACTGGGAGTGTTTGTGCAGAAACTGATAACCTGCTTACAAAGTGTTCCTATACTTGTTGGAGAATGAAACAACCTAAATGGTATCGAAGGGTTTTTCTTAACTGAAGGCTCTGTGATTTTTCCCTAGGATTGAATCATGCCCATTAGATAGAAGTAAAAAATATTTTCAAGTCTCACAGTATCTTTTTGAAAGCAGGTAATCTGGGTAACTCTGGGTAACCTACTTGCCTTCATGGCAACATTTCTTAAAACCATTTCCAAATGTTCAGTGCAGGCAGGGAATACCTTTAAATACCACAGGTTCTCAGGCGCCAAACCCCCATGGAAACACATTGATGATAACAGCAAAATCAGATGCAAGACCGAAAGTTCAGATACTGGGCCATCTGGTTTGATATGAGATACTTGGCAACCGTACTAAGTCTCTGAAGTTATTCATTTATCACAAACTTTTATAATCAAAGAAAGATATCTGGTTTGCCATGAAGGCCATTTCTCCTCCATTCCAATTGCCTGAAACAAGGAGCCAACTTTTCTCAGAAGCTCAGGTACAGGTGGATGCTCTCTGTTTGCCACCTCAACCATCTCCTGCCTGGACAGCCTTGTGGGCCCCAGCCACCTCCTGAGGGGCTCCCACTTCCACCAGCTCTCATGTCCCGACTGCTGCCTTGGGGACTCCCACCTCCATGGCCTCTTGTGCCCCAGCTGCCACGTTGGTGGGCTCTAGGATCAGCACCAGCAGGTTGCCCATGTGCAGTGGTGGGCATGAAACCGCAGCTGAGCCCCAGGGGCCACACGAATTAGGAAGCAGGGTTGAAATCTCCCCCCGTGGCTGTGCAAGCCACAGATTTACACCTCTGCTGCCGGCTTTGTAAATTTAGTGCCTGCAGGACATCGAGTGCGCACAGGTGCCCCTGAGGCTGTGACGGGTCTGACCTTAGCAACTGTGGGCTTGGTGGGCACATGCACGTGGGGGTTGGGCCAGGCCAGAGTCTGAGCTGCCTACATAGCTCCCACAGCAGGTCCAGGTGAGTGACTACTGCAGTCCTGGGACCTGACTTCAGTGAATTTGCACTGGTGGCCTTGTGAAAACAATGCTTTAGGGATACCAGGGCCAATTGCTGGCATTCCCAAGGTTGAAATGGGGCCGAGGGCAGTGCCAACAATAGTGTACTTTGTGAGCCCACACAATGGGTGACTGACAGGTGACATAACAAAGCACATTCACCGCTGAACAGCTCTGGCAGAGGAATACTCAGTGGCTCCTCTCCCAGTGGAAGCACTCCAATCCTATCTACCTCACGCTGGAGCTCAGAAATGGACCTCAGAAACAGATCTGGAGGCTTCTACTCCAATGACTAGGGAACACACCAGGCCCCTGACAGGGCAGTGACAACCGCAGAACAAAGAGGAGGCCCCACTTAATATCCAGTGCAAGCTCTGGTACCCACAACACCAGTAACACCTCCTATCAAAGGGATGCTGGCCAGCGTACACTGAGGCAAGAGGCGGCAGGCATCCACACCAAAAACAGTCTTTGCACCAAAGAATATTAAACCCACACAGGGTACAGAGGGATGCTCCCACATAAAAATAGCCCTCCAAGATCATGCTAGATAATTGTTTCCCCTAAACTAATAGAGCAAGAGAAATGTAAGTAAAATGAAGAAGCAGAGGAACCACTCCCAAGTAAAAGATCAAAAGAATCCCCCTGAAAGAACAGTGAAAAAGAGACCTTTTCAGTGCAAGAGACACCAAGTAGAAAAAGGATATAATGAAAATACTGAAGGAATTAATTAAGAAGGACTGTTTGATGGATAGAAAGCAGATTACTGTAAAAGGGAACTAGAAGCTGTAAGGAGGAGCCAAGAAGAATTAGAAAATTCATTCATTGAGAGAAAAGCTGAGCTAAAGGGAATGAATAGCAGAATGAATAATGCCCAATGACAAATAAGTTACCTGGAAGATAGAATAATGGAAATCACCCAATCAGAACAACAGATAGAAAGCCAAATGAAAGCAATATAAGAGACCTATGGGATAATATAAAGCATGCTCATCTACGCATAATAGGGATGCCAGAAGGAGAACAGAGAAAGGGATTGAAAAAGTATTTGAAGAAATTATGGCTGAAAACTTCTGAAGCTAAAGAAGGAAACAGATATACAGGTACAGGTACAGGAAGCATAGAGGGTCCCAAACAAGATAAACCCAAACAGACCTACACCAAGACATAATCATAATAAAGATGGCAAGAACAAAAACAAAGAGTTAATCACAAGGGAACCCCCATAAGACTATCAGTTGATTTCTCTACTGAAACCCTGCAGGCCAGAAGGGAGTGGCAAGATATATTTAAAGTCATGAAAGGGAAAAATCTGCAACTTAGGATACTCTACCCAGCAAGATTATCATTTAGAATAGGAGACAAAGAATTTCTCAGACAAGCAAAAACTAAAAGAAATCAGCAATACTAAACTTATCCTAAAGGAAATATTGAAAGGTCTTCTCTGAATAGAAAAGAAGTAAGAATCTATAGGAAAGAGAAAAACACAATTGGCAAGCAAATCACTTAAATAGGCCAGTACATAGATTAAAAGAAATCAAAAAATTTCTGTGAAAGCTATGATAACCACAATGAACAGCAAAAGGATGAACATGTAAAGGAGGACATCAAAATCATAAAATGTCGTGGAGGAGAGTAAGGAAATGTAGATTTTTTTCCCCCTAGAATTTGTTTGAGCCTATATGATTACCAGTCTAAGGTAAGGAGATGTAGGAAGGAATTAACATACTTGAAACAAAGGGTAACCACAAATGAAAAACATATGATAGATTCACAACAACCAAAAAGAAGACAGCATAAGCAAAAGAAAATCATCAAACTACGAAAGGAAAAAGAAAGGGACAAAGAAGAAATATAAAATCAACAGGAAAACAAGATTTAAAATGGCAATAAATACATAGCTATCAGTAATTTCCTTAAATGTCAATGGACTAAATGCTCTAATCAAAAGACACAGAGTGGAAGACTGGATAAAAAAGAAGAGCCTACAATATGCTGCCTACAAGACAGCCACTGCAGGGCAAAGGACACACATGGATTGAAAGTGAGGGGATGGAAAGATATTTCATGCAAATGGAAATGACAAGAAAGCAAGTGTCACAATACATGTATCAGACAAAATAGAATTTAAAACAAAGGCTATAAAGAAAGATAAAGTAGGACAGTATATAATGATAAAAAGATCAATACAAGAAGAGGACTTTACACTCGTCAACATATATGCACCCAGGATAGGAGCACCTAAATACTTAAATACTGAGACATAAAGGGAGAAATTGATGAGAATAAAATGATAGTGGGAGACTTTAAACACCCCACTCCATGGACAGATCTTCAAGACAGAAAATCAATAAGGAAAAGAGATCCTAGATGTTACAATAGAACAATTAGACTTAATTGATATTTTCAGGACATTACATTGACATTACCTAAAAAGAAAAAACCCTCAGAATACACATTCTTTTCCAGTGCACATGGAACATTATCTAGGATTGACTACATAGTAGGGCACAAAATAAGCCTCAACAAATTTAAGAATATAGAAATTATTTCAAGCATCTTTTCTGACCACAATGGCATGAAAGTAGAAATCAACCACAGAAAAAGGAACAAGGAATAATTACATGGAGACTAAACAACATGCTATTAAAAAACCAACGGGTCAATGATGAAATCGAAGAAGAAAGTGAATAAATACCTCAGGCAAATGACAATGAAAACATAACCATACAAGGGCTTCCCTGGTGGTACAGTGGTTAAGAATCTGCCTGCCAGAGCAAGGGACACAGGTTTAAGCCCTGGCCTGGGAAGATCCAACATGCCGTGGAGTAACAGCCTATGTGCCACAACTACTGAGCCTGTGCTCTAGAGCCCGCAAGCCACAACTACTGAAGCCCGCGTGCCTAGAGCCCATGCTCCACAACAAGAGAAACTACAACAACGAGAAGCCTCCACACCGCAATAAAGAGTAGCCCCGGCTCACCGCAACTAGAGAAAGACCAACACAGCCAAAAATTAAAACACACAACCATACAAAATCTATGGGATGCAGCAAAAGCAGTTCTTATTAGAGGGAAGTTTATAGCAATACAGGCCTTCTTTAAGAAACAAGAAAAATCTCAAACAACCTAACCCACCACCTAAAAGAATTAGAAAAAGAAGAACAAACAAAACAAACTTAAAGTCACCAGAAGGAAGGAAATACAGTAAGGCCCCTACATACGAACCTGAAAGTTTTGAACTTTCAAAGATGGAAACGTGTTCGCATGTCTAATCACATAAGACATGAGTGAAACTGCAGCTTGCCCTCCATCTCCTATTGCTGATGATCCTTCAGCTCTACCATCTCCCACCTCCTCTCACTGCTCTAGTCAGTAACTCTTCTTGCCTGTTCACTCAGTGCCAGCCTGTACACCAGCTGTTGTACCGTACTACTGTGCTTTTCAAGGTAATGTACTGTAAAATTAAAAATGTTTTATTTTTGTGTTTGTACTGTATGTATTTGTGTGAAAAGTATTATAAACCTATCACAGTACAGTACTATATAGCTGATTGTGTTAGTTGGGTACCTAGGCTAACTTTATTGGACTTAATGAACAAATTGGACTTTATGAACACGCTCTCAGAACAAAACTCATTCATATGTAGGGGACTTTATGTGATAAAGATCAGAGAGGAAATAAATACAGTAGAGATTAAAAAACAATAGAAAAAAATCAGTAAATCCAAGAGTTGGTTCCTTGAAAGGGCAAGATTGACAAACCTCTGGCCAGGCTCACCAAGAAGAAAAGAGAGAGAACCCAAATAAAATAGGAGATATAACAACTGATACAAAAAACCATAAGGGAATACTACGAACAACAATTATATGCCAACGAATTCTCCAACCTAGAAGAAATGGACAAGTTTCTAGAAACATACAGGTCACCAAAATTGAATCAAGAAGAAATCAATAATTTGAACAAAGCACTAGAAGTGAAAAAGAATATGTAATTTTAAAACTCCCTATAAACAAAAGTCCAGGACCAGATGGCTTCACAGGTGAATTTTACCAAACATACAAAGAAGAACTTATACCAATCCTTCTCAAACTCTTCCAAAATATTGAAGAGGAGGGAACACTCCCATAGAGATTATATGAAGCCACCGTCACCCTGATACCAAAACCAGACAGACAGCACCAAAAAATAAAATTACAGGCCAGTATCTTTGATGAATGTTGATGCAAAAATTCTCAACAAAGTATTAGCAAACTGAATACAACAACACATGAAAAATATCATACACCACGACCAAGTGGGATTCATCCCAAGTTCACAAGGATGGTTCAACATATGTAAATTAATCAATGTGACACACCACATAAACAAAAGAAAAGACAAAGACCACATGATCATCACAATAGATGCAGAAAAATCCTTTGAGAAAATTGAGCATCCATTCATGATAAAAACTCTTAACCAAAGTAGGCATAGAGGGAACATATCTCAACATAATAAAAGCCATTTATGACAAACCTGCAGCCAGTATAATACTCAACAGTGAAAAGATGAAAGCCTTCCTGATAAAGTCTTGAACAGGACAAGGAGAACCACTCTCACCACTTCTCTTCAGCATAGTATTGGAAGGTTTAGCCACAGCAGTCAAATAAGAAAAAGTGATAAAAGGTATTCAAATTGTTAGGGAAGAGGTAAAGTTGTCATTTTGTTTAGATGATGATAATATATATATAGAAAACCCTAAATACTCCACACAAAAACTACTAGAACTGATAAATGAATTCAGCAAGGTAGCAAGATACAAGGTTAACATACAGAAATTGGTTGCATTTCTTTACAGTAACAATGAAATATCAGAAAGGGAATCTAAACAAGCAAGAGCTTTCAAAATTGCACCCCCAAAAATAAAATACTTAGTAAACAACCTGACCAAGGAGGTGAAAGACTTCTACACTGAGAAGTATGAAACATTAATAAAAGAAATTCAAGATGATTCAATTCATGCTCTTGGATTGGAAGAATTAATATTGTTAAAATGGCCATACTACTCAGAGAAATCTACAGATTTAATGTGATTCCTATCAAATTACCCATGACATTTTTAACAGAACTAGAACAAATAATCCTAAAATTTAGAAGGAACCAATTGCCAAAGCAATCTTGAAGAAAAAGAACAAAGCAGGAGGCATAACCCTCCCAGACTTAAGACAATACTGCAAAGCTACAGTAATCAAATCAGCATGGTATTGGCACAAAAACAGACATTTGGATCAATGGAACAGAACAGAGAGCCCAGAAATAAACCCACATGCCTATGGACAATTAATCTTCCACAAAGGAGGCAAGAATACACGATGGAGAAAAGACAGTCTCTTAAGCATGTGGTGTTGGGAAAGTTAGACAGTCGCATGTAAATCAATGAAGTTAGCACACACCCTCACACCATACACAAAAATAAACTCAAAATGGCTTAAAGTCTCAAATACAAAACAGAACACCATAAAACTACAAGAGAACATAGGCAAAACATTCTCTGACATAAATTGTACCAATGTTTTATCTTAGGTCAGTCTCCCAAAGCAATAGAAATAAAAGCAAAAATAAACAAATGGCACCTAACCAACTGTATAAGCTTTTTGCACAGCAAAGGAAACCATAAACAAAATGAAAAGACCACCTCCAGACTGGGAGAAAACATTTGCAAATGCTGTAAACAACAAGGGCTTAATTTGCAAAATATACAAACAGCTCATACAACTCAATAACAAAAAAACAAACAACCTAATCGAAAAATGGGTGGAAGACCTAAATAGATGTTTCCCTAAAGAAGACAGATGGTCAACAGGCACATGAAAAGATGCTCATCATTGCTAATTATTAGAGAAATGCAAATCAAAACTACAATGAAGTACCACCTCAGACCATTCAGAATGGACATCATTGCAAAGTCTACAAATAATAATTGTTAAGAGTGTGGAGAAAAGGGTAACCTCTTAAACTGTTGGTGGGTATGTAAATTGGTGCAGCCAATATGGAAAACGGTATGCAGGTCCCTCAAAAAACTAAAAGTAGAGTTACCATATGATCTAGCAATCCCACTCCTGGGCATATACCCAGACAAAACTACAATTAGAAAAGATACATGAACCCATATGTGCATGGCAGCACTATTTACAATAACCAAGACATGGAAACAACCTAAATGTCCATCCGACAGATGAATGGATAAAGAAGGTGTGGTACATATTGATATACATATATATACAATAGAATATTACTCAGCCATAAAAAAGAATGAAATAATTCCATTTGCAAGAAAATGGATGGAACTACAACAGATGGACTTAATTGATATTTATAGAACATGCTCTCTGAAAGCAGCAGAATACACATTCTTTTCAAGTGCACCTGGAATGTTCTCCAGGATAGAATACATGCTTGGTGACAAATCAAGCCTCAGTAAATTTAAGAAAATTGAAACTGTATCAAGCATCTTTTCTGACCAAACTGCTATGAAGTTAGAAATCAACTACAAGAAAAAACTGTAAAAACAAAACAAACAAAAAACATGTGGCGGCTAAACAATATGCTACTAAACATCCAATGGATCACTGAAGAAATCAAAGAGGAAATCAAAAAATACCTAGAGACAAATGAAAACAAAAGCATGACAATCCAAAACCTATGAGACACAGCAAAAGCAGTTCTAAGAGGGAAGTTTGTAACAATACAATCAGGAAACAAGAAAAATCTCAAGTAAACAACATAACCTTACACCTAAAGCCACTAAAGAAGAACAAACAAAACTCAAAGTTAGTAGAAGGAAAGAAATCATAAAGATCAGAGCAGACATAAATGAAATACAAAAACAACAATAGAAAAGATCAATGAAACTAATACCTGGTTCTTTGAAAAGATAAACAAAATTGATAAACCTTTAGCCAGACTCATGAAGAACAAAAGGGAGAGGGCTCAAATCAATAAAATTAGAAATGAAAAAGGAGAAATTACAACAGACACCACAGAAATACAAAGGATCATAGGCAACTACTACAAACAACTATATGCCAATAAAATGGACAACCTAGAAGAAATGGACAAATTCTTAGAAAGATGCAATCTTCCAATATTGAATGAGGAAGAAATAGAAAGTGTGAACAGACAAATTACAAGTACTGAAATTGAAACTGTGATTAAAAAACTCCCAATAAGGGCTTCCCTGGTGGCGCAGTGGTTGAGAGTCCGCCTGCCGATGCAGGGGACACAGGTTCGTGCCCTGGTCTGGGAAGATCCCACATGCCGCGGAGCGGCTGGGCCCGTGAGCCATGGCCGCTGAGCCTGCGTGTCCGGAGCCTGTTCTCCGCAATGGGAGAGGCCACAACAGTGAGAGGCCCACGTATCGCAAAAAACAAACAAACAAAACTCCCAACAAAGAAAAGTCTAGGACCAGATGGCTTCACAGGTGAATTCTATCAAAATTTTAGAGAGGAGTTAACACCTATCCTTCTGAAACTATTCCAAAAAATGCAGAGGAAGGAACAATCCCAAACTTATTCTATGAGGCCATCATCACCCAGATACCAAAATCAGACAAAGATACCACAGAAAAAGAAAATTATAGGCCAATATCACAGATGAACATAGACACAGAAATTCTCAACAAAATACTAGCAATCCGAATCCAGCACTATATTAAAAGGATCATACACAATGATAAAGTAGGATTTATCCCAGGAATACAGGATTTTTTAATAACCACAAATCAATCATTGTGATACACCACATTAACAAATTGAAGAATAAAAGCCATATGAGCATCTCAACAGATGCAGAAAAAGCTTTTGACAAAATTCAACACCCATTTATGACAAATAACTCTCCAGAGTGCAGGCATAGAGTTTATGTACCTCAACATGGATAAAGGCAATATATGACAAACCCACAGCTAACATCATACTTCACTGTGAAAAGCTGAAAGCATTTCCTCTAAGATCAGGAACAAGACAAGGATGTCCACTCTCTCCACTTTTATTCAACATAGTTTTGGAAGTCCTAGACACAGCAATCACAGAAGAAAAAGAAATCAAAAGAATCCATATTGGAAAAGGAGTAAAACTGTCACTGTTTGCAGGTGACATGACAGTATACATAGAAAATCTTAAATCTACCAGAAAACTACTTGAGCCCATCAATGAATTTGGTGAAGTCGCAGGATACAAACTTAATACACAGAAATCTCTTGCATTTCTATACACTAACAATGAAAGATCAGAAAGAGAAATTAAGGAAGCAGTCCCATTTACCACTGCATCAAAAAGAATAAAATACCTAGGAATAAACCTACTTTTGCCTATAGGCAAAAGGCCTATATTCCAAAAACTATAAGACGCCGATGAAAGAAATCGAAGATGACACCAACCGATGGAAAGATACACGATGTTCTTGGACTGGAAGAATAAATATTGTCAAAATGACTATACTACCCAAGGCAATCTAAAGATTCAGTGCAATCCCTATCAAATTACCAATGGCAGTTTTTGCATATCTAGAGCAACAAAATCCTATAACATTTGTGTGGAAACACAAAAGACCCCAGATAGCTAAAGCAATCTTGAGAAAGAAAAACAGAGCTGGAGGAATCATGCTCCCTGACTTCAGTCTATACTTAAAGCTACAGTAATCAAAACAGTGATGATGCTGGCACAAAGACAGACTTATAGATCAATGGAACGAGATAGAAGTCCCAGAAATAAACCCATGCCCCTATGGTCAATTAATCTATGACAAAGAAGCCAAGACTATACAATGGAGAAAAGACAGTCTCTTCATTAAGTGGCGCTGGGAAAACTGGTCAGCTACATGTAAAAGAATGAAGTTAGAACATCCTCTAACGCTATACACAAAAATAAACTTAAAATGGATTAAAGACCTAAATGTAAGACCAGATACTGTAAAACTCTTAGAGGAAATCATAGGCAGGACATTCTTTGACCTAAATTGCAGTAATATATTTTTGGATCCATTTCCCAGTAATGGAAATAAAAACAAAAATAAACAAATGGGACCTAATTAAACTTAAAAGCTTTTTGCACAGCAAAGGAAAACATAACATGAAAAGACAACCTATAGAATGGTAGAAAATATTTGCAAACGATGTAACCACAAGGGATTAATCTCCAAAATATACAAACAGTTCATGCAGCTCAATATAAAAAAAACGAACAACCCAATCAAAAAATGGGCAGAAGATCTAAACAGACATTTCTCCAAAGAAGACATACAGACGGCCAAAAAGCACATGAAAAGATGCTCAACATCACTATGTATTAGAGAAATGCAAATAAAAACCACAGTGAGGTATCACCTCACACCAGTCAGAAAGGCCAACATCAAAAAGTCTACAAACAATTAATGCTGGAGAAGGTGTGGAGAAAAGGGAACCCTTCTACACTGTTGGTGGGACTGTAAATTAGTACAGCCACTATGGGGAACAGTGGAGGTCCCTTAAAAAACTAAAAATAAAATTACAATATAATCCAGCAATCCAACTCCTGGGCATATATCCGGAGAAAACTGTAACTTGAAAAGATACATGTACTCCAGTGTCCATAGCAGTACTATTTACAACAGCCAAGAACAACCTACATGTCCATCAACAGATGAATGGATAAAGAAGATGTGGTACATATATACATTGGAATACTCCTCAGCCAGAAAAAAATGTAATAATGCCATTTGCACCAACATGGATGGACCTAGAGATTATCTTACTAAGTGAAGTAAGTCAGACAAAGACAAATAGCATATGATATCACTTATATGTGGAATCTAAAAAAATTTATACAAATGAACTTATTTACAAAGCAGAAACATACACACAGACATAGAAAACAAACATGTCTACCAAAGGGGAAGCGGGGGGGATAAATTAGGAATTTGGGATTAACATATATACACTATTATATATAAAATAGATAACCACCAAGGACCTACTGTATAGCAGAGGGAACTCTGCTCAATATTCTGTAATAACCTATATTGGAAAAGAATCTGAAAAAGAACACGTGTATGTATAACTGAATCACATTGCTGTACACTGAAACTAATACATTTGAAATCAGCTAAAATCCAATATAAAATAAATTTTTTTAAAAAACTGGGGGAAAATATAAAGTTACATACATGACTCATATTTCTATTAAATAGTGCTGGTCTATGGGGCTTCCTTGGTGGCGCAGTGGTTAAGAATCTGCCTGCCAATGCACGGGACACAGGTTCAAGCCCTGGTCTGGGAAGATGCCACATACCGTGGAGTAACTAAGTCTGTGGGCCACAACTATTGAGCCTGCACTCTAGAGCCTGCGAGTCACAACTACTGAAGCCCATGCACCTAGAGCCCATGCTCCACAACAAAAGAAGCCACCGCAATGAGAAGCCCGTGCACCGCAACAAAGAGTAGCCCCTGCTCACTGCAACTAAAGAAAATCCCACGCACAGCAATGAAGACCCAATGCAGCCAAAAATTAAAAAATAAATTTATAAAAATAAGTAAATAAATAGTGCTGGTCTATAAGATTGAATCCCTCTCTACCTCCTTCCCCTCCCCCTTGCATCCTTGATAGAACATTTTAAAACAGCTGATTATCCTAAATATATTAATACCATAATGATAGTAATATACAAGTGGAAAAATCAAAACCCGATAGGGATACAAAAATACCAAATAGGGCTTCCCTGGTGGCGCAGTGGTTGAGAGAGTCCGCCTGCCGATGCAGGGGACGAGGATTCGTGCCCCGGCCCAGGAGGATCCCACATGCCGCGGAACGGCTGGGCCCTTGAGCCATGGCCGCTGAGCCTGCGCGTTCGGAGCCTGTGCTCCGCAACGGGAGAGGCCACAACAGTGAGAGGCCTGCGTACCGCAAAAAAAAAAAAAAAAAAAAACCAAATAACTAAGCTAATTTAATTACTATGATGGTACATTAATTTTAAGAATTGAAGTTCTGTGGAGCATGGACACCTTGAGCAGTAGGACGAATTATAAAATCCACTGATTGATTTAATCATTCAGCATTATTTATTGTATTATTACTGTGCATTAGGCTGAGAGAATTTCTGAATATATTCTAGATGACAGCTTGCTTTCACCACCTATGTATTCTGCTTATGGTCATTTTCTTCTTCAGGTGAGGCCTCAAGCTGCCTGTGTACCCTTTCCGTAGAGACTTTAAACTTTCCCTTGTGAGGAAATAAAAGATACCTTTTCTCACACTATTTCATCAATTTGATAATAATCTCCAGATGGTGAAGCTCTGGCCAAGGAATAGTTTGGGAAATATGGATGGAAGCTTATTCTATAGCAGGAAGCACCTTGCAGAAGCATTGATACTTTAAAACCTGGGGTTTAAGACTGGGGCCCCAAATCAGTTAAGTCCTGTGTATGACCCTGAGAAGTTCCCATCCCTAGCAATCACTGGAACATATTTTCAACAAATTGAGCATTTGATTTACCCAAACACAGCTGAAACACCTAGTCTTGTAATGCTAGGCAATTCACTTACCTCCAAGTGCCAGTCTTTCCATTCTTAAAATAGTAATAACAATATTTACCTTTCCAGGAAGTTGAGATGTGAGATAATATAGATAATACATTATACAGAGTGGCTGATACATAGCTGGTTTATAATAATAATTATTATCTCCATTTTAAAGGTAGAAAAACTGCAGCTTAGAGAATTAGGTTATTTTCCCGAGAGAACTTTGCGAAAAAGTGGCAGAGACAGAACTTGAGGGGAGCTGTCTGGTCCCAAATGGTGCCATGTTGTCCCCGTGTTGTCCCCAAGGGAATCATTAAGTTCTTTAAATGAGGGAATGACAAGTCATTCTGACGGTGACAGGTTATGGTGGGGAAAAATGGGATGATAGGAAGACCTGTAATTAGAATATTTCAATAGAGCAGGTTAGGATTCATCTGACTCTGACCTAGGATAGTGGGAGTAGATACAGACAGAAGAGGAAGAATGCTAAAGGTTACAAATGTAAATTTTCTAAGATTTGGCAATGACAAGAAAAGCCAAAGAGACAAGGAAGTAGATGCCCTGGGTGATTAGGAGAATGAAAAAGATAATACAACAGGAGCAAAGTCAAGAAGAGAAGTTCATTTTAGATACCGGAGATAGAAAGGTGAGGAACATTTTTTGGATATGTCGTCTGGGGTGTCAGGGGGCCAATTAGATGGGAATATGTAACTCAACAGAAACCTGGAGTTTATGGTGGCTCTAAACGTAGGCACATCATTGTTATTTGGGGGGAGCTAAGCAGCTGGGTGTTTAACATAGCAAATGAGATTTTCTGAGTTTGACTATTATGGGATGTTTATGTGGCTGATAGAGATTACAGGATGTGGCTCCACCCAATCGACCATCCTTTGATGCCATTAACCTCTGTAAGTCAGAAGCAAGGTGTACAGTCATCCGTAAACTGTGATTATTGAAATTGTGAGTGTACTTTAGATTATAAAATGAAAGTAGCAAATTACGAGTTTCCTTAACATAAAACCTTGGGAAGCTCAAAGCTTCCGCCTCTGAATATTTCTTCAATAAATTTTTTTTCCCTTGCCAATCAGTTCCCGATCAAAACATCTGCCTAGAGGACTCAGTGTAGCCAAGTTTCTTTTTTTTTTTTCCTTTACAAGTCTTGAAAAAACAGGTTTTGGCCTTGTTTCCCCTAATTAGTTTCCAAAATAGCAGTGAAAAATTGAAATTATAATCGACTTTTATCCAGTTCCTGCTAAATCCATTAAGGAAAGATTGTGTAGAATAGGAATCGGGTACAATTGTTGAGTGTCCTTGAACCTCACTAACTGTTCATTCCCAAAGGAGAGCAAAAGCTCATTTCTCCACAAGGTGAGTGTATTGAACTTAATTCTATTTTGTGTCCATAATATTTTTTCCTTTGTGCAACCTCCCTTACCTACACTGCATATAACTAAATAATAAAATTTGGATGCCTAATTCCACAAAGTGGTTTACTAAGGGATGTCTTTTCCTCCTCCTCCTCCATGCTGTCTAGCTAAACCTAACTCAGAGGCGTTTCTTTGTGCTGACCTCAAAGTGTCCAGATCAATATATCTGTATATGTATGGTTAGCTAACTTTGGGGATGAACTGCTTTCTTCCAACTTTTGTATGACAATAAGGCACCTGAAAATTATGGAAGAAAAGCAAACAGATGATATCACGAAGTTCCTCTCACTGCTAACAGTTTTTAACAGGCCACTGTCCTATACTGGTACCCTAAAATCTTCAAATGTTTTCTCTTTTTTCCTATTTTCCTACAGTGAATAATTTTTAAGCCTTCATACAATGTCTGGTACTATTCTAAGAATCTAGAAAATTTCAGTGCATTTTCTAAAATTTTTACTCCATAAATTGGTTTTGTGTATTACTTATACCTTTTGAAATTAATATAACGTTCTGATGATAGAAAACAAGGATTCATAATAGCTCAGAGGCCCTCATTCTCACTTCTTTAGGCTATAACTTTAATCCTATCCCAGTGGGCACTGCTAATAAATATGACAGAATGCTATATAATTATTATAAAAGTTTTCCTTATCACTCTCCTATTTTTGCTTATTCCTCATATTATGGCAGCTCAGCTTAAATTACTGATTTTAAAAAGGAAGATCAACTGGTCACCATCCTTTATTGATAGCTACAATCTTAAATGTTTTTGTCTTATTTTTTTCTATTTTCCTACAATGAATAAAAATCATAAATGAAGATAACTTAAGAAATGACTCATCTAGTGATTACAATAGGTCCATGTTGCCTTTATTCTGAAACTACTGATACTGAAAGTTTGTCGAATTTTGCCTAAAACATTCTGACTTCTGAAGCCACATCACAGAGATATCAGAGGATGAAGAGCAATGCCATCTGTCCATCCTTGGAGACACTGTCAAATAGGGTCGATGCAGGCCCAAGAGCTTTGGGCTAGAATGAGGGAAAATTCATGGAAACATGTTTTTCTTCATTTTAGCTCCCATATTTGTAAGCTTAGGAAGCTTCAAAGGGAATGTAAGAAAGCATGAAACCATGCAAAATGATATGATGAAAAATTCTGGCCAGAGTTCTGCACACTGAGATCAGCAAGTTGTCACACTGATGGGAAAGTTTTCTAATATGGGCACTGTCTTCCATTTTGTTTCTGTCCTCACCATCTCCTGTTCAATTGACAACCTTATTTACATCACTTCTGAGAAGCTCAAGGGCCTGGAGACTGTCTTATGGAGACTATTAGGAATTACGGTGACATTCTGGTGGCTTTATAATATTCCTGAGAGAGTCATTAGTCTCCTTCTAATTACTAGAAGGAGAATTAAGGCACCCCTTTTTAATATCTGGGCAAGGACAAAGATTCTTATGTCGGCCTATTTGCTAAAAGTTGGCTTATGGCAGAGACCATTGGAGGCTTTGTTTTCATCCTTCTAGACTTTCCACTTTTCAAATCTTAATTCTGAGAGAAGAGACAGGTTTCAGAGCAAGGTCTGCTACTAACTATGATTGAGCAAGAGAACTTGATGAGCTTGGCCCATGGGATCTGTTTATTCTAGGACATGGGAACCAGAAATCATGTAAAGGAGGATGGGACCTATGAGACACTTCACCATGACCACCAAATAAGAGTTGCAGCCCACACACTATCTGGCATGTAAAATTAGCAACTTCTCCTTTCCAGGGTGGCTAGCAAAACTAGAAAAAGAGGTGAGAATGTAACTAACTAGCTAGAAAGGACCAAAAATGTTCATTCTTCAACTTTACCACTTTATACTTTATACCACTTTATATCTATACTTTATATCTATACTTTATATCTAAAGTATAGATACCACTTTATATCTATACTTTAAAGATGGGCAAGGAATGATTTATACCACTTTATACTTTAATGATTGGCAAGGAATGATGTTGGAGCTGTTAATCTCCAGAAATCCAGCTAGCTACTAGCCAGCAAGATGACAAGCACTCTCTGACAAATATATTCTGACAAATAGAATATCCCAATATGAAGTATTTTAAGTTTGTTTTGTTTTTTTTTTTTTTTTTGCAGTACACAGGCCTCTCACTGTTGCGGCCTCTCCCGCTGCGGAGCACAGGCTCCAGACGCACAGGCTCAGCGGCCATGGCTCACGGGCCCAGCCGCTCCGCGGCACGTGGGATCTTCCTGGACCGGGGCATGAACCCGTGTGCCCTGCATCGGCAGGCGGACTCTCAACCACTGCGCCACCAGGGAAGCCCATATTTTAAGTTGTAATTTTCTTTTGAAGAGAGATTTCAAAGGGATCATTATAACCAAAAAGTATTAATCACCAATGAGATAGACTAGTTGCAAAAAATGATTCTAATAGTATTGCCATATAATCCAGCAATCCCACTCCTGGCCATATATCCAGACAAAACTGTTATTCAAAAAGGTACATGCACCCCTATGTTCACAGCAGCACTAGTTACAATAGCTGAGACATGGAAACAACCTAAATGTCCATCCACAGATGAATGGATAAAGAAGATGTGGTTTAAATATACAATGGAATACTCCTCAGTCATAAAAAAGAACAAAATAATGCCATTTGCAGCAACATGGATGGACCTAGAGATTATCATACTAAGTGAAGTAAGTCAGAAAGAGAAAGACAAATGCCATATGATATTATTTATATGTGGAATCTAAAATATGACACAAATGAACTTATCTATGAAACAGAAACAGACTCACAGACACAGAGAGCAGACTTGTGGTTGCCAAGGGAGGTGGGGGTGGGGAAGGGATGGATTGGGAGTTTGGGGTTAGAATATGCAAATTATTATAAGTAGAATGGATAAACAACAAGGTCCTATGTATAGCACAGGGAACTACATTCAATATCCTGTAATAAACCATAATGGAAACAAATTTTTAAAAACGATCTAATTCTCCACTTCTCTTGCATCTACACCCTTTGAAATATTACTTGAAAGCAAGTTCCATCAAGGAGTGGAATCTAGTTCACCACTCCTTAATTCTGGGCTAGCCATGTGACATCCTTTGACCAATAGGATGCCATGGAAGTCACAGCACGTCAGTTCCAAACCTAGGCCTCAAGAGGCCTTTCACATTTCCACTCAATCTCTTCGGACTCTGCCTCCGCCATGAAAACAAACCCAGAGTAGACTGCTGGAGGGCGAGGGACCACTCAGAGAAGGGCTGAGTCATTCCAAGTAAAGCCATATTAGACCAGCCAGCCCATGGCCAACTCACAGTTGACCAGCCATGCATGAGCAAGGCCAGCTGAGATCACTGGACTAGTTTAGGTTTGTAGACCATTCCATGCTCTTGATTCCTCTACCTGGTCTCACAAGAGTACCCGTTTACCCTCTGCTTCCTCGTCTGATTCATCTAAGTAAATCTACCTTCTTCGTCCAGCCAGCCCACTGCTCTACTTGATTTCTTTTGCTCTACCACTTCAAGATCTGTTCATTGCTGTACCCCAAGCAGTGCCTGGCACACATAAATATTCATTAATTAATGACAAATCCCTCCTTAATATCCTACAACAAGACTTTCTTGACTACAAAAAAAGAAGTAATTATTTCTCAGTAAGTGTCACGATGTATTTTGTTCTTTGCTACATATAAAAGTAAAAACAGCAATCCAAACTATACAGTGAATGTGCAATTATATTGTTTTTTTCACAGTTAGAATGTTTGTGGGCATCAAATTTGTTTTTTAGACTTAAAACTCCAGAGAACAGTGGTTAAATCTGGTTAAGCAACTTTAAACCATAGACTGTACTTTTAAAATGAGCAAACAGAAGCTTATCGATTACTTATTTCACCTAGATGATGATGATGATGAAATGATAGTTTAGTAAATCATCCTGCTTAGGAATTACCACAAGATAGAAGAGAGAGACTATCAAATATGATATCAGAAATTATAGAGTTGGAAACAGACCAAGATTTTTTTGGAACTAATCCTTACTGTTATAGAAGATGCCATTTTTTAAAGTCTCTTGATCAATATGTTTTTTTTTTCTCCATTCTCTATCTACTGATTCAATGTCAGAGTCCATTTAAAATTCCCTCCATCATATTCAGATCGTGAAGGAAACTGCACACCTCAGGAACCAATTAAAGCTTAACTTATCTCCTCCTGACCATCCCTCAGCAGCTGTTCCCAGAGAAGGCTGGAGGAAGCTCAAAGAAAAGCCTCCTTGGAACAAACTCACCTGGAACTCATGGACTCCGTCTGAGTCTGCAGCGCCAGGGGCCCTGGCGTTTCTCTCTGAGCTGTGATTTCATTCAGCTTGAGCACGGCATTCTGAACAGGGTGCTAAGGGGAATTTAGAGAATAGATTAGACATGGTTTTTACCCTCAGGAATCTCACAATTTAATGGAGAAAATAAGATAAACACACAGTCAATTAAGAGAAATTAGATACATATGTATACATAAAAATATTGATTTAAGTTTGGGAAAGAGAAGATAGGCAAAGGATTTAGATGCTAATCAGGAAAGTCTCGCAGACTTTGCAGCCTTCACACGCATTCATCTTAAGTGGATGGAAAGCTCTCTGTGTGCCGAAAGAAAGAGGACAGCTGTTCCAAGGAGAGATTTCTCTTTTTTCCCACTCCTCCCACCCCCAAATGGCCCTGGAGCAAGAGAAGCAACTGTATGCTCAGAGACTGTAAGTCACGTCCGTGTGACTGACCAGCTGCGTCATTCGATGATGCCATGGAGATATTTTCACTTGGCCTTCTAGTCATCTGAGAATAGCCAATTTAGAATGTACTATATTTTCTGTCACTAGCTGTTCACCCAACAAGTGAGGTAATGCCAAATAGTTTCTCTTTTATTAAAGACATGATACTGATATGCTTGACAAAAATGCTCACATTGTCCATTGTTGAGGAGGCATACTTAATTTCATATAGGGGGAATCAAACTTGATATTTGGTCTCCTAAAGCCTATATTTCTCCAGAATTTATGGCCAGCACCATGATTGCTTTTTGGCTCAGAATGGTATGCATAGGAAGTGGCAGCCTAGGCTTTGTAGAAATGCTGCAGAGCCCTGGGGAATCCCAGAGAAGATTACACAGAGGTTACACAGTCCTCTGCTAAGTTCCTATACTTCTCACTTCATGTTGGAATAACATTATCCTACTGAACAAACAAAATAAAGTGAAGCAAAGTAATTGGTGTCTTTGAGCATCTGATGAATGGCAGTTTTGTTTGTTTGTTTCCAACATTATTTATGGAGTTAAAATTCCCAAATTTGCTGCCCCCTTCTTCCTCTTTCACTTTTCCAATCTAATCGAAGATTGTTTTTTCTTCGCCTTTTGGTGGGGGGATCTGGGGGAGAAGAGACAGATGGTATCGTTTGCAAAAGGAAAGCTGAGAGATCACACATATATCTTTCAGCTTTGTGGCAAATCAAGCCAAGATTCTTGCTTGAAGTGTCTAGTGCGACGCAGGCACAGAGGCGTACCAGAGAGGGTGAGGCCAGCCACGGAGGGCAGTGCAATAAATTGCCGTGGGCTGATCCAACAGCAGAACATGGGAGCTATTACACCTTGGCAGCTCTCTTATTTTTCCCTTATGGAGTTTCAGACCTGTCCTGTACACTGAGATAGCTTTCATCTGGTTAAAACTTGTGCCGTATTTAAACCTCCTTCAGATCCGTGGAGTTGGAGGGAGAAAAAAAAAAACAAAAAAAAAACAAAGCACCCTAACACAGCCCATAACACACTGAAATTATGTTGGGGGTGGGAGAGGGGCAGTAATTGTGCCCAGATAATGTTGTCATACTTTGTAAAGCCTTTAATGCTGGAATTTATTTATTAATGATGCATGGGTTATTACCCACCATCTGTCTTGTGTTAGCAGTGGGCTGTTTCAGATTATGGTAATGTGTTTCTGATTTGAGTTGTGTTGAAAGCCAGAACAAGGCAGCTCATGTGCAGGCCTCTTTGAGGCCTGCTGTTTTCAATTCCTCTTCACAGAAAGGGCTTTTATTTGATTTGTTATGGGGATTTTTTTCTTCTGTTGCCAAAACAGCTGCAAGCCTGGAAGGGAATAAGACAGGGCCACATCAAACTTGTTAGCTTGTTAAAAAAAAAAAAAGCTGGAATGTTCCAGGAATCAAAAAAAAAAAAAAAAAAAGGATGTGAGAAGGTAGATGGACAGAAGGGGGCAGTAGGTGGGGGGAGAAAAAGGTTTAGTGGCCTTTCTGATTGGCTTTTATGTCAAGAGTAGAACAACCTATTTTGTGATTTTAAGTATTATAGGTCAGATTGCTATGTAGTTAATTTATTATGCCCATTCACACCAAAGAGAATGGCTTTCTTCTGAATAGCTTTAACAGTCTTTATGCTAGTACAATGAATAAATAAAAGTCCCCAATGAGCTAGCCATCCTCCTCCAGTCATCAAAGCAAACACCCAATAAATAAGCCTGTTTTTTTCTAATGTACTGAACAAATTCGGATTTGTTCATGAATATGAAAAAAAAAAAATAGGTAACAGACAAGCATCCCTTGTCTGCTGTGAATATTCACCCTGATCTGAGTTCTTTGTATCTCCTCTCAAAGGGCTATGGGTTGGCAAACTATGTTTCTAGACCACTGCTATCCATCAGCAATGTTGATGGAAATGCTCTGTGTCTGCTCTGTCCAGTATGGTAGCCACTGAACACTTAACATGTGGCTAGAGTGACTGAAAAACTAAATTTTTAATTTAATTTTAATTAATTTACATTTAAAAAGCCATATGTGGCTAATGGACACCATATTGAAAAATAGAGTTCTAGGATTAACTAAGTGAAGAGGATGTTTCTTCCTTCTGATAAAAAATGGAGGCATTTTATACCAGTTATTGTTATGGCCAACTTTTAACATTGAGAATTAGTTTGAAAGATTCTTCCCTGTTGTATTATTCAAGGTTAGTAGCACTAAGGCTTTTTCCCAAAGGCCACTTGACAAGTTCTTTCTTGAAGTTCATAAATCCTTCCATCTATAAAATATGGACTTACAGGAAAACTTAATGCTCATATGATAAACAAATAAACAACCATGAAGAACTGTAATCAAACCTCTCGAATCATAATAAATCTACTAATGCTAAGGATATTCAAGAATTTGTTTTAAATTTACTGGCAACAATTCTCTCAATTCATATTAAACACAGACTTATTGTTTCTGGAGCATATGGTGTGTTCATGGAGAAGCCCATAACCATGTGAAATTGACTTTGTATACACAAAGACTACACTGTCCAGATTTTAGTTAATTCATATTTTAGAAATTATGAGATAAAAACTTACAAATTTTGTGATGCCTGTGGTTGTCAGTCTCCTTTTCCACAGCTTTTCCCTCGATGCAGAAGAGGCTATAGAGACAGATGATGAGATAAAGAGAGATAACAGGGACAAGGTATATGTTCACCATTCCCTGATACCTGTGCCACCCCGACACACATTTAGACTCCACTTCCCAGCCACCCTTGCAGTTGTATGGGCCATGTAAGTAATTCATAAACTGAGTTCTAGGGGAATATGGGTGGAAATAATATATGCCATGTCCAGATGTGATATCACTGTACTTTTTGCATAATTCTCCTCTTACTTTTGTCAGATGCAGAAAATCATCGAAGACCTGAGGCCCTAGAAGATGGCTACTACATGACAGGAGCCTCTGTCCCTGAATGATACAGTGGAGCAGAGCCATCTCTCCCAACTGAGACTACTTAGATTTAGACTGTGATTGAAAGAAAGAATCTTTGCTGTGCTCACGTTGACTGAGATTTGGAGGATGTGTTTTGCAAATTAACACTCTGAGTGTTACAAGATGACATCTTGGAGAAGGAGCAGTCAGACCAAGCAGGACTTTTCATAGTGTGAACTTCATGTTATTTGCTCTGTCCCTTACTTTGCTGTCAAAACCTTACTTCTAATAGGGAGAAACACTTACATTTTCTAAGTAAACAAGATGCAAATGTATGGAATGCCAGGTCAATTTATGTAATATATTTATTTAAAATAAAACATAGTTCTGCCATGCAGATTAAAATATAAGCTAAAACGTTCTTTCCATGTAGTAAAGTCCAAATGGCAAGCCAAATATAGGTCTAAGTAGGATAGGCCCTCTCACAGTATCATCTGCATTGCCATAAAAAATCACCAGGGTTTTGTTCCTGAGGCTTTGAGACTTTTTCAGGCTCCTCCTACCATCCTCCTTTTGGATACTTTCACTCTTGGCAGTTCTGCCCTTACAACTTCTCTCCTGCCTAGATGCTGTTTCTCAGTCCATCCCATTCAAATTGATGACTCAGCTGGATGGCCTGATTGGCTTGTTATTTTGGATTCTCCATAATATCCTGCTTAACTTTTATACACTGAGCCTGTAGGCCTGTCCTTCATTGACCTGAACTGCTGGTACATTCACGACCTCATGTCCAAGCCTCTCTCTCTAACTTCTGCTCATCTGGGGTGAGGGCAGGGGTTCAGACAAAATAATCGTCTGGTTACTGAGAAGGTGTTATGAATGTTTGTGTCCCCCCAAAATTTATATGTTGAAGCCCTACCCTTCAATGTGATGGTATTTTGAGATGGGACCTTTGGGGGTTTGATGAGGTCATGAGGATGAGGTCCTCATGATGGGATTAGTGCCCTTGTAAGAAAAGACACCAGAGAGCTTGCTGTTTCTCTCCCCACACATGCACAGAGAAGTCTTGTGAGCACACAGCAAGATGGAGGCCATTTACAAACCAGAAGAAGAATCCTCAGAATGAAACCTGCCTTGCCAACACCTTGATCTTGGACTTCTAAGATGCCAGAATAGTGAGAAATAAATTTCTATTATTTAAGCCACCCAGTCGATGATGTTTTGCTATGGCAGCCTGAGCAGACTGATACAGCAGATGATTAAAGCAAGGAAAGATTGTCATATTATTTTACTGGTAGTGGTTTATAAGGTAAATGTGGACTACATGCCAACCAGGATGGAGAGGTTCTGTTGGCCAGTATAGACCATTTTACAGTAGAGTGGACACATTAACTGTGGTTTTATAATTCTCTCCTTTTCTAGAAATAATGCTGACTTCCTCCTTCCTATTAATGTTGTTTAATTTTTTACAAGTTTTGATATACATCACTAAATTTCAGCTTGTATAATACAATCTTATTTTAATATCACTGAGATAAGACATTAATTAGGGCTGAAAACACTTCAGTTGTTTCTGTTTCTAAGTATTGTTGGTAGACATGTTCTCATGTCTATATATTGATAGCAGAGCATGTAATACATATTAATTTCTATTTCAATTTGGAAGTTTTATCGTAAGTCATAAAATGGATCTAAGCTTGAGTTCTCAAAGCCACATTTTGTAGTCATCATATAAGGTGATATACCCATATATACAAGATAGGTAAACCAAAGATACCCAAGAATAATATTCCAGACCCATTCTGAGAAACACTGCATTATATTTACCAACGAAATGATTTGGAAAAATTTAGAGGGGAACCATTTGTGATTCTGATATGCAGTGGTACCAAAATGTGTTATGATCACGAAAGAGCAGTTTGTTGGAATAAAAACTAAATTTAAAGATCAAACATTTAAAGTCTGGAAAGACTAACTAGTTAAAAATTTTAAACCTTATTTCTGTGTATCGAATGATAATGCCCAGTGAACAGATGGAGGCAGGAAACTTTAGGTCTGTGCCCACATCTATGGAGAAGCGGTGTAAAGCAGGAGGCCTGGAGTCAAGCTATCTTTTAAAGGATATTGGCATATTGGTAGCTTGAATCATATATTATGCTTCCAATTTAGTGACATTTTTACATTTACTGAATAAATTACTGAAAAGTACCTTGTATTACTTTGATAATCAAATTATTATGGAATACATATTTAGACAACATTTTAAAGCTTCCTTTTTTTAATATTATCAAAATGCTAAAAAGCCTGCAAAATCCCACAATTAACTAAATATAGAAAGGAGACAGAAATAAACTTCATGAATTTTAAGTTAAAAAAATGTCAAAATATAAACCCCAAAGTAAATGTTCCCATAAGGATAGTTTTGTCGGCATTGGAATCATCTGCTTTATTTATTCAAGTGATGAATATAAAATTGAAGGAAAGAACTCAGGCCAGTTAATGTTTCCCAGCCCCAATATGTATAGAAAAACTATTAAATCCATAACATTTCCAAGTAGTGGTTAGCGATGCTGGTTTTTGGACTGTTTGCCCTTTTCCCACCCTTGCCTTTTGTCTCGTAGGGATGTTAATTCCTGCAGGCTGTGTATCACAGGCCCTATTAATGCTGGATTCCACCTGGATTCAGTCAGTGGGTGACACGGGAGGGAGACTGGAGTGCATGAGCATGGAAGAACACATTCTATCTAATGTCCTTATTTCCCATATGACAGAATCCGTTATGATTCCATATTCTTCCTGGAATCCTTGAACCTCAGGCAGCCTAGTTAACTTGGCTCTTCTCTTAACCCTTCCAGTAAGAAGTGACATTGGCTTCTTGTTTGTTTAATTTCTGGGTTTTCTCACCATCCCTTATATAGCTCCTAGCTTTTTCATCACTTACCTAGATTAAATTCTCATTGTTTTCAATTCTTACTGGTCCAACCTTGATTGATGCATTAACTGTATTTCCTTGAAGATACAGAAGTTCGCTATGCTTGTTAGCTCCCCTACAGAGAAAAATATAAAAATATACAGTGGATATGAAAGGAAGAACAATAAAACACCAAATATTTCTGTATGGCTAAAGAACTCACTCAGTTCAATAAATTGATTATAGGAAGATTATAGGAAGAAAATCTAGATTATAGGTGAATGCCTAGATTATAGGAAGAAAATATTTATTATTCCTTAATATACTACAATTCACTGGAAAATGGATAGGTCCATCCTAAATTTAGTCCAAGGCAGTTCAAAACTTGAAGAACTTAAATGGACTTTATTATAATACCCTGTACCCCGAAACCACCTTGTGTTGACTAGACAATTTAGGCTATTGCTGGCATAAATTTTGAAGGCATGAGATCTCTACAAAATTTTCCTTTTTTAACCAGCAGAGGCTGAAAATGAGGTTCAGTGAGTCACTTCCTTCCTAAATCTATCACTACCCAAACAAGCTAAGCCAAAGGGAAAAAAAAAACAATAAAATAATGAGCTGATAACTGGTATTTGATGCAATGCAGCAGATGAGGAAGTTTTGTAATATGTTAGTCTGTTTATCCTTATATAAATTCTTTAGGGGTGACACTATAGAATCATCAAACTAAAAATTGACCAAGCAGATAGTCTCTATCTATAATCCTCTACTGTAAATGATTTGATAAAACCCAAGTATAAATGTTTCAACTGTGAACTTCCAGTATTGTACTCTCAGCATCTTCTTTTGTAATTATATCAAGAAAAGTCTCAAGCATTTCCCCTAGTGTTTACTGTTGTTAATTCCACCTGTTTGCTTGTTAACTACGACACAATTAATATAAATACATGTATTTTTCTTTAAGTAGTGTGAATTATTTTCCTAAACAGGAACCTATTTATTCCCATGATTAACACTATTTCCTGTCTGAAAGTCTTCAATAATGGCTGCTAATAAGCTGAAACATAAAACATCAACAATGGAGCAACAGGAACTCTCATTCATTGCTGGTGGGAATGGAAAATGATACAGCCACTTCTCAAGAATGTTTCGCAGTTCCTTACAAACCTAAACAAATCCTCACTATACAATCCAGTAATGAGCTCCTTGGTAATTTTCCAAATGAGTTGAAAACTTATTTCTGCACAAAATGAAAGAAGCCAATCTGAAAAGAATACATACTGTATGATCCCAACTATAAGATATTCTGGAGAAAGCAAAACTATGGAGACAGAAAAAAGATCAGTGATTGCAGGGGCTTGGGGGAAGGGATGGAAGAATAGATGAAACACAGAGGATTTTTAGGGCAGTGAAAATATTGTGCATGATACCAAAATGATAGAAACATGTTTTATTATACACTTGTGCAAATCAGAATGTACAACACAAAGAGTGAACCCGAATGTAAACTATGGACTTGGGGTGATAATGATGGGACAATCAATGTCTGTTCAGTGATTATAACAAACATACCACTCTGGGACGAGATCTAAGCTGACTACCTTATTTGTTCATCAAAAACCTCCAGTCTCTCTTAACAACGTTCACTGATGTCAAAACTGAGTCATGTCGTCAGGAATCAAAACATCCTTACTTCTGATTTGTTCAACTTTATTTAGTAGCCTCTCACAACTATATATAATATTCACGGTTTTGACGATTTGCAAGGCATAGCCCAGAAGACCTATATGTGTAGTGATTTATAGTAACTCTGGCCTGCATTTGTATCAGAGAAGCAGAGGTGCTGGTTGTGATCAAACACAGCTTACAATCCCGAATCTATAGCTCAAAGTAGTTATCGCCCTCTGTTCTTCATCACCTAAACTCTCTATGGTATTCATCATTATTTAAGACTGAATGTAGCCATGGCTAAAATCACAATGATGTCTGACACACAGTAGGTGTTAAATAACTCTTTTCTGGATTGAGGACTTGCATCTGTCATTTTTCTTCTCGCACAACTCTCCTATACTTCTCTCATTCTTTTCTTGCACTAGTTTCGCTTCAGTGTCTTACACAGAAAAATTACCTATGTTAGTGGTTTCCTAACAAACCAATAAATATCTTCTTTCAATAAGTATAAATACCAGGAGGCAAGAATATACAATGGAGAAAAGACAGTCTCTTCAATAAGTGGTGCTGGGAAAACTGGACAGCTACACGTAAAAGAATGAAATTAGAACATTCTCTAACACCATATCTGAAAATGAAGCCACCCCCAATCCCAGACATTTATGTCAGGAAACCAATTCAAGAAAAGTGGCAACTTACACCACAAGAGCAGACTGCAGAGTGCATCCAGTAGCTACAGGTATCTGTTCCGGGCAGTCAGGCATGCCAATGATATTGCTCGTTTATGCCAAGGAGAGTATTTCTGTCTCAGAACCCACTTCTACTCTTTTCATTTTATTTCTTATTCTAATTTAAAACAATTTGCCAATTGTAAAGTGTATTTTAAGAATATGTACTCATTTTTTCAACACATTTCATTGAGCACCTATTATTATGTGCCCAGCACTGTCCTAGAAGATGGTTCATCAATGAACCACTCAGAAAAAAATCCTGCTAACATCTAATATTCCAATTTGAGAGACAGTAAATAAACATATATTTCTTTATGAATGTATAAGTATATATATATATATAATATAATATAATATGTCTGTGTGTGTATATATATGCCGATAGTAAATAAACATATATTTCTTTATGAATGTATAAGTATATATATATATATAATATAATATAATATAATATAACATGTCTGTGTGTGTATATATATGCCAACAAGGGTAAGGCACCATGGTAAAGCGGATCAGGCGTGTTAGAGTAGAACACTTGCTATTTAAAAGAAGCAAATGTGCCTGGAGCTGTTGAGGAACCTCGAGGAGATCAGGATGATAAGGAAAGGGTGGCTGAAGGAGACAGAAACAGAAGATTGAGTTAGAGAAGGTTTAGCCTATGTAAGGTTTGTCTTGGAGGCCTCATGTTTCCTCCGATTGGAGAGACTCAGCAGAGGAGAGACATGCTCGGAGTGACCTTGAGGGGATCACTCTGGCTGCTGTGTTGAGGATCCATGGAAGGGCGCAGGGGCAGAAAGAAGCAGGCAGAGCAATTGGGAGGCCAGTTAAAAGGCATTCTGTATAGCTTTCCTTTTTGAAATCAGAGTTTGTAGAACCATTTTTACAAAAATGGAAATGCACACTCGGATGCTGCTGAATGGACAGGAATGGAGCTAGGAAAATCACAAAATCACATGGATTCATCTGAAGTGGTATGGAATTTTAGAGAAAAAAAAAGTATTCAAGGAACAAGGGCAAACTGCTCAAGCTGAAAAGTTCAAAGGTCACTCAAGTTTGTATTTCAGATCTCGAGCCTTTCAAGTAGATCAAAGGTGCTTGTCTTTGTGTGACTGATTCAGGGGGCTGCCAGATGACCACATACGGCGGGCGGCCTCTGTTTTATGAGCCTGCCCTACCTGCTGTTCTCCTTAGGGGTTCTGACTTCCTATTTACTCTGCTGTCTTATCCTGGCTACTCAGTGCAGCATGGGAAGAAAAGGAAAACTTTGACTTGGGGTTTGCAGCGGATGCTTGCAAATTTTGAGTGATCAAATTGTAAGATTAACAATGTTCTTTAGCTTCATTCACCAGAGATTACACAACATTTTCCAGAAGAAAATGGTTCCAAAAAATCACTGTGGGGTCTCAAGAAACCCTGGATTTGAAATGCCTTGGTTAAAATCTCTGCTGCCCAGCTAAGCATCCCTACTAGTCTTCAGCCCATGGAAATCTCAATTTTACTTTCTAGAAGGGCAGACTAGACCCATTATCTGTGTTTGAAATTTGAAAAGATTAGGAAAGAACGAGGAAAGGACTCCAGGGTGGAGAGGAAGAATGGAGGCAAGTCAGGCAACATTTATAGGACTCCTACGATAGCATTTATACATAGTGTTTAAGTTGCAAAACACTGTTTACTTACCTTATCTAGTGAAATTAGTGCATAATTTTAGTACCCTAAATTTGTATTACTAGAAATAAGTATTAGAAAAGTACCTTTGATATGCCTTTAGTATTTTATTTCTTTTCAAAATTCTGTCAGTCTTTGCAGGGTTTTCAATAAGTGAAGTGTGTTTTCCACGAATACTGTAGTATTTTAAAAGTTGTATAATTGAAAATCCAAGAAAATAGTGAATGACTGATTTCCCCCAAAATCATAATTTTGTAAAAATCTTTGACTTATTACTGATGATATATTTATTCACAAATTTTTAATAAAACATTTAATGTTAACACTTTCAATTACAATGTTTTTGTAGCATCTTGAGACTCAAGACTTCTACCATAGCTTTTCACCTAAAGTCAATCCAGCATGCTGAGTACCCACTGCCTGTATAGTGTTGCAGCAAATAGTTGAAATGAGTAACTCTCTGGGCAATTCTTGCTTATTATAAACCTTCTTGTACTTTGACTTAATTTCCTAAGCATTTCCCAAACTTTTATTCTTTCTTTCATTTTGTGATGCTACTGCAAAGAAAAGTCCCCTCCCTAAATTTATCATTTAGGATCATACAAATCATTAGACTGATCTCATGTAAATTCAGCCACTCCTAATTATGGCCAACCTACTGAAAACCAGACGTATGCCCAGGGACTCTTCACATGACCTCACAACACTGGTTTTGAGGAAGGGGTACATGGAGGCACCTGCAATATCAACCTAGTTCAACGAAAAGAGGAGGTCTTAGAGAGCAGTATTGAACACATAGTCTATGTCTCAAGAACACCCTAATAGTTTCTTGGCTTCTCACCATTAGAAGTGCTCATGATAAACAGACACTGAGAAATAAAAGTCAAGGACATAAAGAATGAGCTTCAGAATACTAAGTAAAATAAATTTTAAAACATAAAGATCAAGGTGATTAGAACGAGTGATAGAAGACAAAGTAGAGCCAGATTACTAAATGAGATGTAAAAGTATGCTAAGATACAACAGAAAGAAATGAACACTGTGTCCGAGAAAAATCTAGTACAGAACAGTCAACACTGAATACAGTCTTGATGAAGTTACCAGACTTCAAGGAAAACAATAATTCTTTTGGACATCAAAATTTTTTTAAAAGGTCCTAAAGCAGGGAGGGGGGAATTTTTAAAGTATGAGTGACTTCTCAAAGGCAATATTTAAGGATAGAATATTATTTTTAAAAATGTATACAAAACATTACAAGAAAAAAATAGCGTGACCCAGTAGTCTTAAACTGAACCAAATTCTTCTTCTTCAGGTATAAAGGCAAGAGACATAATCAAAATTTAGGAAATATAGTATTTATGAATGTTTCATGAAAATAATTCTTATTCACAAAATCTAAACAATCAAGAGATAAATCAAAGTAAAGAGCTCCGAAACAATAAAGCCCTAGTAGAAAAGAACTAAGGCCAAATACCAGCTGGAATTACAAAAGAAAATACAACTCTATAAATCTTCAAATACAGAGGAACACAACAAGCCTAGCAATGTTTGGGAGGTGCTAAGTGTAGTGAGGATGCTGTGAGAATATTAAATGCACTTACTTTCTTGTCTTCATTAAGAAACAAAGGTTTTGGTGTAAAAACATGCATCAAAATCTATCCCCTAAAAAAAGGAATAAGACTGATTTTCTAGGGCTCATGCTATACAATACCAAAAACAAAACCAAAAATGACCATTTAGTAGACCATAAGTAAACTTCATTGAATTCCAAAAAGTTAATGTCAACTTTTAATGTCTACTAATGTCTAGTTTTACTGGACAATGATAAAAAATCTAGCAATACCAAAAACTAGATACAAACACACAAAAGAAACCCAACAATCTTCATAGTTCATGATTTTGTTAAACCACTATTGAGTCAAAGAAGAAAACTTAAAATTGCAGAATACCTAGAAATTAGAAGCCATGAAAACATGTCAGAACTATGAGATATAGTTAAGGCAGTGCTTAGAGAAAATTTATAACTGTAAGTACCCAAGAAAGAATCAAAATAAATTAAACCAAATTAAGAAGTTAGGAATTGAACTTAGAAAATACAACTTAGAAAAGGAAATAAAAGAACTTAATAAAGATAAAAACAAATTAATGCATTAGGATGAAATCCCTTTTCATCTTGGGGGAGGTGGGTTGTCTTTTTTTTTTTTTTAATGCCTTTAACTGATTGGATGAGGCCTACCCACACTATGGAATGCAGTCTGCTTTATCCAGAATCTACTGATTTAAATGTTAATCTCATCTAAAAAATACCTGCACAGGACTTCCCTGGTGGCACAGTGTTTAAGAATCCACCTGCCAATGCAGGGGACACGCGTTCAAGCCCTGGTCCGGGAAGATCCCACATGCCGTGGAGCAACTAAGCCCGTGCTCCACAACTACTGAGCCTGCACTCTAGAGCCCGCAAGCCACAATTACTGAGCCCACGTGCCACAACTACTGAAGCCTGCGCGCCTAGAGCCCATGCCCCGCAACAAGAGAAGCCACCACAATGAGAAGCCCGCACACTGCAACAAACAGTAGCCCCCGCTCGTTGCAATTAGAGAAAGCCCAGCACAGCAACGAAGACCCAATGCAGCCATAAGTATAAATTAATTAAATTCTATACAAAAATATATATGTGTATATAAAAATACCTGCACAGAAATAAATAGTTTTTTTTAAAATTCATTTTTGGCTGCATTGTGTCCAGAGGATACAAAATTAGGTGATGTGTTGTCCCTGTCCTCAAGGCCCTTTCACTGTGGTAAAAGAAATCAGCCATACACATAAACAGGTACCTTGTGAATTAGAAAGTAGTGTGCTATGTGAAAAATGCCAAATATCACTCTATAAAGAAACAGAGGAGGGCGTAACTTATTCCAGGCAGCAGCATCCAGGAAGCCTCTTTGGTGTAGATGCCATTTTAATATGACAGTAAAATATGGGTAGAATTAATATATGCAGGGAACTAAATAAATCAAATAAGCAATGGATACCCAGGGTTCAGAAACAAGAAAATTGACTTTACAACTTATGGACTGGAAAATCACATGATCCATTTATTTTTCCATGCTCACTCATTAGCCCTGTGCCAATAAGATTCATTTTCAAATGAGATTTATTTTAATGTTTTTAGACTTTGACTTGTTAAAAAAAAAAACCACCTTCCATAAATCTCTATTTCTTCTCAGGAAACCTATAAAAATAGTTTCAGTTTAACCTTTAGTTATTCTCCATAAATAGTACTGGTGACATGGAACTGAGTGGTCCTTAAATTGGGGCCTGCGTATTCTCTGATGTTGCGCTCTCAGGCAACCCAAAGAAGCAGCATGTATATACCTAAAACATTTTACTGTAGATTTAGGACAAAGACTTCGTTTGGTTTTGTGGCTGTGTTGTTAATGTCTTTGAGAGGTTTGTCGCATACACAAGGATCAGCAGAATGTATATTCCATGTCAGCTAATCTTTTGCTTTTTTATGAAAACGCAAAGAACAGCATGTTTTAGTATGCTGAAACTAAATAGGAAATCTAGTATTTCTGTGATAATTAGAAACCCAGCATGCCATTTACATCACCAATTGGGAATGCTGCTGTGACAGGACCAGGCTTTCCTAATGTCACTGGCCCTCAAGGCTGATTCTTGTCTGTCCAAAGAAGCTGCAACATGGAGATGTGAAAAGAATTCTCACTGGCAGCCCATTTAGGCTTTCCCTTTGTTTTACAGACTAGTGTGATAACCTAAAAGCCACTGTTTTGCTTTCTGGCTTTTGATCACATACATTCACCCAGTCATTGGCTCTTCCTGCCACAACTACATTCAACAAAATGAGGATGTAATGCTTTATGAAATGAGGATGGATTTCATGAGTTTAAAGACTCCTCCCATGTACTTCCCTTTTATATTCACCGCTGTTTCCTTGGTTGTTAAAGACCTCACTCTCTATTTTCAGGAGGCTTATAAATTACCCAATCAGCTAAAAATCAGAGGTGCTGAAGATACATCAATAAGGGCAGATTGATCAACTCAGCAAAGTTTCAGAGCAGGTAAGCTGCCCTCTACTGGATGATCCATTAATGATATGCCAACTGCTTTACATGAAAGGTGCACAGCCCACAGGGTTGAAACCACGGATCTCCTCTAAGGGCCATGGATGAACTAAAGGAATCAGCAGACCATACTGATGGCTTCTTGAAACTGAATGTTGGTGAGTTTCCTAATGCTGACCCTGAATCTCTCCACATGGTTCCCCCTGGGCTGAACTTATCCCACCTTTAGCTTCTTCTCATTCTCCTACAGCCATTTTCACCACCAGGCTACATGACCTTCTGAGGTGGAGAGAATCTTAGGTCTTTCTCTTTCCTAATTCCACTGACATGGATCTAACCCTTCCTTCCCTCAGGTCTCCCCTTTTGATTCTCAAAATCCTGATGTGCATGTCAAAAAAATGAAATGCCGCTATTAAAAAAACAAAACAAAACAAAACAACCCTTGCTTCTCCTGCAGACAATGTTGAATGCCTCTCACTAACTAGGAAAGTCACAAACAAGCAATTGGGAGGTAGAAAGCAGAAAGTTAAATATTTCAATCTATGACCTGGATAGATAGATTGACATGAACACAATTACATTTAGCTATGATTTCCACCATAGCTAGTTCCACAATATCATAAAATAACCAAAAATGTTAGTTTTTATTATTACAGTGTCATTCTTGCTTTATCTTTTAAACTTTGTAATTTTTAATTACATTTTGATATGAGTGTATGAATTATTGGCTTAAATAGAAATTTCTAATCAGAAGCTTTGAAACCTGTGAATTTATACAAGATTACTTTTAAAAATGGAAAAATCTGAAGGTATTGAGAATTGTTTCAGACATGATGTTTTTCCAGATATTCACAGTAAGTATGACATTCAATAAATCATAACACTACCCTGGTAAGTGGTAAGCATCAGCAAAATGAAATATATTTTGATGTTTATTTAAAATATGAGGTTTTTAGGAATCACAAACCTAAAACCTGGAAAAATTTTACTAGAAAACTTTGACACAAAATGGTCTAATTACATCATTCTCATAGCATAATTTAAAACCCAGTGAACACAATTTGGAGAAAAATCACTAGAAATTTTTCCAAATAAAAAAATAGAAGACTTTGTGAGGAGCAATTCAATAAAAATACAAATAGGCAAATAAAATATCTTTCAAAGTTAACTTCAAGGTCATTTTCAAAAATACTTTAAAAGATGAAGCTCATGTAACTGGAGAATATTTGATAGAGCTCGTGTTATAGGCATGGCTAAATCTATTTTGGATCAAAAAGGGCAGCCAAGCTGAAAAAAGGTGCCCATATTGAACTTGGCGAGTGGTAACCTGCATCAAGGACATCACTTATTGTGAATATCCCAGCAGCCACTGCATCGTTCACCAAGAATACTCACCTCCAACAATATGCCTCCTGATTTCCTCTGTGTGTTCAATGGGGTGGTAAAAATGGAAACTTTTAGTTTTAATAAAAAGGCCGGTGATTTGAGTATCATTTAAAAAAAAACCAAAACACAATAGGAAGTGACTTGGAAAACTTATTTTGTAGACCAACTCCAGCTTCATCTGGAAAACTGCAACTCAGATGTGCAGAAAGAGGACCGTTACTTTCTGACCCTGGCTTCAGTAAGTATCTTCCTCACAGAGAAGGGAAATGAAGACATCTAGTCAAGGGTCAATCTTTGGATAAGATTAATTAGTTCTTTTTTGTTCTCAATGATAAAAGATGTTTAACAAAACTGGCTTATCTAAATGATACTTTTTTCAAGGCTAAATAGTTCAGTCAATAATTGCAAGAAGACACTCTGAAGGTTGTTGCTGCATATGACAAGGTCATTACAATTAAAATGAATGTTGAGAGCTGAAATAGGAGAATTGCTGTAGGGATAATGAGGTATTTGAGCACTTTAGTTCAATGAAAAGTAATGGTGTTGGGCTTCCCTGGTGGCGCAGTGGTTGAGAGTCCACCTGCCGATGCAGGGGACATGGGTTCGTGCCCCAGTCCGGGAAGATCACACATGCCGTGGAGCAGCTAGGCCTGTGAGCCATGGCCGCTGAGCCTGCACGTCCGGAGCCTGTGCTCCGCAACAGGAGAGGCCACAACAGTGAGAGGGCCACGTACCGCAGCAAAAAAAAAAAAAAAAAAGTAATGGTGTTTATGATGTCTTTGTTAAAGAATAACATCATCATTCATCTTTCTTTGCCGCAAAGAGTTCTTTGATGAGTATATGCCAGAGATGGTAAAAGAGAATGCCCAATGGCGCAGAGAAATTTCAGCCCTGTCACATGGCTCAAATGTACAAACACCGTAAAATTTCCAGCAATGGTATGTATATATGCCATCTTGAACTGTCTCTTTGGAAACATTATGGGCATTTTTATTCAGTGATCATTACAACATAACTTATAAGTCAGTAAAAGAATAGGTTTGTAATCTGAGTCCACATGTCTATCCATATATACATTTTTATTGGAACACCAGAAGGTATTTCCAGGTCATGGAACCTCCCTCATTTCAATCCATTTCATTTTTAAAATTCATAAAGTCATTGCAACAGTATCTTATCCAACAACCAAGAAACACAGAAAATAATTTCTGTGTAAGCAATGGCATGTAAACACATAAATAATTTATACTAAAGCAAGCACAAATATAATATTGAGTAGAATGCAAAATTTGAAAGAATCATAAAGATAAATATGAGAGCTGTTATCCTTGCTGAGTCATCCAGAACACCATGGACATATTTCCCTCTTATTTTAGGGCTACGTTGCAGAAAAGTCTTGAGAAGTTTGGCATTATTTAACCATCTGCAAAATGTGTGTTTTCTGTTTTTCCACTAAGCCAACCACAGGAGTGACCAGTGCTCTTTTAGTCAGTCTCCCCTGTGAACAGTGGTTTTGAAATGAGATGTTGATGTTTAGAAAAACCAGTATCAGATAGTTTTAAATGAATGGTGGAAGTCAGAAGTTAATGAATTAAAGAACAACATTGTGGATGTAGCTCAGTTTTGCTTAAAGCATAAACAGCATAGTTCAGTGATTACTAAATGACTATTCGGCTAAGTTACTTAATCTGTCTGCAAGCTATTTCTTCATATCTCAGATGAGAATAATGTAATCACCTCATGGGGTTGATTTTTGGAGACTGTGATTGCAGATAGAGGGAGTAAGTTCATCCCAGAGTTGCAAGTACTCTCAACTGAGGTAGCTTGAAAAATTTGAGGTTAACAGGGAAGGCTGAGGTTAGTAAAATAGAAATGGGCTTCAAGGGGACCATCAAACCATGAAGATTCTGAGACAGAAGAAGGAACTAAAGAAGGAACTAAAACGTAAAGCCTGTAATAAACATTAAACTAGTAACCAGACAGAGATGCCAGTCTGGAGAAGCCAGAATCAGCAGAATCCAGTGGCTGGCTTTTCACATCTTTTCTGCCATGTGACATGTGGGCAGTCCACTGGGGACTTTTCTTGGGGAAAGTTGAGAAAACCCCTCAAAGAGAGAAACAAATGATCAGGGTTTAATATCATATCATATATTATCAAATCAATATAAAATAATATATGGAGGACCAATGAAAAGTATCAGCATTGTCAAGTCTAAATAAAAGTGGAACAGCTGTTATCTTCAAGCATTTCTGTGGCTGTATTAGGGATTTGCCAACCAGTTGATCTTAATGTACTTTTTTTTAAAATTAATTAATTTATTTTTGGCTGTGTTGGATCTTCATTGTTGTGCATGGGCTTTCTCTAGTTGTGGCGAAGGGGGCTTACTCTTCATTGCGGGGCGTGGGCTTCTCATTGCGGTGGCTTCTCTTGTTGCAGAACACAGGCTCTAGGAGCCCAGGCTTCAGTAGTTGTACATAGGCTCAGTAGTTGTGAGCCCACAACCCCATTTCCGACTATTTGATTGTTTTATTTGCCCCAGAGGCACTACTTCTCACACATTCGGCTCCTCTCTTTAAAAAATAACCCCAACTAATCATGTTCTTGTGCTTCAATGCACTAGTCTCTCAAGTATTCTTTTTAAATTGAGTGAAAATTAAACATAATGCACACAGTTCCATAATAACATTTCTTTTAATGAGACCCATCTTCTAATGGAAATAACTGCCCTACTAAATTAAAAATAGGAAAATACATAAAACACATAATCCAGCGCATGAAATCAAAAACCTAATTTACTTATTCATTTCACTAGACAGTGTGATGAAGCATAACAGGAACATGATAAAATGCAGTTGTGTTCCTGTCTCCTCCTGCCATTTCCCCCTTTCCTACTTAGAAAAGGTCAGCTTGAAAAAAAGTGACCTTAACGTTTACTTCCCAGTAAAGCAAACCAGTGAAAGCAAATATTTTTCATGTCCTACTCATCTTAAAATCTAATTGTAAATTAAAAAAAAAATCTTCATTAAATACAATCTTTTTTATGTCAAATGTCTTTAACTTAAAAAAATTATTTTTAGCCAGACTGGGATGAATTCCAAGCAATTTCAAACTCGCTATCAGAATAGTACTTTACTTATAAGTTAAAAAAAACAAAACAAAACAAGTACATAATCTGCAATGTTTTATGAGGTTATTAATTTGAATTATGGAATTCTAATTGCCTAGGAGATTGTCCATAAACCACTGCTCTCCTCCGGCAGGATGGAAAAGAACACAAAGTATTCCCACCAGGAAGCTTGGAAGCTTGTCAGAACCTACAAATGTTTCTCAGACTTCATGGTTTCTTTCAGGGCTTTGGATGTTTTGCAAAAGCCCTGATCAAAAGGTAACCATGACCTCAGAGGTGTGTGGTGTGTGTGTGTGTGTGTGTGTGTGTGTGTATTTAGCTTTTTCTTTCCTTGGCATGCCTTATGCACATTGAAATGCTGACATTGCAAGAGGCCAGAACTATGTCAACTCCTCTAATAACTAGGTGTGCTTGTTTTATAATGGTAATTAACTAACTGGAGGTTATTTGATGTGTGTGTGTGTTTACTTGCAGGCCTGTGAAAGCACACATGGATACAAGCACTTACTTTGTATGTGTGTGATTAAATACTCTTGTGGTTTCCAGTTTTTATTCCAGGCCTACAAAAATGCAAATTGCCTCCAGTCTATTTATTGGTATATAATACATTGAGGTCACAAATCCTGTTTTGAGATGGATTTTCTATGAAAGACGTCCAGCTCAATAATTTATTTCCCTCAACTATTTTTGTTTTTAAACAGTATCTGTTTTCTTAAGATTTCATAATCCAGATAAAAAGTTCTTCATTCCATTCATCTCATCATTCAGTTGACCTATGTACAGTTTAGACTGTGCACAGGGAATAAGAAGATTAATTTTGAACTTGTTTCCATAAAACTACAGGAGGTCCAACTACAAACCACAAAGAATAAATATAAACTAGTTGAGGTAACATTATAAAAGTAGTAGTGATGGTTTTTAAATGCCTGCACCGGCAGAGGAAACTTGTCCATAGCTTTAAAAAAAAAAGAAGAAGAAGAAGAAATAAGAAACAACTTGAAACATTTTGATATAAAACTTCCTACATGGACACCCTTACTTTTGGCAGTTTGTATCCAGAATTTATTTCATGTTGGAATCTTGCAGTAAGTTGCAAATACTAATTAACAAACCCATACTGCACTCCCTGGGTGGTTAAAAAGAAAATTGGGTAGTAGTCTTGTAGTTCATGGAGTTTTAAGTATGGGCACTTGGACCATAAGATCAGTCAGATCAACAATATACTGGAAAGAAAGGTATCTTTACTCAGGCAACTGTACAAGTCAGTGGCCCTACTGGAGGAACCACGATCTTCCAGACAGTGAGACCAACCATTCAGCCACAGTGTTTCTTAATTGGCTTTGTTTGGTTTTGGTGTTGAAGTAGTTTTCCTCCAATGAGTAGGTGGCTCTGTGAGAATCCCAAAAGAAAACAGTTTCTAAAAGAGCTTTTGGTGCTTAGAGGTTTTGGAAAGATGACAAGAAGAAGCATTTTCCTGGTGTAAATATTATTCCTTGGAACAAATAAAGATATTGAGTCTAACAACAACAAAAAAAGTTAAGAAAAATTCTGTATAGCAGCAACTGGGACAACTTCTGAGAAATTACTTTCTAGTGACATTAAAACAGTAAATATTCAACCCGATTTATAGCTGTTTTTTCTTTTGACTGAAAATGTCCAATGTATGTGGCTTGAATACCTGTTCTTGTCCTGAATGTTCTACCACATACATTTCCACCTACTGTGACGGCAAACACATTTTGACTTATGTTATTGCTTATGAAAATTTTCCCTATGACTTGAAATCCTACCTCTGTGTTTTCTTTTAAATATTCACATTTATAAATGGGCAACTGTTAAACCACTTGCTATTTCTCTTAAAGTTACCATAAGGGTGATCAAGTAGTAATCTAACCTTTCAGATACTATGAATTTTCCATTTTCTATTTGAGAACAGCACTTAGGAAAAAAGAATCCTTAAGAGAGGGAAAATTTTAAGAATGAGTCTTAGGATGCCAAGGCCACTCATTAACATTTCTCCAGTGAGTGTTTCAAGTTGTCTGAAGTTGTGTTTCATACAAAAAAGCAACTTAGGTAAAATTTGTCTGCTCTTATATTTTAAGACCAATAACAAAATGCAAGCTCATTAAGCTGTGCTTAGGGACTCTCACAGACAGAATAAAAACACACCAGCCTATTCTTCTAGCATTACAGATATATTATAGCCAAAGTACTTCCTTAGAAGTAAGACATTACTCTCAAAAGTCATTTTTATATGTGGTATTTAGGACCACTTTATATGGAATGTGAAGTGTTTTATGAGTAAGTCCCACTCCAGATGTGGGAGATGAATCCCAGAGGAGGTGAGCAAATCTCTGTCTCTGATTCAGCCTCAGAGTCCATGCTAAACTATTCTACATTCAATCACAACCTCAAAAGGCTTTGCAGACCCCAGTGGTACCTATGACTTGCCAGGTTGTTGTGAGGTGCCTGGATGGAGGTGCTGACCAGCACTGGTACCTCAAATAGCCTGATGCTAGACACTCCAATGGAGGCTTTAAATCAGTTTGGAAGCCCTGTAACAACAACATTCTGATGAGACCTCGCCCAAGCATCAAGGCTGTAAGGGAAGGAGGCATGGGACGGACAGGCTGTGATGGGACAACCTGGAGTTCATATTCTGACTGTGCCCTGTATTGATTGCATGACTCTAGAAGCGTAGCTGAAATTTTCTGAATATCACACAGATTTCTGAGTAAGATGCTTGTGCTGGTTAATATGCTATGTCTCTCAGCTCCTAATTCACCTCTATATTAAGCGTTGTATGGCCGGAGCTGGACCTCTGCCAACTACGTCTCTTCATTGCCAGCTGGCTTCTTGTTAGGTGATCCAGAAGAAGGGGAAAGGGAGGGGAAAGACCTTGCTTCTTACTTTTTGCTTGCAATTCTCATAGACTCTTCTCCCAGCAGCAACAGTTGGCCCCAGTTTTTAGCTCCTACGGCACTTACAGAACGAGGCTCAGTCATACCAGCGTCAGCCAGGCAGCACTCCTCCTTGAAAGTCTAAGTCCCAACTCCTCAGCACCCATTATTTGAGCTTCTATGTTCTGATACTCTTAACTTCTTCCCTTTATTCCCCCAGCCTTAGGGATGGAGCTGCTTCCTGGTTTCCTTCCATCTTCCCCTTTTTTTCTCATTCAGCTAACTAACACCTATGTATCAACTGCCTAGATTAAATTCTCTCTGTTGAAGAGTGGTTTCTGTTTCCCTGTCTTGTCCCTCACTGATACAGTGTGAGAGAGTTCTACCTATTTAAATTTTTTTATGTGGATTAAGTGAGATATTGCATGTCAAATACCTGTTACAAGGCTTGGAACATAATATAAATTAAATACATGGCTCCTCTCTCCATTTGTAAAAGCTGTCTCCTTGGCAAAACTCCCCCCTCCCCTAATACAGTAAGTTTGTGCAAACTGTGGCTTTAGATATAAATATTTGAATTGTGAAAAGAACCCTGGATTTCTAACTCTCAGCAAGTCTCTATAAGATATGGAATCATAAAGAGAATTCATGACCACAAGCTCCCTGATGATTTTTTTTTTTTGCGGTATGCGGGCCTCTCTCACTGTTGTGGCCTCTCCCGTTGCAGAGCACAGGCTCCGGACGCGCAGGCTCAGCGGCCATGGCTCATGGGCCCAGCCACTCCGCGGCTTGTGGGATCTTCCCAGACTGGGGCACGAACCCGTGTCCCCCGCATTGGCAGGTGGACTCTCAACCACTGTGCCACCAGGGAAGCCCCCTGATGATTTTTTTGAGTGTGTGTAAAACTGCACATCTAGAGTCATCCTTGCTTGTTGGAATAAAGAACACTGTCTCTTAATCTTAGTGGCCACAATGATAGTACCATAATGTGTTATCAAGAGATCATGTAATTCTTCTTGATAATCTATTTTCAATAATTGATAAGACCTTCTCATCCACAGAGCCCTGACTGTCTCTAACATCAAAGTGAAGACTCTTTATTCTCATTCTTCTCTAAAATTATCTCATATTATTCAAAAGTTATCATGCTCATATCATTATTCATGCCATGTCCATTTTTATTTCATACTTTCACTCCTGCTCTTCCTTCTTTCCTGAAATGCTTTCCCCCTTATCATTTTATTTAAATCCCCCAAGACTTAGCTGAGACAACATTCTCTCAGCCCACCAAGATATCTCCCATGAATTCCTATTGTACCTATTGTAGTTTTTTTGCAGTACAGCAATTAATTAGTCTCTGACTAGAAATCTTATCAGCTCAGTTAAATTCTTTTAAAAAAGCAACTTTATGACATAGACCATGTTTTTTTTTTTTTTTTAGTCATGGTTCATGACTGCCTAGAGGGCTTGAAATAAATATTTGTTGGCTGACTGGCCAACCTTTAATATTTTTATGATGGATGTGTCACTTGAGACTTCCATTTTCTCTGAGGGCAAGGCTGAAATACCAAAATAAATATACAGATAGATATAGATATATGATATATGATATGATTCTGGGAATTTATCAATGCAGATGATTATAATAAAACTTTTAGAATTTTTCCTAATTATAAACTCAGCAGGGATAACTAACATCTGAAACAGTACTAGAGTCAATATACCATACTTTTCTTTCTGTACTCATACTTTTCTGTACCCTAGAAAAAAAATGCCTACTGCATACATCCATTAAAATATTTGCAGTATAACCATAATCCTAATGAAAAACTGATGAATTTTTGACTGGAAGAACTGAAATGCTTGAACTTGTACTGCTTTATTCATGAAATGGATAGTACAGTGCAAGCAGGCACAATTCCCCTTACTCTTGCACAGAAACTAAATTTGTGAAATGAAGAGTCAATCTCTTTGCTTTTCAATTCTCAGTCATTATGATGACAGACTGGATGACATAAGTTATTGCCTCAGAAAAGCTAGTGAATTCAGATATGGCTGCTCACTCTAAAATATGTGCAGGTAAGAGTGACTGCATAGCAGGAACCCCCTGAGCCTGAAGTGGACCAACTCTGAATGAAAAAAGACCCTAATCATGTCATGATTAACCGCCCAAGTTAATCAATTATTTAACATCATGATCTGTCCTATGCCAACGACCCTCAAAGTACATGAACAAATTGAAAGCACAAGAAGGATAAAGAAATAATTGAAAACATAAAGTCCGTGTTCAGCTTGACTTTGAGAATACTTGGAATGCCTTTAATATAAAAATTTATGACAACTTCCTGGTTTTCTCTCCCTCTAGTATACATGTATTGTCCCTTACTCCTAACCCATATGTGGGTTTTCAGATTAGAGAGTTATGATGGTGGTATTTCTTATCAGTAGGAGAGGGTAAAATGAGATTCAGACCATGAATGCTCTCATTTGGAAGAACATCTTTTTACTTATTTACAGTGTGCTTGGAACTACTGTACTGTGCTTAAAAATCAAGTTTCCTACCAATTCTTTACATCTCTTCTCCATAACCAGGGTACAGCACTTTCAAGGAAAAGACTTATCCTCTCATAATCATGATGAATCCAGTAAGTAAAAATATGTATATATAAACCAACAAATGAACCAGACAAAACAGTCCTTGCTGTAATTTTCATTGTCACAAAGTACCTTCAAAAATGTTTCTGAAGTCAACACAATTTAAAGGGGCAGATGCAGAATGAACTTTCCAGGCTGAATATATTTATACATACACAAATGCACACACACACACAGCGTGTGGTTTATTGTCAAAGAAATTTCACTGAAAAAGGTAAGTCTATAAAATTGTGCAGATTTGGTAACATGACTATCTTCAGAGTAGTAAGTCCCATCTGTAAGAAACAAGCACCTTGAAATTTCAAAATATTTGCCTGCTGTTAAAAATTCATAACTTTCTAGATATCCTATGCTCTTGGATTGGAAAAATTAATATTGTTAAAAAATGGCCACAGGTCTTCCCTGGTGGCACAGTGGTTGAGAGTCCGCCTGCCGATGCAGGGGACACTGGTTCGTGCCCCAGTCTGGGAAGATCCCACATGCCGTGGAGCGGCTGGGCCCGTGAGCCATGGCCGCTGAGCCTGCGCGTCCGGAGCCTGTGCTCTGCAATGGGAGAGGCCACAACAGTGAGAGGCCCGCGTACCGCAAAAAAAAAAAAAAAAAAAAATGGCCATACTACCCAAAGCAATCTACAGATTTAATGCGATCCCTATCAAATTACCCGTGACGTTTTCCAAAGAACTAGAGCAAATCCTAAAATTCATATGGAACCATAAAAGACCCAGAAACGCCAAAGCATCCTGAGGAAAAAGAACACAGCAGGAGGCATAACCCTCCCAAACTTCAGACAATACTACAAAGCTACAGTAATCAAAAGAGCACGGTACTGGCATAAAAACAGACATATGGATCAATGGAACAGAATAGTGAGCCAAGAAATAAACCCACACACCTGCGATCAATTAATCTTTGATTAAGGAGGCAAGAATATACAATGAGAAAAAGACAGTCTCTTCAATAAGTGTTGGGAAAGCTGGAGAGCTGCACATAAATCAATGAAGTTAGAACACACCCTCACACCATATAAAAAAATAGAACACACCCTCACACAATATAAAAAAATAAACTCAAAATGGCTTAAAGACTCAAATATAAGAGAGAACACCATAAAACTCCTAGGAGAGAACATAAGCAAAACATTCTCTGACATAAATCATACCAATGTTTTCTTAGGTCAGTCTCCCAAGGCAATAGAAATGAAAGCAAAAATAAACAAATGGGACCTAATCAAACTTATAAGCTCTTGCACAGCAAAGGAAACCATAAACAAAATGAAAAGATAACCTATGGACTGGGAAAAAATATTTGCCAATGATGTGACCAACAAGGGCCTAATTTGCAAAATATAAGAACAGCTCCTACAATTCAATAACAAAAAAATAAACCACCCAATAAAAAAATGGGCAGAATACCTAAACAGACATTTCTCCAAAGAAGACATACAGATGGCCAACAGGCACATGAAAAGATGCTCATCATCACTAATTATTAGAGAAATGCAAATCAAAACTACAATGAGGTGCCACTTCACACCAGTCAGAATGGCCATCTTTAAAAAGTCTACAAGCAACAAATGCTGGAGAGGGTGTGGAGAAAAGGGAAGGCTCCTACACTGTTGGTGGGAATGTAAGTTGGTGCAGCCGCTGTGGAAAACAGTATGGAGGTTCCTCAGAAAACTAAAAATAAAATTACCATATGATCCAGCAATCCCACTCCTGGGCATATACCCAGACAAAAGTATAATTCGAAAATATACATGTACCCCTTTGTCCATAGCAGCACTATCTGCAATAGCCAAGACATGGAAACAGCCTAAATGTCCATGAACAGAGGAGTGGATCAAGAAGATGTGGTACATATATACAATGGAATATTACTCAGCCATAAAAAGGAATGAAATAATGCCATTTGCAGCAACATGGATGGACCTAGAGATTATCATACTAAGCGAAGTAAGTCAGAGAGAAAAAGACAAATTCCATATGATATCACTTATATGTAGAATCTAAAATATGACACAAATGAACATATCTACAAAACAGAAAAAGACTCACAGACATACAGAAGAGACTAGTGGCGGCCAAGGCGGGGGATAAGGAGGGAAAGATTGGGAGTTTGGGATTAGCAGATGCAAACTAGTATATATAGGATGGATAAACAACAAGGTCCTACTGTATAGCACAGGAAACTATATTCCAGATCCTGTGACAAACCATAGTGGGAAAAAATATGAAAAAGAATATATATGTATAAGGGAGTCACTTTGCTGTATAGCAGAAATTAACACAACATTGTAAATCAACAATTAAAAAAAGTTTTTAGAAAATCATAATTTTCTAAATTTAAGTTAGTTTCAAAACTTGGCTTGCGTGAATCTCCCAATTCTCTGAAAATTAAAAAAAAAAATTAAAGCTAATAGGTTTTAGAGTTCTTTTTTTTTCTCTTGGAACAAACTGATGGTTGCGTAATTTACTTTTAACTACAGATGATTTTACCTGCTCCCAGCGTGTAAACCAAATAGTAATAGTTCTAATATACTCTGGTTCATGCGCATTAGTTTCCTATTGCTGCTGTAACAAGTCCCTACAAACTTAGTGGCTTAAAATAATGTAAAATTATTATTTTACAATTCTGAAGGTCAGAAGTCAAAAATTGTCCTTATGAGATAAAATGAAGTTGTCCGCAAGGCTGCATTTTTTTCCTGGAGGCTCTAGAGAACAATCCATTTCCTTGCCTTTTCCAGATTTTAGAGACTGCCCACATTCCTTGGCACATGGCCCCTTCCTCCATCTTCAAATAAGCAACAGAAAGTTGAGCCCCTCTTACACCACATCAATTCAAACTTTCCTCCACAGTCACACCTCCCTCTCTCTTCTGAGTCCTTCTTCCATTTTTAAGGACCCTTGTGAGTATACTGGGTCTGTCTGAATAATCTAGGATAATCTCCCCATCTAAATATCCTTAACATAATCACATCTTCAAAATATCTTTTCCATATATGGTAACATAATCACAGGTTCCAGGGATTATACTTTTCTCTCCACCTTTTGGAGACATTCTTGGGAGATGCTCATCTAATTCAGCATCTGATGAGTGCATAGTCATCCAGTTAGGACATTTGGACATTTCATTAACATTCCTAACATCTTTAAAGCTACCTTTAAAATAATCAAGTTAAGAGGAGAATTAAGTTTTAAATATCTGCAATTGTTTTTCCATGAGATAAAGATAGTCTATAGCCACTTAATTCACTCCTATCAAGCTACTTTATTATTTTTGCTGATATGAAGCAGAAGAAAAATTTAAAAATTATCTAGGGTACTGATCATTTTCAAACTGTATTTTTATTCTCTTCATTTATAATTCTTCCAGTCCCTAGAAAAATACAAATAAACTGTATTTATTAAATGATTGAATCACACATTAATCACATATTAATAAGCATAGAGACCACTGGAGTAAGCTGACTTACCATAACTTGTGAATATTTAAAATAAATGTATAAATAAATGATTATTTAATATAATCACCCCATGTTTTAGGATTCCTTCCAGAAAACAAAAATTAAAGCATGGTTATCTCCTTTTTCAAAAATCCATCATCCTGCTCCTTAATGAGACAACATCATGAGATAATATTAGTTCACACAGAAAGATGAATCGTCAAGAACATGTGCTCAGTATTGCTGACACCCACTACCACTAAGTCTCATCCCATCCGGTGATGTAGAAGATTGCAGCACAATGCACAATGCAACACATCTCCTTCTCCAACTTCCAAGTCAGTGCTGAGGGAGCAAAGGAGGAGAAACAATTTCCCTGTTAGCAGTGGCCTCAAGGTACTCTGGGTTTCTGCTCAAAATCAGAGGAGGACTCTGCCCTAGCAGAAATGCTTCTGCAAAAGAAAAACACACTAGGACCCTGGAGTATCTTGCCTTAAATATCCCATTGCATTTAGGCAAAATGGCTACTGACACATTTCCTGATGCCTAGGAGATATTTAATAGGATGTGGCTTAGGTCTTTTTTTTTCCCCCAAATCTACTCTCAGAGCTAACTAGTTCTGTGTCCTCAGAAAACTTGATTCTCTGCTCAGCCACCAATAACACAGAATCAATTAAGTTCTATAACAAAACAACAAGCAGTTTTTGACCAAGTGCTGTGTGGTAGGTACCATGCTCAGCAATAACCAATGGACAGATACTGCACCAGGAAAAGAGAGAAAGCAAGCATATCTGCAGACACTGGACATCTTCTTTTACAGAAATATAACTCAAACATTTTAAATATGCAAGGCCTCCTTGCTTCCAAGCATTTCCAGTAACAGATTCAACACGAGAAGTTATTGCATCATCTCAAAGAGATTTTCTATAATTAAATTTACCTTGAATACTGAATTGTTCCCTATGCCCAATTTAAATCAGCAACTCAAAATGAACTTAATATTATCAGCCTACTAATACAATTTATCAAAATTAATAACATGGGGAAATTTACAAAAAACAGTGACATCCTGGGTGTGGTAGGCATAATAATGGCCCCTAAAAAAGTCCACCTGCTAAATAACTCCTGGAACCTGTGACTATGATACCTTCATGGCAGAAGAAACTTCGCAGATGTGACTGAGACAGGAAGATTATCCAGGTGGACTCAACATAATTACAAAGATCCTTATAAGTGAAAGAGGCATGAGAGGAAGAGAGAGAGAAAAGAAAATATGACAACTGAAGGAAAGGTTGGAATGATGTGATTGCTAGCTTTGAATTTAGAAAGAAACCCTGAGCCAAGGAATGTAGGCAGCCTCTGGAAGCTGGAAAAGGCAAGGAATGAAACACTTCCCTAGAGTCTCCAGAAAGCCCTGCCGATACTTTGGGTTTAGCCACATAAGACTATTTCAGATGTCTGAACTTTAGAACTATAAGATAATACACTGTTGTTGTTTTGAGACACTAAGATTGTAGTAATTTGTTTCAGCAGCAATAAGAAACTAATACAATGGGCAAACTGTCCTTTTAGTAAATTATATTCTAATACCGTTCTAAGATTTCCCCATTGATAATATACCACAAGGTCTGCCCTTCTGTTTCTCAATGTAAAGAGCTGCCACATCTTTCCTAGTAGGACATCAATTTTGGTGCTCACAGGAACGATGGGTGTGATTCATTTGGAAACACTGTTCCTTGTCTACTAGTAATAGTGTGAGACAAATCATAGCAAAAAGTTCTATCACTCCCCAGGAAGCCATTGTTTCAAGCCTTAGGATTTAGTATTGCATTGGATCTCAATAATCTTCATTCCGCTTTGCAACTTATCTGCTAAATTTCATTGGGAACAGTAGCAAACTCACTGAGTTTCATTGCAAAAACAGCAGCACATGGCAGAAAACTCTCACACAATTGTAACTGCATTATCACCAGATATAGCCTGATCCATGTGATAGTGTTACATGAAACATGGCAGTTACTAAAATTAAATTATACTTGTCATAACGAAATGAAAATCTACATTTGATGATAGAGGATGTTTAATTTGAAGCAAAAACTTTAATACGCCTTCTGTTTAATAATTTACAAGGACTCATAGACACTGTGCTCTAAATGAGCATACAAATTTAAGTGTGTATATGTGTATATACGTAAGTGTATGGAGTTATATATGTAGTGAGAGAGGTCTGTAGATTGTAATGATTTGGGAGGATACCTCTGTCCAACTAACACCCCTTAAAGTTTCATCTTTCATACATGTTTCTTTTTGGAGAGGTATCACTTCTATTGAAACTACTCTTTTGTCTGTCCCTCCTGCCGTACTATAAAATGCTCAAAGACAAAGATTATGTCTTATTTGTCATTGCACTACATGTCATAATGGCTAGTAGGTGGTCAATAACTGTTAGATGAAGTTATAGAACTTCCATAATATAAATGCCTAGGCAGTAAATCAAGAAGTTGCTAACAGATAATTATTTAGTCCTGCTAGTGGGTCTAAAAAAAGATCTCAATCCCATGGCTCACCTGTCAACCATCAAGAGTATCAAGAGAGACAGGTTCTCCGCACTTTCACATATAATTTTTGCCTTTCAGTTAAAGTAGTCTTTCTGTGGCTTATTTAAATTAATTTCTCCTAAATTAGGATGGTTCAAGGAGTAGCTATTATGTGTTATTCTGTAGACACATAATATTAATATACATAATCTATGTATGCATATAATGTGTAATTATATACATCCTGGGAATCCCTAATTTCTTCATTGCATCACACCCTATAGTTTAGTTTCCAGCATCCAACCATTTGACCTGTTTTCCACAACGTTCTTCTCAGTGTATATATTTCTTAGCTTCTCATACTTCTTGAATTATATTTGTTTCCCATAGTAGTCAAGATGTTTCTAATCTGTTTTAAGAATCCCCTTGAGCCATCATAGCCTCTAACAAAAAAGTAAGATCACAGTCTCCATTTTATTCTGCAACCAGAATTCTACATTCTACAGGTTGTGGCAGCAGTAATTTTTCTCTGTTTCTAGAATCCCTCCAGAGTCACAATTCATGCTTGTGTAGGTTATACTTTACACAGCTCCAGGAGCACTATTCACATCACAGTCATCAAAGATCGGCATGTTATTTATTGCCACAACTTGCAGATGGTGACTAAGTGCCTTAAAGAATGGACAACTGATCCCATGTTGCACAAAGGTGGCATACTGGCTAGTAGGTGCTGTTTATAATTTGATATCAACAACTAAGAATGGGCAAACTTCTGCCCTCAAACCTGATGCAATAACAAAAACCAAACTTGCTTTTGTGAGGTAAAAACTAGATAGCTGAACAAGATATATGTATCAACTGGTTTCAGGCATTGTACAATAAACAGAACAAATAGTGAACCTTGAGAGAAATGAAACAAAAAAGATTAGCATATAATCACCCCAGTTTTCTGCTTGGTTGCAATTTTTTGAGTCATGGGCACAGGAAGAGGGAGTCGAAGCAGAGCCCCAAAGGCTTGCTGAGTTGAGGATATAGAAACCGTGGAGGAGTGTGCACAGCAAAGTTGCACAGCAACTTTGCACAGCAAAGTTCCAGACAGGAAAGAAGTATGAAGAGAAAAAGCTTCAGAAAAATGATTGGGGTACCCTTGCATTTTTGCTGAGAACTAATCAGTGCATGTGTAGAGCTCAAGTTCATGAGGCTGAACAAAGGATAATTAGTAACTTGTAAGCTGAACAATTCCCAGAGTTTGCAGAAAGTACAAAGACATTTGATCTGGCCATGGAGAGTTCCTGGTGATAGCCCATGGGGTCATGCCTTAGTAGCAGAGCTAAACTATATCTGGAGTGAAGCCTATTCTAGGCTAACCGTAACAAAAAGAGGCCTTAAAGAGATCAAGCAGATCTGTAAGTAACTTAAACTGCCTGCCAGATGAAAGTACAGCAGTCTTTAAAGGAAAACACCAACAACGCAGACACAATTCCAGCATAAGAAAAAAAAAGTACTAAACATGCCAAGGAGAAAGAAAACATGAGTCACAATCAGGAGTATATCAGACAACTGAAAATCAGAAAACAGAAGGATCATGAAACTAGAAAATAAGGATGTTATTAGAGCTCTTATAACTATGTTAACTATTTTGATATTGAACATAGTAAACTATTAAGTGATAAGAGCAAAGTGCACAAGAATCTCTACAGCATACAACACTTCATATAAGAAAACATAGGATTTAAGAAAACATGTATGCATGACCTTCTGTGCAAAAGATGTATAGGAAAAATAATCTGGAACGTGAGACTGTTTACCCTCAGAGCATGGGTGGGAATGGGGTAGAAGAATGGGGAAATGAAACACGACACAGAGAAGAGGGAGAAGTGACACTTTGCTGAGCATTTTTTGAGCTATGACTCTTAGAACCATGATGATGTTTCACATATCCCCAAAATAAATAATTAAAATCTGCCAGAATATGGCACATGCAAAATGGAATGCAAAATGTAGCAAATAAACTTAACTCTATTACAAATGATAAATATTATCACACTGATAGGACTGCGGCAGAAAAAGAGCCAACCAAAGAAGCCTTTAACAGGAATAAAGATGCAGACATAGAGAATGGACTTGAGGACACAGGGAGGGGGAAGGGTAAGCTGGGACGAAGTGAGAGAGTGGCATGGACATATATACACTACCAAATGTAAAACAGATAGCTAGTGGGAAGCAGCCGCGTAGCACAGCGAGATCAGCTCGGTGCTTTGTGGCCACCTAGAGGGGTGGGATAGGGAGGGTGGGAGGGAGACGCAAGAGGGAGGAGATATGGGGATATATGTATACGTATAGCTGATTCACTTTGTTATAAAGCAGAAACTAACACACCATTGTAAAGCAATTATACTCCAATAAAGATGTTAAAAAAATTTTTTTTAAGTCTTTAAAAAACACAAACATTATTTGACTATATCTGTAAGGCTAAAGACAAAAAGGGCTGTGCACGAATATTATACTCCAGTTTGTAACTGTGTTTTTCACAAGGTTATGAGTTTTTAAATATGAAATTACTTTGTGTGTATGCTAGGATTGAGCAAAAAGTAAATATAGTATGGATAATGCAAGCCAGGTTGTCTACTGTCAGAGAATGGAGTTACAAGTAAGGGAAAGGGGAAGGCTAGAATGAATACTGTAGTGTCAGATTGGGGGAAAAAACCATTGGTATGGTCATTGTTTTTAGTACACAGACAGATAAATGTAGAAACGTAGATGTGTATGAAAGTATGAGTAGATACATATATGTTTCCTACCTCCTCTAGCAAAAGGGCCTAGAAGCAGTGACACCCCGCTACCAATGAAAATACTGTTCTCCAATTGAAGGAATCAAGGCTCCTGGGAGAAATGTTTGCCATCAGGATTGGGCAGGGAAAGTGTAAGATGAGCTTGGAACATTTTGTGATGCCAGAAAGTAAGGAAGTGCTCAAAAAAATGATGGAGACATGTTAAGAGGACACAGAACCCAACCTGAAGGAGCTCTCATAGCTAAATCTGAGAAAATTTGACAAGTAAAATAATAAGGATAGTGTTAGATTTACAACCTAGAGAAGAAGATAAGATATCCATGAGTCCATACCGATATAATAAATAATTGAATACATAAACAAAAAAGGGAGAAGGGGCAGCTCTTCCTTATAGTAAAGTTTTAATCGTTAAATATAGGAGTAAAGAAAATATAAAATCATCAATTTGCCAACCCTGCAGTAATAATTATTACAAGGAAGAACCTTTGAGGGATGCTAAAATTAGTGGCATAGGTATCTTGAGAAACTAAATATTTGCATAGTATCAGAGTATCTCCCCATGAGATACACGTCACTATAAAATGGTAACTTTACAGTGGAGATGCCTTAAACAAATGATTAAATTTAACGTTACTAGTAACAAAATACTTCAAAAACACGTAGCTTTTTATACGATGCACTGAGTAGGGCATAACATCCATTCTGTGGTATTCTTACCAAAAATGTTTAACCTCAATATAGTCACACAAAAACATCAGAAAAATTAAAACTGAGAGACATTCTACCAAAAAAAATAAACCTGACCGGTACCAGCATTTTTTTTTAATGTGTCTGAGTAAGACTTAGGAACTATTAGAAAACATGGAGACATGACAACTAAATGAAGTAGAGAACCTGGATTATATCATGGACCAGAAAAAGGACATAGTAGGATATATAAAAGAATACTCCACAATTTGGACAGTAAGCAAAATATTTCAGAATAACCCATGAGTCAAAGAAAAAAATCACAAAGGAACTTAGAAAATAGCTTAAAAGAAAATGAAAACATAACAAAATCTGTGGGATGCAGCTAAAATATTTCTTACAGGAAAATGTATAGATTTAATATGCTTATATTGAAAAGAAAGTTCTAGAATCTATTATCTTAAGGTTCTACCTTAAGAAGCTAAAAAATGAAGCATAAAGTAAACCCAAATTAAGTAGAAGGAAGAAAATTTTTTAAAAAGATAAGAGCATAAGACAATAAGAGTAAAAAGCCAAAGGTAGAGAAAATGAACAGAACCATGAACTGGTACTTTGAAGAAAAAAATAAACTTGAAAAATGTCTAGCTAGATTTACCAAGAAAAAAAATGGAAAAGTCACAGATTTCAGCTATCAGGAATGAAACAGAAAAGAATATAATTACAGAACCTACAGACATTAATCTGATAATGAGGGATGTTATAAAATCTTTAGGCAAGTTCATTTGGCAAACTAGATGACATACCAAATTCTTTGTAAAACACTAGGGTTTTTTAACTATTAAGAAAATTTGACTTTTACTTAAAAATCTCCCTAAAAATAAAATTCTAGGCTACATAATTTCTCTGGTGAATTCTATCCAGCTTTAAGGAAGAATAGCAACAATCCTGAACTAAATGTTTTGGAAAAAGAAGAAACTCTTCCTAACTGATTTTTTAAGGCCAATAATACTCTATCAAACCAAAACAAAGATATTATAGGTTCTCAGGATGAACATTAGAGAGAAATGCCCTCCTGAGTCCCACAGTGTGAGGAGAAAGCAGCATTTTGAAATATTCCAAAAGCATTCTATTCTCCTTAACAAAGAAATGCCCTCTAAAGTAACTATTTTACCAAAATCTAACTGACTTGGGTTTTAATAAAGCCTAACTGACTTAGGAGAAGGGAAATGATAAAACTCCAGCCCCATTTCACCTCTGACATGGGGAAAGGGAAATACCCAACTTCAGAAACCTATCCATTCTGTCTCACCCAAGGTGAGAAAACTAGAAAAAGAGAAAATTAAATCCAAAGTAAGAAGAAAAGTAATAATAAAAATTAGAGTAGAAATCAGAAATTTAAAACAGAAATCAATAAAGTCAACAAAACCAAAAGCTAGCTCTCTGAAAATATCAACGAACTTGATAAACCTCTAGTCAAATTAACTAAGAAAAATAATGAGAACACACATTTACTAATACCAGAAGTAAAAAAAAAAAAAAAAAAGGCTATCACTACTGATCCCATGGATATTTGAAAATATAATAAAGGAATATTATGAGCAACTTTTTGTCCAAAAATTTGATAACCTATGTAAAATGTACCAATTATTTGTAAGACACAATGTACCAAAATTTACACATGGAGAAATACATTATCTGAATAGGCTTATATATATTAAAGAAATTGAATCATTATTAATAACCTACCAAGACAGGAAGCACCAAGCCCAGATGCATTCACTGGTGAATTCTACCAAAATTTAAGGAAGAAATTTTACTAATCTCTTCCAGAAAATTGAAGCAGGGGGAATATTTCCTAGCTCATCTCTATAAGGTCACCAATACCCTAATACCAAAGCCAGACAAAGAGAGTATAAAAAAGGGGAAAAACAGACCAATAACTCTTGTAAACATGGTTGCAAAAATACTCAAAAAAGTGCAAATCAAATCCAACAATGTCTAAAAAGAATTATGAACATAACCAAGTAGGATTTATTCCTGATATGTATGACTAGTTCAGCACTTAAAAATCAATTAACGTATTCCATCATGTCAGCAGGCTTAAAGAACAAATCACATAATTATATCAAGAGATGTGAAAAACGTTTGACAAAATATAATATTCATTATAAAAATCTCAGCAATCTAGGAGTAGGAGGGATCTTCTCCAACTTGATACAGAACATTTACATGAAACCTACAGCTAATATAAAACTCACTAGTGAGAAACCAGAATCATTTCTGCTAACTTCACGAAGAAGACAAAGATGTCCCCTCTCATCACTCCTATTTAGTATCATACTGGAAGCCCTAACTAATGAAATAACACAAGAAAAGGAAATAAATCGTATACAGATAGGGAAAGAAGAAATAAAACTGTCTTTGTTCACAGATAACATGGTTGCCTATGAAGAAAACCCCAAACTGACATAAATACACCAGGAACTAAAAAGTGGCTACAGCAAGGTTGTAGGATACAAGATAAATACACAAAAGTCAATTGCTTTCTTATTTAGCATCAAGGAACAAATGTAATTTGAAATAAAAAAAAAAAAATCATTTAAATTAGTGTAAGAAATGAAAACACTTAGGTATAAATCTCACAAAATGTGTACAAGATCCATATGAGGAAAACTACAAAACTCTGATGAAATAAATAAAATAAATAAATAAATGGAGATGTATTCCATGTTCAACAACAGGAAGACTTTATATTGTCAAGATGTCACTCCTTCCCAGCTTGATCTACAGCATCAATAAAATTCCAATCAAAATCCCAGAAAGTTATTTTGTGGATATTGACAAATGGATGTTGTTTATATGGAGGGGTGGGGGCAAAAGACCCAGAATAGCCAACACAATATTGGAGAACAAAGTTGGAGGAATGATGCCACCTGACTTCAAGACTTACTATAAAGCTAAAGTAATCAAAACAGTGTGATATTGGTGAAAGAAGAGACAAAGGTACCACTGGAATAGAATGGAGAGCGCAGAAATAGAAGTACATAAATACAGTCAACTGATCTTTGACAAAGGAACAAAGACAATATAATTGAGCAAAGATAATCTTTCTAACAAATGGTGCTGAACAACTTGACAATCACATGCCAAAAAAAAAAAAAAAATAGAATCTAGACACAGACTTTACACCCTTCACAAATATGAACTCTAAATGGATTACAGACCAAATGTAAAGTGTAAACTTACAAAGTTCCTAGAAGATAACATAGGAGAAAACTTAGATGACCTTGGGAATGGCAATGACTTTTTAGATACAACACCGAAGATACACTTCATAAAAGACTCTTCATATTCTGCCCCCGAAGTTCATTCCACTACAGTCTTCCAGAGCTTTTATCTCTACTTCCTTAACTCTGTTTGATTACCTGGCTCTGTTTGTGTTCCCCATCCCTGTGCTGTGCCTCCAGTGGAGAATCCTATAAATAGATGTGTGTACACACACACACACACACACACATCTTTCTTCCCTTTTTAAAATAGGAATTTATCTATTGTCAATTTTGGAATATCTCTTTTTTGCTTAAGAGTTTATGGAATAGGCCAAATCACCCCATTTCCCTGAAAGCAAACAAAAGGTACTATTCATTTGTTAGGCTTTCCTATTCGATGCTATGAGGAAAAATAGAAAAGAAAAAGAATCTAAAATATCCATTTTCTACCAATTATTACACATAGAAAAAGTACAAAATTAGAATTGAGATTTGTAATTACTTCTTACTCCATGATAAAAAATGTGTATGTGTAAGTTTCAGAGTATTTCAGGATTTTTATTTTACATATTATCTAGTATATACAAAACAACTGAGGTGAAATATCATTAAATCAACACTCTTTCCCTTCCCTATTGAATAACTATGTCAAGTACACACAATCCCAAATGAAATTTAATGCATAGTAAACTATTTAAAAATGGGTACATGTCTTCTTCAATAATTTTAGTTCAGTGATGAGAACTATTTTTTAATGATTGATATACAGCTCTATACTATTGGGATTGGGATAGGCAAATTTGCATCATGAACCCACAACCTTCTTAGAGTGAAAAGACTGATAACCAAATCCAGTTTGCCCAGGATGTATCGTTGTGTACTCAAAGGTCCATGCTCAAATTTCAGCACCACAGAAGAATCACAAAACTAGTGAAAGAAAATTTGCTAAAGGTAGAAAGAAATGGCATCAATGATACATTGTATCATAGGATAAAACAGAGATGCAACAGTGATCTTGAACGTTAGATATAGGAAACTAAACTTACTCCAATTTATCCTTCCTCAGAGTAGAATCCCAACCTGGAGAAAAGCTTTGTGAGAAATTCCAAAGAGCTGTAACACTGTAGACAGAACTAAGAACAAATTTAATATCTTACTGTTAGCTGTGTTGTCACTGGGTTTTAATACAGGGAAGAGTGGGAAGACAAATAACTCTCCTCTCCAAGGATTCATTGCAGATCTGCATAAGGCAGCATTCTGTAATAAAAAAAAAAGATAAGAATTCAGACTCATTCTGATAAGACTTGAACATTCTTCCATATTTGATTCTTTGTATCCTTCAGCCTCAAGAGTAGCCTTCTTTTTTAAGTTAATTTTTTTATGCACTGGATCCACAGAAAACAAAATAAATGTAATCAAAACCATTTACCACTTCACTAATGTCCATTTGGTTGAGTGGGGTTATCATATTACATGTTTCTATTTCCCTAGGCTTTCTGTCCTTAACTTGAGCCGTATATTTATCACTCATTTCTACCATATCAAGCATGAGGTTGGCAAACTGACATTTCTAGTATAACGAAAGATAAGAGAAATATAAGCAATTTACCAGAATTCATAGTCATAGTTACTAAACCCTGTATGCCTGGTTTGTGTATTCTCGATGACTTTACACTATCCCTTCGGCATATATAGAACTGAGAAGGAGGATGAAGATAATATATATATTAATAACCAAATATAGAGACAAAATAAACTTATTACAGATCAAGACAGCCTCCACCCCTCAACCCACCATAGCAGATGCAGTCTCTATACAGAGGATGTAGTTTTAAAATCTTATCTCAAATGTCCAAGTCTTTAACTCTTGAGTAATAACATTTTTTTAACAACCAATATCTTGTCTCATCAATTACCTTAGTAAAGTTTGCTTTGCAAATGTATTCTCTTTTCTCCCTAAATATCACTGGCAGTCTCTAATACAGTTACTGTATCTTTTCTTTTTATTAAATTAAATTTTATTTTTTTAATATACAGCAGGTTCTTATTAGTTATCTATTTTATACATATTGATGCATATATGTCAATCCCCATCTCTCAATTCATCCCAACACGAACCCTGCCCCCTGCTTTCCCCACTTGGTGTCCATATGTTTGTTCTCTACATCTGTGTCTCTATTTGTGCATTGCAAACTGCTTCAACTGTACCATTTTTCTAGATTCCACATATATGAGTTAATATACAATATTTGTTTTTCTCTTTCTGACTTACTTCATTCTGTGTGACAGTTTCTAGGTCCATCCATGTCTCTATAAATGACCCAATTTCATGCCTTTTTTATGGCTGAGGAATATTCCATTGTATATATGTATCACACCTTCTTTATCCATTCATCTGTCAATGGGCATTTAGGTTGCTTCCATGACCTGGCTATTGTAAATAGTGCTGCAATGAACATTGGGGTGCATGTGTCTTTTTGAATTATGGTTTTCTCTGGGTATATGCCCAGTAGTGGGATTGCTGGGTCATATGGTACTTCTATTTTTAGTTTTTTAAGGAACCTCCATACTGTTCTCCATACTGGCTGTATCAATTTACATTCCCACCAACAGTGCAAGAGGGTTCCCTTTTCTCCATAACCTCTCCAGCTTATGTTGTTTGTAGATTTTCTGATGATGGCCATTCTAACTGGTGTGAGGTGATACCTCATTGTAGTTTTGTTTGCATTTCTCTAACAATGAGTGATGTTGAGCAGCTTTTCATGTGCTTCTTGGCCATCTGTATGTCTTCTTTGGAGGTACGTCTATTTAGGTCTTCTGCCCATTTTTGGATTGGGTTGTTTGTTTTTTTTAATATTGAGCTGCATGAGCTGTTTATATGTTTTGGAGATTAATTCTTTGTCCATTGATTCGTTTGCAAATATTTTCTCCCATTCTGAGGGTTGCCTTTTCATCTTGTTTGCAGTTTGCTTTGCAAAAGCTTTGAAGTTTCATTAGGTCCCATTTGTTTATTTTTGTTTTTATTTCCATTACTCTAGGACGTGGATCAAAAAAGATCTTGCTGTGATTTATGTCAAAGAGCGTTGTGCCTATGTTTTCCTCTAAGAGTTTAATAGTGTCTGGCCTTACATTTAGGTCTTTAATCCATTTTGAGTTTATTTTTGTGTATGGTGTTAGGGAGTGTTCTAATTTCATTCTTTTACATGTAGCTGTCCAGTTTTCCCAGGACCACTTTTGAAGAGACTATCTTTTCTCCATTGTATATCCTTGCCTCCTTTGTCATAGAGTAGTTGACCATATGTGCATGGGTTTATCTCTGGGCTTTCTATCCTGTTCCATTGATCTATATCTCTGGTTTGGTGTCAGTACCATATTTTCTTGATTACTGTAGCTCTGTAGTATAGTCTGAAGTCAGGGAGTCTGATTCCTCCAGCTCTGTTTTTTTCCCTCAAGATTGCTTTGGCTATTTGGGGTCTTTTGTGTCTCCATACAAATTTTAAGATTTTTTGTTCTAATTCTGTAGAAAATGCCATTAGTAATTTGATAGGGATTGCACTGAATCTGAAGATTGTTTTGGGTAGTATAGTCATTTTCAAAATATTTGTTCTTCCAATCCAAGAACATGGTATATTTCTCCACCTGTTGGTGTCATCTTTGATTTCTTTCATCAGTGTCTTATAGTTTTCTGAGTACAGGTCTTTTACCTCCTTAGATAGGTTTATTCCTAGGTATTTTACTCTTTTTGTTACAATGGTGAGTGGGATTGTTCCCTTACTTTCTCTTTCTGATCTTTCATTGTTAGTGTACAGGAATGTAAGAGATTTCTGTGCATTAGTTTTGTATCCTGCAACTTTACCAAATTCATTGATTAGCTCTCGTAGTTTTCTGGTGGCATCTTTAGGATTATCTACGTATAGTATCACGTCATCTGGAAACAGTGACAGTTTTACTTCTTCTCTTCCAATTTATTTTCCTTTTATTTCTTTTTTTTTCTCTGATTGCCATGGCTAGGACTTCCAAAACTATGTTGAATAATAGTGGTGAGAATGGACATCCTTATCTTGTTCCTGATTTTAGAGGAAATGGTTTCAGTTTTTCACCATTGAGAATGATGTTTGCTGTTGGTTTGTCATATATGGCCTTTATTATGTTGAGGTAGGTTCCCTCTATGCCCACTTTCTGGGGAGTTCTTATCATAAATCGGTGTTGAATTTTGACTAAAGCTTTTTCTGCATCTATTGAGATGATCATATGGTTTTTATTCTTCAGTTTGTTAATATGGTGTATCACATTGATTGATTTGCATATATTGAAGAATCCTTGTATCCCTGGGATAAATCCCACTTGATCATGGTGTATGAGCCTATTAATGTGTTGCTGGATTCTGTTTGCTAGTAATTTGTTGAGGATTTTGCATCTAAATTCATCAGTGATATGGTCTGTAATTTTCTTCTTTTGTAGTATCTTTGTCTGGTTTTGGTATTAGGGTGATGGTGGACCCATAGAATGAGTTTTCAAATGTTCCTTCCTCTGCAATTTTTTGGAAGAGTTTGAGAAGATTCAGTGTTAGCTCTTCTCTAAATGTTTGATAAAATTCACCTGTAAAGCTATCTGGTCCTGGACTTTTGTTTGTTGAAAGATTTTTAATCACAGCTTCTATTTCATTACTTGTGATTGGTCTGTTCATATTTTCTATTTCTTCCTGGTTCAGTCTTGGAAATTATCCCTTTCTAAGAAGTTGTCCATTTCTTCCAGGTTGTCTATTTTATTGGCCTAGCATTGCTTGTAGTAGTCGCTTAGGATGCTTTGTATTTCTGTGGTGTCTGTTGTAACTTCTCCTTTTTCATTTCTAATTTTACTGATTTGCGTCCTCTCCCTCTTTTTCTTGATGAGTCTGTCTAATGGTTTATCAATTTTGTTTCTCTTCTCAAAGAACCAGCTTTTACTTTTATTGATCTTTGCTATGGTTTTCTGTTTCTATTTCATTTATTTCTGCTCTGATCTTTATGATTTCTTTCCTTCTACTAAGTTTCGGTTTTGTTTGTTATTCTTTCTCTAGTTCCTTTAGGTGTAAGGCTAGATTGTTTATTTGAGATGCTCATTGTTTCTTGAGGTAGGACTGTATTGCTATAAACTTCCCTCTTAGACTGCTTTTGCTGCATCCCATAGGTTTTGGATCGTCATGTTTTCACTGTCATTTGTCTCTAGGTATTTTTTGATTTCCTCTTTGATTTCTTCAGTGATCTCTTAGTTATTTAGTAACGTATTGTTTAGCCTCCATGTGTTTTTGTTGTTTACGTTTTTTTCCTTCTAAATTGATTTCTAATCTCATCGCATTGTGGTCGGAAAAGATGCTTGATATGATTTCAGTTTTCTTAAACGTACCGAGGCTTGATTTGTGACCCAAGATGTGATCTATCCTGGAGAATGTTCTGTGTGCTCTTGAGAAGAAAGTGTAATCTGCTGTTTTCGGATGGAATGTCCTATAAATATCAATTAAATCTATCTGATCTATTGTGTCATTTAAAGTTTGTGTTTCCTTATTAATTTTCTGTTTGGATGATCTGTCCATTGGTGTAACTGAGGTGTTAAAGTTCCCCACTATTACTGTGTTACTGTCGATTTCCTCTTTTATAGCTGATAGAATTTGCCTTATGTATTGAGATGCTCCTATGGTGGGTCCATATATTTACAATTGTTATATCTTCTTGGATTGATCCCTTGATCATTATGTAGTGTCCTTCCTTGTCTCTTGTAACATTCTTTATTTTAAAGTCCATTTTATCTGATATGAATATTGCTACTCAAGCTTTCTTTTGATTTCCATTTGCATGGAATATCATTTTCCATTCCCTCATTTTCAGTCTGTATGTTTCCCTAGGTATGAAATGGGTCTCTTGTTGACAGCATATATACGGTCTTGTTTTCGTATCCCTTCAGCGAGCCTGTGTCTTTTGGTTGGAGCATTTAATCCATTCATATTTAAGGTAATTATTGATATGTATGTTCCTATGACCATTTTCTTCATTATTTTCAGTTTGTTTTTGTAGGTCCCTTTCTTCCCTTGTGTTTCCCACTTAGAGAAGTTTCTTTAGCATTTGTTGTAGAGCTGGTTTGGTGGTGCTGAATTCTCTTAGCTTTTGCTTCTCTGTAAAGCTTTTGATTTCTCTGTTGAATATGAATGAGATCCTTGCCAGGTAGAGTAATCTTGGTTGTAGGTTCTTCCCTTTCATCACTTTAAATGTATCATGCCACTCCCTTCTGGTAGAGTTTCTGCTGAGAAATCAGCTGTTAAGCTTATGAGAGTTTCCTTGTATGTTATTTGTGATTTTTCCCTTGCTGCTTTTAATAATTTTTCTTTTCTTTAATTTTTGTTTATTTGATTACTATGTGTCTTGGCGTGTTTCTCCTTCCTGGGACTCTGCGCTTCCTGGACTTCGGTGGTTATTTCCTTTCCCATGTTAGGGATGTTTTCTGCTATAATCTCTTCAAATATTTTTCAGGTCCTTCCTCTCTCTCTTCTTCTTCTGGGACCCCTATAATGAGAATGTTGGTATGTTTAATGTTGTCCCAGAGGTCTCTTAGGCTGACTTCATTTCTTTTCATTCTTGTTTCTTTATTCTGTTCTGCAGTAGTGAGTTCCACCATTCTGTCTCCAGGTCACTTATCCGTTCTTCTGCCTCAGTTATCCTGCTGATTGCTTCTAGTGTATTTTTCATTTCAGTTATTGTATTGTTCATCTCTGTTTATTCTTTAATTCTTCTAGGTGTTTGTTCTTTAATTCTTCTAGTTCTTTGTAAAACATTTCTCGCATCTTCTCGATCTTTGCCTCCATTCTTTTTCTGAGGTCCTGGATCATCTTCACTAACATTATTCTGAATTCTTTTTCTGGAAGGTTGCCTATCTTCACTTCATTTAGTTGTTTTTCTGGGGTTTTATCTTATTCCTTCATCTGGTACATAGTCTTCTGCCTTTTCATTTTGTCTGTCTTTCTGTGAATGTGGTTTTCATTCCACAGGCTACAGGATTGTAGTTCTTCTTTCTTCTGCTGTCTGCCCTCTGGTGGACGAGGCTTTCTAAGAGGCTTGTGCAAGCTTCCTGGATCTTGATTCAAAGCTGGGAAAAAATCTCATGAAAACTTTTTTTTTCCTATAATGAATAACATGTGGATTTCCTGGCTTACAAAGGGACTTTAAGAAGGCATGATTCTTTAATAATATACCATAGAGAAAATGTTTCTTAAAGTATGCTTTAAGATAAAAATAATCTAATTATGTATTTATGGATAGAAAAAGAGCTCTATGTGGTTAGCCTGGATCCAACTATGATAATATGATTTTCATGAAATTGGCACAGTTTACCACATGAGACCACAAATATTAGATTGCTCATCATAGGTGGGCTTTCTCTAAGATTTTAATCATCAACAGCCAATGACTGCATCAAATACCAATTAAGTTTTAAATCAAACAGGCTGTTTCCTATATTAGGTACAATTTAAGGAGACATCGCATTTGATTCATATGTAAATATCTGGCAAAAATCCTAAAGCTACTTGTTGGCCCATTTTTCATCTTTGGTAGATGAGCACATATTTTGCCAATGTGAGAAGCTACTCAGTCTCATGGGTTTAGGGTTTTGATTCAAATCTAGAAAGTACTTTAGTTTTTGATATTGTTTACACTTAGCAAAGCACAATTTCCCGTTTCTACAAAAATAAAAAAGGACTTAGAGCACTCTCTAAACAAATAAACAGAAATACTCAAAATATTTGGGGATCCAAAAACAGGGGAAAAAAGTCCCATAAATCCCTTTTTGGTGCATGAAGTACATATAAGTTTAAAACGTAAGGATTTAGTTTCCCTAAATATATGCCTGGATTTAAAGATCACAGGGAAAAATTTGGTCTAAAAATAAGTTTGAGGTTTTATTTTAACTATATTACTTATAAAATAATTCATGAAGACTGATGACTTCAAAACATAGAGTTGTATCATCCTTTTCTAATTCATGTGAAACAAATGGAAACACTTTGAACATGTGTGTGTCTTTCATAATATTATGCATTTTTCCCATCCCCATAAAACCTCAAGCCATGTATAACAGTATTCTTAACTAATGAAATTTTAGTCATCCAAACAAATTGAGACAACTACAAACTAAAAACTATAAACTAACTGAATGGATAACTTTTTTCACTTGACATTATTTCAAAATTAAGGTTAGCAAAATATAAATTGGGTGTATTTTCCCTAGGCTTACACTATTCTAACCTGTATTTGTAAGGAATGAGAAATGAATGAAGAAATTCTTTCTTGCTCAAAGATTTACAATTAGGCAGTAACTAAGGCAGAATCAGTCATCTGTAGCCACTTTGAAGTGTATAAACCTTTTAGTGAAAAGTGATGTCTCTGAGTGTTTATCTCATTGGAATAAAAATGCATGTATCTGGACACGAGAACCTTAACTGTGGATATAGAATAATTGTAGATTTGCTTTTTGAAATAAAACATTCTTAGTGAAGAAATTCATATGCATATAAATAGATGGTGAGCAAAAGAACATGTGGCTCATGGTTAAAAGAATAGCAAAAAAATATTGCTATTGTTTCATTTTTGAGGATGACAACCATAGATAAAGACGATTTGCAGCTTTTATTCCCCCACTTCAGTAAAATATTTGGTTTGTTAATTTTTAAAAGACACTTTATACAGAAGCCTGCAAGGGAGAATATTTTACAAAATAAAACTTGCAAAAATATTCTCAATTTTATTTGTCTAGCAAAGCCTGACTCTTTTATAAGTTGTAATTACTAACACTTTTGAGCACAGTGAAGTCTAAAAAAAAGAATTCCCACACATATCACCTGAATTTGAGAAATTTTCCCAAATTAATTTTCATGGAAAATATATCACATGTTGAAATATAAGTTGATGGATTTTTATAGAGTTAATATCCATTCTTTTTAAAAACTGTTTCTACAGAACTGGTCAGTGAATTTCCATCTTCTGCTTTTAGGGCTGGACAATAATCCTTCTTTCTTGTATATTGATTTTGTCCAATCCCGTCCCAATAATTATGCCTCAATGAAATTTCACTTTCCTTTAAATATTGTTTTATACAATTCATTTCCAGAGAATTATATAGCTATTTTTCCATTGATTAGAAAGAATGAGTATACATTTTTCCAGTTTTCTTTTTCACTTGACTTGTAAGATTTCTCGTGACTCACCTCAATATGCTAAAGTAGCTTATGACATTGGCCTGTTAAAATCTAAATACTTTAAAGCTTGAACGATATTTAAAATGAATAATTTTGTGAATTCCTTAGCTTTTAGAGAAAAACAAGGTAAAGAATCAGCATTTCAAACTTATATCAAACTGCCAAGGAAAACCACTAGGCCTTCTCAAAACTGACCACTCTCCTCCTCCATGATTAAGATAAGATAGCTGACTTGTTAGTTCAGTTCCATTTCCAGTTTTAGCAATGTCTTAATTGGAAAATTGCAAAACAATGTTGTCATGCAAGACTTCCAGGAGTACATCTGTTTCTAATGTACGGTGCATAATTTAATGACGAGACACTTCAGTGGTCTACCCATTGCAAACCTCAGTTATTAAATATGTCTGGAGCAAGACGTCTTTAAATAGTAGGCACTTTTTTTGGTACATTAATTTTCTCACACTCAGAAGCAGAAAATGTAATCCTCACTGTCACTTTGTGTAGAGCTCTATTTACTTTAAAATGCTATTTACAGACTAAATGTCTTGTTCAAACTGATTAACTATAGTGGGATTTAAAAGTTTTATAAAACCTATTTATTATGGTTAATGTTTTTAGAATTTTTTTCTTCCCTTCAGACTATAGTTTAAGAACTCTTCCTAATTGGCAATAAAACGCAGGCTCTCAAGGCAAACCTTGAAAAAGATAAACCAACAGTATTCCAGAAGACACTGAAATTTTAAAATGCAAGACACAACTTGGTGTAGAGCTGGAAGTACAAACATAGAAGGTAAACACTTCTCCAAGAGATTAGGAATGGAGAGCCAAAGCCAAAATAACCGTCCCCAGACCACAATGGCCCAGTGGTTACCAACACTATTTTCAATGATTCAACTTGGCTAACCACATGCTTGCTAAGTAGCCTGGTATCCAACAAACCTTTTACAGTGCACAAGATATAATTATATGTGGTTATCCTGTTTAGAACTTGTCTGACCAGTATTCCAAAGAGATAACGAATGTTGATGATAATCTCATATCTTACTAGGTAAGGGAAAAATATCCCACTAAAGAACTACAAATAGAAGAACTTTTGTTAAAATTGTTAAAATACTATTTATTATGAGCCTCCATTTTCAGTTATAGAAAGATAGAACCTTGAAACAATTAACTCCACTCTTCATTTAGAATATCAAATAACTCTTGTATTTACATTTAATCCTATCCTAGAGTTGAAAAAGTATTTCCCAGTGAGATCTTATTTTTTTTCAGAAGGTAATCATGGAATAAATAAGACTCTCCAGCATAATGTAATGTAAAGACTTGGAAGAGAGCTTTAACATTAAATTAATGGCTATATGATTGTGACATAATCTTACAAGAAAAGTGTTAGAACTTTTGACCCTTGAGTCATTGAAGACTACTGCAATCAGAGGTTTCTCAAGAAAAATCACGAGATGACAGATGAAATGACTTTAGAGATTCATTTTTCCTTGTTTCTCTAATTCAGGCTTTAACTCTCCTATTTTGAGGGCATCATAATGATATCCTACATATATTGTTGCTTCTCAGATACCTGTGACATATAATTTTTCTGTAATCAGATCTTCCCCAACAATTTAATATTTTCCTGATCTCCTTTCCCTGACTTCCAACTGCTATGTACACAGAAAATATTACATACAAATCTTTAATGAATGACTAAATTCTTACTTTAGGAACTTAAGTTTGCTGGGAAAATGCATAACAATTTCTTCAATGAAATTTAGATTTATTTTTTAAATTATTTTCTTATTTGAATTACTACTAAAGATATAAATTTGGATATTGTCAGCATGTAGATGGTGTTTAAGCCAGTATTTGGATGAGATCTTCAAGGAAGTGAGTGTTAAGTAAAGAATAAGAACATCAAATATTGAGCTCAGAAGTACGGCAATGAGAATCAAAGAGATGAGGAGAAGCCACCAAAGGAGACTGGAAAAGAAAAATGAGTGAGGTGAAAGGAAAAAGCAAACTGTGTGGTGACTTACAAGCTAAATGAAGCCAGCCAGTCAAGGAAGATGGAGTGATCAACACTGTCAAATGATACTGTGAGGTCAAGTAGCATGAAAACCCCAAAACTGGCCACTTGTCTAGCTGTATGAAGGCGATTAGTAAGCTCAACAATATCACTTTTTGGTGGAGTAGTGAGGGCAAAAGCCCAACTTGAGTAGATTAAAGAGACTGGTAAAATAAAAATTGGAGAAGCATACACAGTCATCTCTTTTGAAGAGTTTTACTGTAAAGGGGAGCAAGGAAATACAATGGTAGTTGGCAGGGGAAGTATGGTTAAGAGAAGTTCTTGTTCATGCATAGTAGTCTGTATCTGTTACTCCCAAATTCCTAATTTATCAACCTCCCAGCTCCCTTTCCCCTTTGGTAACCATCAATTTGTTTTCTATGCCTGTGAGTCTGTTTCTGTTTTGTATATAGATTCATTTGCAATATTTTTTTAGATTCCACATATAAGTGCTATCATGTAATATTTGTCCTTCTCTGTCTTACTTCACTTAGTAGAGGAGCTATATTCAATACCTTGTAATAACCTATAATGGAAAATAATCTAAAGTATATATATAATCGAATCACTTTGCTGTACACCTGAAACTAACACATATTGTAAATCAACTATATTCCAGTGAAAAAAGGATAAAAAAAGAGAAGTTCTTGTTTAAGATGAGAGAAATAATAGCACAAAAATAATCAAGAAGAGAGGGAAAATAATAATATAGGAAAGAAAGGAGACAATTGATGGAAAAATGTCTCTGGGTAGATATAAGGTGTTTAGTATCTAGGCTACAAGTTGAGGAACTGTATTTAGAAACATGGAAGGAAGAGTATGCAGATGCAGGACCCAGTAGGTGGGGAATATGGGGGTGGAGGCCAACGGAATTCTCTTCAGATTGCTCTAAGTGTTATAACCTGAGAGTGAGGGTGGGAAAGGAGGTTTTGAGGAAAGAGGGTAAGGTATGAAATTTTTTGGAAGAAAGTAGAGTTAACGAACTAGAGGTATGTCTTATGACTGCCTAACACTTGGTTTGAACATTATTTAAAAAGTTGCCACTAGTTTAAGAAAATCTATTCTCAAGATCAGAAAACTTTAAGAAGCCTAACTCTACTACAGCATTAGAGTCTGAATTCCTTTTATTTCTGTTTGATTATAGAATATTTTAGACATATACAAAGTAGAGGAAATAGTGTAATAAATGCTTATGCATCCATCACCCAGTTTCAACCTAAGGTCAATCATCGTTCTCTCTCCTTTCTCCTTAAGTATTTTAAAACAGCCTGTGTGAGTGTGTGTGTGTGTGTGTGTGTGTAATATATACTCGATATCATTTTATTTAATCTGTAAACATTTCAGTATGTATCTCTTAATGACAGATACCTGCTTTTATAAACATTCCACTTTCATACGTAAAATATAAATAATTCTTTATCATTAAATACCCATTCCTTGTTCATATTTCCCTGATTTGCTTTAATTGGGATCCAATTACAATAATAACTTGTAATTGGATAATTTGGTTTTCAAATATCTTTACTTCTATAGTTTCCTATCCATCTAATTATATTTCTATAAAACTTTTTGGTTATTATTGTAGAAGAAACCGGTTTGTTCATCATACAGAATTTACAACACTCTGGATTTTGCTAATTATGTAACTATGGTGGGTTTAATATGTTCTTCTAGCCCTTTAATTTTTTATCAATTGATAGTTAAATCTAATGGTTTGATCATATTCAGGTTTGACTGGGCAATTTGTTATTTCATAGGTGGTATTATGTAATCAAATAAGGAGTTACATAACATTGTCTCTCTGTTTTCAGCCATTTATAATTGCTTAGATCTATTAATTTAATTGGAGTTTCAAATTTTTGACATTCTACCACTTCTTCTTCATGTATTAGCTGAAATAATCCCACAGAGTAAAATGTCACCTTATAACAAGTTTCTCACCCTGAATTATAGTTCATATAGAAAAGATTTGAAAAAACATCTTGATTACTTTCCATTACATGGAAATTTTCAAAATAGTCAATTGGTTTCCTACCATCTTCATAGGTCACCTACTCATGTTTATTTTAGTGTTGTAATAAACTCATGGATGTAAAGAAGTCTGATACATTTCAATCTATTGCCTTATTTTTAATGATTTCTAAATTTCTTCTCTTTGACTACTGTTAGGCTATGCAAATTTGCTTCTGAGTCTTTTTGACCTATGTCTTTACTGAACCAGATAATAGTTTTCTAACACTGAAAGAATAATTTCTCAAATTTTTGTGCTATTCACTATGCAATGGCTACAAATATGGACCATTTTAAAATTTAATCTGCATGGTAACACTTTTCAATTACTTTGTCTAGACCAAACTACAGCCAGTGGGCTAATCACCTGGTTTTGTAAATACAATTTTATCTGAACACAGCCACACTCATTTATTTGTGTACTGTCTATGAGATTTGATAGAACCTCCAAGTGGAGTAGTTGCACATAGACTATAAAGTATTTATTTAAAGTTCCACAAGCTTTAAATATATACTATCTGGCCTTTTACAGAAAAGTTTGTTGATCCATGATCTAGGCAATTAACTTCATAAATCATGCCTTTATTTTAGTGTTTGCCAATTACTGTGATGTAAATGCCCAGACCATTCAAATTCCAAGACACCAACATGATAATCACTGAAGGCAGAGCTGGGAAGAAATGCACATCAACACATTGCTATTTCTAGTTTTACTATATACTTATGAATGGCATAAGTAACTGCAACAGCACAGATAATAGCAAACTGTAGTGAAATATTAGGAATTGATGAATTTTAAGAATGCATTCCTTTTTTAAAAAATTATTTAGTTATAAGTCCATACAATTTAATCTTTCGTAATGGCTTTGTATAACAACCTGCTCACAGGGTACTGAGAATTTAACAGTCGGCTTTCAAAAATGGATGTAAGGTGGCTCCAGTTCATTGCTTCTTACATCCCACTAACCATCTCTTTAGTTGAAGCATATGAACTTCGATTTTGAACCCCTAGTGGAGATACATCACTGCCCTATTGATAGTAATATATTATTGTCTGGCAATTCAGCTATGAATTAATAGCCTCAAACGTTAAGCCTTACACAGAAAAATTTAAAAACCGAAATACTTTAGTATGATTACATTTTAAGACTATATGCAGTCATAAAGTTGCCTCTTGTAGAAAAAGAACAATTTGGCTACCTCCAAATGGTCTTTGAGATTTGAGAAGACTTGGCTGAAAGGAGGTATTGAAGAATTTAAGAAAAAAATCAACATGTATTAAGACTTTGAAATGCTCTTTTTACCAGCTGGTTACCATATGCACTTCACCATAGGTCCAATCATAAGTGGTTTACTGGGGTCAGAGTGAAGGCTGTGGGGCATAAGAGTGATAGTCCTACCTTCTGCCAAATGACGAACGTCACTGGTTTATCAACGAACTTACACCTTCAGAGGCTGGTCACGGCCTGCCACCTCAACATGGCGCTTCAAGCACATCACTAGTACTTAATTATAACTGAATATAAGATGAAGCCCTTAAGCCATCTCTGGTGTAATATCTCACAGACTTTTACATATATACTTTTATCTGTTTTCAATATGCTGTAGATTTTTTAAGAATTTTGTATAGTTCCAGAATAACTTTTGAAAAATCTTAAGCTTTTCTTGATAGAAATAGAATCATGCTCAGAGTTCCTGAATTTCAACATCAGGCAGGTATAGATGAGAACCTAATATTATGGAAAGGCAGAGCACAACTGGAACTTGCAAGTGGAAACATCACTGAAATCTATCATAGGCCTGATTTATGGTAGACATCCTTGAATCTACCCAAATCTCCCTCCACCTGTTAAACGTATCAGACCAAAGATTTGGGCTGAGAGAAAGAATTAAAGTTCATATCCTGGCTATATTTTTAGTAGTATTCATCAGACAAAATGTGAGAAACCTTTCCACATTATGGCTTATGATCCAGGAAAATCAAGGGGCAGTACCATCATTCTGAAGACCTGAGAAAGTGGGTTTCTTTGATCAAAAAATGAACGAGACACTAAAATATGGTCATAGAAGAACTTAAGGCAGGGAGATGCTCAAACCCTCCCAGAGCCTGCCATTCAGTCCAGCACCTGAAAAGAAATTATTCTACTACAAAGGAATTACCATGTGAATGGTGTTTCCGCACAATTTCTGCATATGCTGCCTTGCATTTTTATCAAGACGACAAACATACACCAGCGTGAGAAAGCAGGTGCCTTTTTCCCCCATATCTTTTGAACATCAGTATTTCCCAGCAGTTAACTGCATGTGATAATGGCCACAGCACAGAAACGTTTTGATTTAGATCCAAACTCTTCACCCAGAAGCAGCTTTTTGTTGTATATTTTAAGCTTGGAGCTTTTGATCCAGATTTCATTATATGGCAGATCATTTAAATAAGAAGGCAAGGAGGGTGACTGAGGGGGAACTTCGTAAGATGTTGGAGTCTCAAAGAATATTTCAGCTCAGAGGGATTTCTTTTTTTGCATCAAATTCAGATCCCACCTACTGAGTTAAAGCAATTAATTATTAACCACAGACATATTAAAATTACAAGATATCAGGCTGACAGCACATTGCAAGGAGCCTTCAAATTGCGATTTCCCAACCTAATGATGATGATAAGATAGGACTGAATGGCAAATTGCTATTGCTTTCAGTTGAAAATTTTAAAGTGCTGTGTCCTGATCACTTGTTATAGAGAACTGCTATTCATTCAGCAGCACTCCTAGCAGAAATAAACCCAGGGTCTGGTGTGGTGGCAGCTGAGATGTTAATTCACAAGACAGCAAGCCGAGAGAAGCTGCTAAGTGGCACAGTGGGTTAATGACACACTACAGTGCTTCACCATGGGAGACATATGGGTTGAATTCTGGCATTGTTCACAAGTGAAAATTGGTTTACCAATCTTAGATTGGTCCCTGGTGGACAGTTGTCCTTGTCCTAGACCTCCTCAGATGCCGTCCTGATTTTCTGCACAGGAGAGGCTCAAGTTTGGAAGGTCAGGAAGGTTACTTACATGAGTGCAATTGGTTTGGCAGAGTCAGAGGAGGAAATGGGCCCAATTCTCTCCTTCTTTTAATCCAGTCCCTGCCAGTACCTCATTTTCACAAGCATGAAAATCCACTCAGGGCAGCAAAAGAAAGGCAATAAACAAGGTCAATTTCCTTTCTGATAAAACTACATCCCCAAAGAGCTAAGAGGGCTTAGCACCAGTTTATTAAAAATGGGATATTTGTTTGCAACAGGCCTTGCCCTTAGTTGAGGATCATGGAACTAAAAGCTTTAGATAACATATAGTTACCATATAGTCAAAAACATATACATTTGCTAGAATAACTGTACAAGAAATGACTGTGTATAACTTTTCTCATTATGATATTCATGCTCTTAGTAATAAGAGAATGTGTACAATATTAGTAATAATTTTCTAATGCATTTGTATATTTTAGAAGATCATTTTTTTCAGCTTAAATAAGAGCCTTTCCTTTAAGAGAAAGACATTCATTTAATTTACTCCCCCATGGGAAAAATCACCAAGAATAGACATTTAAAAGTTGCAAACAAAATAAAATGATGAGAGAAAAAGAAATTTAATTAAAAACCTCATCCATAAGGAACTCAAAGGGGAAACAGGAAATTACAGAAGTGGATAATACTAAATTTTTCTAATTCAGAAAATAAAAGATATGGAATAGAAACTAAAGGATTGAGGGAAGAATGGAATGAAATATAAAAAAAAAAGATTAGGGAGAAATATCTAGGACAAAATAAGGTTTAACATTTAATGAAAATTAGAGGTAAATATCTATAGAAGACTTTTTAAACTGACATACAATGAAAAATAAAATGTTGAAACAGTCTTTGTGGATTTCAAGCTGTTCAGATATTTTCAGCCTCAATAATCACTATTTTCTGGGATTAATAGTCTTTGTGGATTTCAAGCTATTCAGATTTTCAACCTCAATAATCACTATTTTCTGGGATTAATAGTCTTTGTGGATTTAAAGCTGTTCAGATATTTTCAACCTCAATAATCACTATTTTCTGGGATCATTTAATATACTCTTTCATAAATTCTGCCTTTAACCAATTACTCCTTCTCAATCATATTTTTTTAAACTTTTAACTGGTATTGGGAATGGCTCACTGATTCAATATTTGAAGAATACACAGAGTAGGGAGACACTTCAGAAAGAAGAAGCAACTAGAAGATGAGAGATTTATAAGCAACACACTGAAGTAGAAAATGGAAGAAAAGTTCAAATGCAAAATTATTTGTTTGAAGAAAAATTTACTTTTAATTAATTTTTTCCACCAGCCATGATCCCTAAAGATGAGAGATGCATCCAGCCCACATTTTCCTTTCTTTGGAACTTTGGCTCATCCTCTCTAAAAACAGTCAACTTCATGAAGCAAACACTATCCATTATTCACATCCAAAAAGACTCTTTTATTTTCCATTAGAGTAGAGTTGATTTACAATGTTGTGTTAGTTTCAGCTGTACAGCAAAGTGAATCAGTTATACATATACATATATCGACTCTTTTGTTTTTTAGATTCTTTTCCCATATAGGCCATTACAGAGTACTGAGTAGAGTTCCCTGTGCTGTATAGCAGGTTCTTATTAGTTATCTGTTTTATATATAGCAGTGTGTATATGTCAGTCCCAGTCTCTCAATTTATCCCTCTTTTATTAGTTCATGGTCAATTTTGTCCCTCAATTCCCACTCCCATTCCTATACTGCCAGCAAGTTTCCAAATGAGCTTTCAAATTCCTATTCTCACATCAGTTTCACCCCTCTTTGGATCGTCTCCACCCTCTTGGCCCATTCAAATCTAATCCATTTTTATTCCCTTCCTAGAAAGGCTTCAATGATACCTTTGGTCCACAGTGGTCTCTTAATCCTGTAACAACTAATTTATTAGGAATTATAAAGCAACCAAAATCCGCCTTGGAATTTCCTATTTGACTTTATATGATTATGAATTCTTCGTGTGTCTTCGTTTAGTCTCCTCAAATAAACTTTAAGATTAAGAAAAACAGATACACGAAGTAGTTTTTCAATAAACATTTTGAGATTATATTCCTCTTTTGACTTAACATATTTACTTTGATATACCAGAATAGCTAGCACACTGCCTTGCCCAGAGGAGTAACTTAATAAATATGCTTGAATGAATGTTCACCATAAAATAATTACAACTTCTTTTTCTTTGTTAAGATGATCCTCCCCAGTTCTAATAAGATATTTAAAACCTTCATAAAACTTAAATGAAACACAAAGCAGAATCATTTAATTCTCTGCTATTAATCTGATGATGACAGATTTTAAAAGTAATAAGACTGCATTGATTTTAAAATACTTCAATATTTTGAAAATTATGATACAACTCAAGTGAAATTTTGGATTCTTTCAAAACAAATTGTGACAAATTTAAAATTCTTTAAAACCCTCCAAGACCTTTTCTACACAGAGCATACGAGCAGCTTCTATTTAATTTTAGGTGTGGTAGAATGCCAATTAGAAACATTTATGCATCAAAGCACTTGGAAAGACAACATGGCCTAAATATACCCAAAGTTTAGAGTATTTGAAACACTGAGGTGTTAAGAACCTGGAGCTCCATACTGGTGGGACATTGGGTCCATTTTCATTCTTCTGGTGCAAGTGATTTTAAATAGAATAAATAGGGCAACTAATCGTAGAAGAATAATTTTTACTGGAATAAAAAAATGTTTGAAGAACTACATAGCCATCCCTTTTCTATGTTTTTGTCTGCTAATGTTGAGAAACTAATCAAAGCAGGGAAATTACCATCTGCCTCCCCACTTTCTCTTACCTAGTTTAGAACCATTCAGTCTATTTCTTCTAATATACAGGAAAATCATCCTTTCATAACATGCTCAGATTTTTGACGAGGATAGAGTGCTATTCCTGCCTTTCTCAACCTTTAGAGTGCTATTCCTGCCTGTCTCAACATCCAATCTTAGAATCTTCAACTTCATCATACTTCCCCACAAGAAAGACAGACAGACACAGACAGACGGACACACACACACACACACACACAAAAGAAACAAAGTAGACATAACTGAAGAAAGAAAGAAAGAAGCTCAAGGGGGAAAGGGGTGACCACTAGTGGTACAACACATTTTGGGAGATGTATCCACAAGTGCAGCACTGTAGCTGGGGACAGGAGACAGAAGACTGAGAACACATAACTCTGTCTATGGGCAAATACTTGGTCTGGGTGAATTACTTCAAGAATCTGTTGTCATAAACAAAAAATAGCAATAACAACAATGAAGTGAGCTATAAAATTTCTGCAAAACAAGGAAAAATAAATATTATTTGAAATGAGTTTCTATCGCCAAGACTACCAACCAGTGTACTGGAGCACATCTAGATGCTGCAGACAGACTACAAGTGGCTGAAATGTATTCTTCTCAGCTCTCAAAGTAACCAGGCAGAGCCTAAAGTATAGCTGGAACCCATGTAGCAGTCCAATCAATTTGCCCTCGTTCAAATGTCCCTTACCTACATGTGTGAAGAATGATGCCAGAAAAAAACCAAAAATATAATGAAATTATTTACTACCCTCAGTAGTAACCAAGTTGACATGATTTCTATGAAAAAGCAAAAAACTGTTACGTTTTTAATATCTATATTTGTTTCTATCACCATCCATTCAAACAGGAGGTTTCTGGATCAAGAGAGGTTGTTATTACTGACAGTAATAACTATATCAGTTCTCTACACACCAATTTTTTCTTCCTTCTTCCAGGTCATGCTGTATGGACAGGCTGGCATGTATGGGTCATACAACAGGAGAGGAGCCCTGAAATTAGGAATCGGATTTAATGTACTGCTGTCCTGTTAACATCCTACCCTTCTGAGAAGAGAAATGAATCTCCCTAATGCAAACAAATTCTCCTCGGGTAGAGAAAGGGAAGATTCCTTCGTTAGAAAAGTAATGGTCTCTAGATGAGCTATGAAACAAGTGTCTCCAGGTTTACATCTCCATGTACCCAAGGCTCCATGTTTCTTTCCCCTTTGGAATGTGAATACATACTTTGGGGACCTAAACCTCTCTAGAGTTCTCACACTATCTTTTCAGACACTTTAACTTCCAAGGCTTGTCTATTAACCCACATTCCAGTTTTCCTTGGTTAGAGGGCCCTAACTTTGCAGAAACATGAAAACGTTTGCTTTTTTGGCAAAAGAAAGAGGAAGAAAATAAACTGAGGTAAAAAGATGCCAGAATGCAATGAAAGAGGGGTTACAACATCTGGATTACAAATAATCAATTTCTAAGAGGAAATTTTTAATCTGAATGAGAAAACCTACAGAACACAATCAAAACTGTGTGAATCAAACCAGACATGTGGTATTAAATATGGGAAGGCACCTAACACAATGCAGAAGATGAAAGCAGTGAGCTGATGCACTGTGAGAAGAGAGCCTTGAGGAACATGAACATGTATGGGAAGAAGAGAACTGAAAGGACCTCAAGAAAGAATGTCCAGAGGGCTGGAAGAAAATCAAGGAATTTTAGTGTCACAAAAACGTAGAAAACTTTAAGAAGGAGCAGAAATGTTAAATATTCTTTTAAGCAATTTAACAGTGGCAAAATGTTGCTAAGAGGTTGAGTATTGGGTTGGCCAAAAAGTGCCTTTGGTTTTTAAGTAAAAATAAAAGACACATTTTTCATTTTCACCAAGAACTTTATTGAACAATGTATTCACCCTTTTGCTCCACTACCTTCTGCCATTTTTCAGGCAACTGCATAATTCCATCTTCCCAAAACTTTTTATCTTTTTGAGCAAAGAACTGTTCCAAGGGCCTTTTACAGTCTTCCAGGGAATGGAAATTTTTTCCATTAAGAGAATTTTGCAAAGACCTAAATAAATGGAAATCCAAAGGTGCAATGTCTGGTGAATATGGTGGATGAATCAGAACTTCCCAGCCAAGCTGTAACTGTTTTTGCCTGGTCATCAAAGAAACATGCGGTCTTGCATTATCCTGATGAAAGATTATGTGTTTTCTGTTGAGTAATTCCAGACGCTTTTCGTCAAGTGCTGCTTTCAGTTGGTCTAACTAGGAGCAGTACTTGTTGGAATTAATCGTTTGGTTTTCCAGAAGGAGCTCATAATAGAGGACTCCCTTCCAATCCCACCATATACACAACATCGCCTTCTTTGGATGAAGACCGGCCTTTGGTGTGGTTCATTTCACTTGCCCCACGATCTCTTCTGTTCCACATTATTGTACAGTATCCATTTTTCATTGCCTGTCACAATTTGTTTTAAAAATGGAACGTTTTCATTACCTTTAAGTAGAGAATCACATGCGGAAATATGGTCAAAAAGTTTTTTTTTGCTTAACTTATGTGGAACCCAAACATCCAAGCGATGAACATAACCAAGTTGGTGCAAATGATTTTCAAAGCTTGATTTGGGTATTTTGAGTATGTTGGCTATCTCCCACATGGTATAATGTTGATTGTTCTCAGTGAATGCCTCGATTTGATCGCTATCAACTTCAACTGGTCTACCCGACCTCGGAGCATCATCCAGCGAGAAATCTCCATCATGAAACTTCATAAACCACTTCTGACACATTTGATCAGTCACAGCACCTTCTCCATATGCTGCACAAATCTTTTTTTTTGCATTTCAGTTGCGTCTTTACCTTTCTTGAAATAATAAAGAATAATATGCCAAAAATGTTGCTTTTTTTCTTCCATCAATATTAAAATGGCTACACAAAAATTCACCAATTTTTTAAGTCTTTCTTTAGATGCACGCTGATATGACAGCTGTCACATACAATCTAACAAAAGTGTTTTGAATGAAGTTAAAGACAACTAAGCACTACTAGAGCCATCTTATGGAAAAAAACAAATGAAACTTTTGGCCAACTCAATAAAATAAATAATAAGATATTGGCTAAAGACATTCACAGGAAGGTGAAGTACAAGATGGAGACAAGCTCTTTGAGAAATGACTGGATGACACTGAAGGAGTGATACAAATTTAATTTTTGAATGTAATTAAGCTATTAAGAAACAGGCAAGAGTAGGTAAGTAATTAGAAAAAGAAACTGTGTTGTGCTGAGATGTCTGAAACTGCATAAATGCTGTTGACCGTGTAATTCACAGAGTAAGGATCCTGAGAAGGGCTGGAGTTGGCATAGGGAGGAACAGGCAGGAGGAAGAATCCTTCTTCTATAAGAAGCCAGAAAGAGGAAATGTCAGGCAGATATGTTTTTAGGTTCGAGGGCAGAAAACTGAGAGACTGATTTGCTGATGGTTTTATTTTCTCCATGAATTAGGTGGTGGGCCAAGAGGGACAAAATGGAATCATAAAAAGAGTAGATAACTATTGAAATAGATGTGATAGAGAACTGAAGAGGGAAGCTTAGAGAAACAACGAAACATTGCTAGGCAGCAATAATGTTGGAAACCACCGTGTGATTTTTTAAAACAGTACTCAGAAACCCAGGAATAGGAATAAAGAAGATGAACTGTTAGGGTGTTCAGTATTGGTGTGTCTCAAGGCATTTGTGACAAATGGGCAATGGGTAAACAGACATGAGGATACTGGTAAGAAAAAAGGTTGATGTTATGAATTTTCATGAGGCAATTTTGTTCCCCAAAGGACATTTGATAATGTCTGTAGACATTTCTGACTGTCATAACTTAAGAGGGGCTACTAATAGAATAGGGGTGTTAGTTTAAACTATAGCCCTGATATTAACTTTAGTACAAAAAATTGGCCGTCACTCTCAACAGAATTGCCAGAGGGCATGAGGTGTTCCCACCCAACTTTAAGCTTGCCCCGACATTCAAAAGGAACTCCTTAGCTAAAAGAGATATTGGACCTTCCAAAATTGATGTAAAAGGTAGTTAAGGAAGAAAGAAAGATGAACCCACTTTATAGATAAGATTTCCCTACTCTCTGAGCCTCTCTCTTCTGATTATGCTCTTTGTAGAAAGACTTGTACTTTTATACACCAGTGGAGTTTTTGATGAATTTCTTTACCACCAACGATCATGATTTTTTTTGTTGCTTTTGCAGATTAAAAGTCACAGTTCATTTCTGTTGGATGAACCTCTTTGTTATACCATCTGAAGGGTTTTGGGAAAAAAACCCAACAATGTCATATTCTTCTAAAGACAGAAAAAGAAACATAGTATTACTGATTCAACATGAGAGCTATTTCTAAAGCAGAATTAAAATAGCATAATTTCACCAATTTACTTTTTTACTCTAATACCATAGTTCATTGTTTTATATATCGAGGCACTTTAGAACCTCTCATATGCTTTTACTCTATCATTTACTAGCCGGCAATTACTACTTCATCTTTGGTCTTTATGTTCTTAGGAATTTGAACGCGTAAAACAACATTGTTCTTATAATTGTGCAAAAACCACAGGAAAAGAAAAACTCCCTGTCTTTATCAAGCCCCACTTGTGAACAGTTTTACATTTATTATGCTTATTATACTTTAATGTGTTTTAAAATTAAGGTGGAATTGCATGCTCTTTTTGGAAAAGGGGGAGAAATCAAGAAATCATTCTCACTGAACTACACTGGGAACACGCATGAAGGGATTTAAAAAAATTAAAGCAACTCCCCATGTTGCAGAAAGAAGTTTAAAAAGTATCTGAACTAAAGCTAATACCACGTGTGGACCATGCCCAGACAGAATGGAGGGATGCTATACCATGCCTGCCTGGGGTGTCCCAGGGGCCAATTCATGGGAAAGAGTAAAGGGACATAACAAAAGGAGGATGGTGTCACTTGGAAAAGCCTTTGTACTGTGGTTAGGTCAGGGTTAAGTTCAGTGCTATGAGGAATCCCTATAAGCCACGTCAGTGGACGGTTCAAACAAAGCTGATAGAAGAGAGGTGAAAGTCCAAAAGTTACAAGTTACACAGTGAAACAGGTATCGATATGTACAAAACTATGATCATTTAAAGCATTCTGAATGCTGAAAATGTTGAAGAGGGAACATCAGAAACAGTCTTTGCAAAAGCCAGTTAGTCATCAGTAAGGGTGGAGATTTTATAAGATATATCCAATGAATGCTGACTCTCTGCAAAGGGCTCCTTCTCAAATGAGTCACTTACATACTTTTCCCTCCACATCAGGCGCACAGTCTTTAAAAGGAGCAAGGCCCACTAGAAAAGTCTTATAGGTAGCACGTTAAGATTATGTAGGCAGGGCACACTGTTGAGAAGGGTGAATTTGAATATATAAATAACTGATCTTTGTAACATAATTTTTAAAGAAGACTACATTTATTCTTAGGACTATGAATTTTGCCTAAAATGTTAGAAAAATTCAACATACATCAATGTAATAGCCAAGAAATATTTGTTGATTTCCTCTTTGATTGACATTAATACAATGTCTGGAAATGTTCTAGGAAACGTAAATATGAAACGGACACAATCATATCTTTAATAAGTGAGAGAAATAGGTATTAAACAAATGGTAGCAGAGGTAACTGTTACATTATAGGTATAATTAATGTCATGAGGAAAAAACACAGTCTACTTCACCTAATTTAGAATTATAAGCATGAATTCCTATCAAATCACCAACTGCATTCTTCACAGAACTAGAACAAGAATTTTAAACTTGTATGGAAACACAAAGAGCCCGAATAGGCAAAGCCATCTTGAGGAAGGAAAACGGAGCTGGAGGAATCAGTCTCTCTGACTTCAGACTATACTACAAAGCTACAGTAATCAAAACAGTATGGTACAGGCACAAAAACAGAAATATAGATCAATGGAACAGGATAGAAAGCCCAGAAATAAACCCATGCCCACATGGTGAATTAATATGCAACAAAGGAGGAAAGAATATACAATGGAGAAAAGACAGTCTCTTCAATAAGTGGTGCTGGGAAAATTGGACAGCTACATGTAAAAGAATGAAATGAGAACATTCTCTAACACCATACACAAAAATAAACTCAAAATGGATTAAAGACCTAAATGTAAGATGGATACTATAAAACTCCTAGAGGAAAACATAGGCAGAACACTCTTTGACATAAACCTCAGCAGTATCTTTTTGGATCTGTCTCTTAGAGTAATGGAAATAAAAACAAAAATAAACAAATGGGACCTAATTAAACTTAAAAGCTTTTGCACATCAAAGGAAACTATGAACAAAACAAAAAGACAACTTACAGAATGGGAGGAAATATTTGCAAACGATTCGACTGACAAGGAATTAATATCCAAAATAGATAAATAACTCAAAAAGCTCAATATAAATAAAACAAACAACCCAATCAAAAAGTGGGCATAAGGGGCTTCCCTGGTGGCGCAGTGGTTGAGAGTCCGCCTGCCGATGCAGGGGACGCGGGTTCGTGCCCCGGTGTGCGAGGATCCCACATGCCGCGGAGCGGCTGGGCCCATGTGCCATGGCTGCTGGGCCTGCGTGTCCGGAGCCTGTGCTCCGCAGCGGGAGGGGCCACAGCAGTGAGAGGCCCGCGTACCGCAAAAAAAAAAAAAAAAGTGGGCATAAGATCTAAATAGACATTTCTCCAAAGAAGATATACAGATGGCCAAAAGGCACATGAAAAGATGCTCAACGTCATTAATTACTAGAGAAATGTAAATCAAAACTACAGTGAGGGATCACCTCACACGGGTCAGAATGGCCATCATCAAAAAGTCTACAAATAATAAACTGTGGAAAGGGTGTGGAGAAAAAGTAACCCTCCTACACTGTTGGTGGGAATGTAAATTGGTGCAGCCACCATGGAGAACAGCATGTAAGTTCCTTAAAAAACTAAAAATAAAGCTACCATATGATCTAGCAATCCCACTCCTGGGCATACACCCAGAGAAAAACATAATTTGAAAAGATACATGCACCCCAATGTCCACAGCAGCACTATTTACAACAGCCGAGACATGGAAGCAACCTAAGTGTCCATCAACAGATGAATGGATAAAGAATACACACACAAGCACACACACGCACACACACACACACGTAACCGAATATTACCCAGCCATAAAAAGGAACGAAGTAATGCCATTTGCAGCAACATGGATGCACCTAGAGATTATCATACTAAGTGCAGTAAGTCAGACAGAGAAAGATAAATATCATATGATATCACTTATATGTGGAATCTAAAAAAATGATACAAATGAACTTATATGCAAAAAAGAAATAGACTCACAGACATAGAAAACAAACTTATGATTACCAAAGGGTGGGGGGGGAGAAGGATAAATTAGGAGTTTGGTGTAACAGATACATACTACTATATGTAAAATAGATAACCAACAAGGACCTATTGTGTAGCACAGGGAACTATACTCTGTATCTTTTAATAACCTATAATGGAAGAGAATGTAAAAAATGAATCACACACACACACACACGTATATGAATCACTTTATACTTGAAACTAACACAACGTTGTAAACCAACTATACTTCAATAAAAATTTTAAAAAAGAATTATAAGCATGCTATACATTATATGTGAGTATATACCCATTCTCATATTGTGAGTTTTTAAAAAACAACTTCCTTAATAAATCCTGTGATTCCACATAACACTACTACCCGATGGGTATACCACCCTCTTTGTTTGAAAATGTTATGTTTCAAACAGAAATTAGGTTGTAGTTTGAGAACAAATTAAAAATCAGGAAAAAATTATAAGAAAATATCTTTGCCCTTTGTTTCCCCAATAAAAAAGAATAATACAATTAATATACTTCAAGGTAGTTATGGCAGTTGAAAGCATATGTTGGCAGTTTTTCATTCAGAGGAAGTTTATAGAATATGGTCTTTACTTTGTGGTTTAGTGTCCTTATTTGAAATGAAATACAGAAAGGTCCAACAATAATCAGGCAGATTGCCATTGAGCCTGTAGCATTTCAAGAACCACAAAGGAAGAATGAGTCATTCCCATATACCCTGAAACCACAATTTCATATCTACCAATGATTTTTATAGCACTTGGGATTTGTTAATAGCTCATTAAGATGATTTCAACATTTGAACCTCCCATTTACAATTGTTGATATTTCATTGCCCCAAAATGATTAGTTAGCCTAGCCAAATCTTGATTCATATCTTACCACAAAGGATCTCCATTTCCACTAACTTTTGCTGGTTTGCATTATTTCTTAGTGATTGACTGGTGCATTAACAGTTCCAATTTTCATCTTTACTTGCCCTGATTTAGTTAATAAAGACATGTAGCTAAGGCGGTGAATTTGGCAAGAGAGCTGTCTTTTAGGATCTGGACAGCATGGAAAGATTCCAGAGACGTGTTAAATTACACACAGGACTTTGAAGGGCCATGGCCATCCCTTGTCTAAAATCAGACAGATAGGAAAATTGAGACCAAATGGAGGAAGGCTTTATTTCAAATGAAATGATTTCAAGTCATGCTAATGTCTGGCGTCAATGTGAAATTCCTTAAATGAAACCACATGATTTCAGTACTAAACAAGGTCTATCACTTTTAATGATCCAAAAGAAACCTTTGACTGAAGTACCATAGGGCAATTTAGTGGAAGTCTTAGAGCATTATTTTTTGTTTAAAACCAAGACATAGGAAGCAATACATGATAATCAAGTATGGATGCTATTAATCACCTATATATCAATTCAGTATCAAAATAGGGTTAAAAAAATTAGACAGTCATAGGAAGACCTAGGGAAGAATGGAAAGCCCTAGGGATAAAAAAGTTAGTTTGAGGCTTATCCCTCTAATGCGGAGAAGAAAACAAAAATCTAGGTAAATATATAAAACTGCCATTATTCATTGTACACAGGATCTGAGCCACACATTACTTTTAATAATGATGTCATCTTAGATTTATATGGTAATATGTCTCCAGAGAAGCAGAAATTCTCCTTTATATTGAGGAATACATTATTACCAACATTAGCAACCATGTTTATAAATGGAGATTTTAATGAACGAAAAATACATAATTTATCCAAGGTCACACAGTTCATCAGCATTAAAGGAGGATAAGACTCTAAGTTTGATTTATAATCAAATGTTCTATTCATGATTAAGAGTTCTTAACCTGGAGCCAAGAGCTTCAAGGACCTATGAACATCTGAAATTAAATGCAAAATGTCATCTATATGTATGTTTCTCCCCCTTTGGGAGAGGATCAGATTATCAAAAGGGGTCATGACATAAAAAATATTAAATACTACTTATTTGACTAAGCTACTTCTGTACTAGATTTCTCAAAAAAGGGACCATATTCATTCCCATAATAAATTTAAAGTTCAGCCAAAGTTTCCAAATGATATGTTAGTAGTTGGAATACATTAATGTAACTTAGTAAATAACTTTGCAGAGAACAACGTAGATGATGGGGGATTTGAATCCCTATTTAACTTTCACGTGTTCTGACATTTATTCTTATCACATCACAGAATTCACATAGGCAAATGCTACACTTAAACAGTTAAATGAATTTAATTACACTCTGATTTGTAACTTTTAGTATATGAGAAATTCATCTCTTGAACTAAAATTGTTCAAAGCATGAGGCAGTATTTTTCCCCATAAATGTATAACATCAAATTAGCTGGTTTTTACTTATGAGAACACAAACAAATTTTGCTTTCTTTCCCATTTTATCTTTTGGAAATTTTGCACACACACATATACACACACACACACAAATTCTCTAACTCAGAATAATAAAGCATTAAATTCATTTTATCTAATTTTCAGGTTGAAAATGTCATTCTATATTTGTATTTTTAATGCTAAAGAGTACAAGTCAGAAGCAATTTGAATATTGATTTTCATGTACACATATAGGCAATTTGGATTTGTTTCTAAGTTGTATATATTTACTGTTGTGCCACTAGAAATAAAAAGATACAGCCTTTACCTGAAAATTCACATTCCTTCAAACTGGGGTGTATCTATAGAGCATCCAAACTGAGAGCTTTGAGTCATTCAATCAATTCAATGAAACATCCTGTTTGACAATCTCTCTATAGACTTAATAAAAAATTGGGGGTTCATTTAAAATAGTATGAGAGCCTTGCTATGTTATTCAAAGCAAAAAAAAGTCACCAGTTGTATCAATACTTGATCTGGCCTAGGAATCGCACTTCACAACTTCCAAGGACTCCTCAGACTTGCATATAATTTTAGCACCAACTGATCTCCAAGTCAACAGCCTAGAATCCATACGTTCCCACCTTAGCTTTTGTATCAGAGATCTCTAGGAAGTGTTTTGATGGCTATGATCATGAGGCTTGTCCAGGTTGCCACTGGAAGTATAGAGTAGTTCTGCTTATATATACACAATTTACCTGCTAAGATACATCAAAGATATGAGACAGGAGGTTGTTGTCAGTGGAGCACAGGATTTATTTGTTAAGTGGCTGCTGAGGGATTTTTACTCCTGTCCCCAGGTAATGAATAATGCAAAACATTCCTAGAGGAGGGGAGGAGCTTCAAAATGGCAGAAGCGTAAGACGTGGAGATAAACTTCCCCCCCACAAACACATCAGAAATACATCTACATGTGGAACAACTCCTACAGAACACCTACTGAACGCTGGCAGAAGACCTCAGACCTCCCAAAAGGCAAAAAACTCCCCACGTACCTGGGTAGGGCAAAAGAAAAAAGAATAAGCAGAGACAAAAGAATAGGGATGGGATCTGCACCTGTGGGAGGGAGCTGTGAAGGAGGAAAGGTTTCCAAACACTAGGAAGCCCCTTCGCGGGCAGAGACTGCGGGTGGCGGAGGGGGGAAGCTTCGGAGCCACAGAGGAGAGCGCAGCAACAGGGTTGTGGAGGGCAAAGCGGAGAGATTCCCGCACAGAGGACTGGTGCCAACCACCACTCACCAGCCCGAGAAGCTTGTCGGCTCTGCCGCCGGAGCAGGCAGGGGCTGGGAGCTGAGGCTCGGGCTTCAGTCAGATCCCAGGGAGAGGACTGGGGTTGGCTGCGTAAACACAGAATCAAGGGGGCTAGTGCGCCACAGCTAGCCGGGAGGGAGTCTAGGAAAAAGTCTGGAGCTGCCGAAAAGGCAAGAGACATTTTGCCTCTTTGTTTCACGGTGCGCGAGGAGAGGGGATTAAGAGTGCCGCCTAAACGAGTTCCAGAGAAGGGTGCGAGCCGCGGCTAAAAGCGCGGACCCCAGAGACAGGCATGAGACGCTAAGGCTGCTGCTGCCGCCACCAAGAAGCCTGTGTGCAAGTACAGGTCACTATCCCCACCTCCCCTCCCGGGAGACAGTGCAGCCCGCCACTGCCAGAGTCCCGTGATCCAGGGACAACTTCCCCGGGAAAACACACTCAGGCTGGTGCAACGTCACGCTGGCCTCTGCTGCCACAGGCTCGCCCTGCACCCCGTACCCCTCCCTCCCCCCGGTCTGAGTGAGACAGAGCCCCCGAAGCAGCTGCTCCTTTAACACCATACTGTTTGAGCGAAGAATACACGCCCTGGGGTGACCTACACGCAGAGGCAGGGCCAATTCCAAACCTAAACCCCGGGAGCTGTGCAAACAAAGAAGAGAAAGGGAAATCTCTTCCAGCAGCCTCAGGAGCAGCGGATTAAATCTCCACAATCAGCATGATATACCCTGCATCTGTGGAATAGGTGAATACACAACGAATCATCCCAATTTGAGGAGGTGGACTTTGGGAGGAATGATATATATGTATTTTTCCCTTTTTCTCTTTTTGTGAGTATGTATGTGTATGCTTCTGTGTATGATTTTGTCAGTATAGGTTTGTTTTTCTCATTTGTCCTAGGGTTCTGTCTGTCCGATTTTTTTTTTTTTTAGTATAGTTTTTAGCACTTGTTATCATTGGTGGATTTGTTTTTTGCTTTGGTTGCTCTCTGTCTTTCTTGTTTTTTAATTACTTAAAAAAAGTTTTTTTAATAATTATTTTTAAATTTTTATTTTAATAACTTTATTTTATTTTATTTTATCTTGTTTCCTTCTTTCTTTTTTTTCTCCCTTTTATTCTGAGCCATGTGGATGACAGGCTCTTGCTGCTCCAGCCAGGTGTCAGGGCTGTGCCTCTGAGGTGGGAGAGCCAACTTCAGAACACTGGTCCACAAGAGACCTCACAGCTCCACGTAATACCAAATGGTGAAAATCTACCAGAGATCTCCATCTCAAGGCCAAGACCCAGCTCCACTCAATGACCAGCAGCTACAGTGCTGGACACCCTATGCCAAACAACTAGCAAGACAGGAACACAACCCCATTCATTAGCAGAGAGGCTGCCTAAAATCATAATAAGGCCACAACACCCCAAAACACACCACCAGACATGGACCTGCCCACCAGAAAGAGAAGATCCAGACCCATCCAGAAGAACACAGGCACCAGCCTTATCCACCAGGAAGCCTACACAACCCACTGAAGGAACCTTACCCACTGGGAGCAGAAAACAAAAACAATGGGAACTACGAACCTGCAGAGTGCGAAAAGGAAACCCCAAACACAGTAAGTTAAGCAAATGGAGAAGATAGAGAAACACACAGCAGGTGAAGGAGCACAGCAAAAACCCACCAGACCTAACAAATGAAGATGAAATAGGCAGTCTACCTGAAAAAGAATTCAGAATAATGATAGTAAAGATGATCCAAAATCTTGGAACTAGAATGGAGAAAATACAAGAAACAATTAACAAGGACCTAGAAGAATTAAAGAGCAAACAAACAGTGATGAACACCACAATAAATAAAATTAAAAATTCTCTAGAAGGGATCAATAACAGAATAACTGAGGCAGAAGAACGGATAATGACCTGGAAGATAAAACAGTGGAAATAACTACTGCAGAGCAGAATAGAGAAAAAAGAATGAAAAGAATTGAGGACAGTCTCAGAGACCTCTGGGACAACATTAAATGCACCAACATACGAATTACAGGGGTCCAAGAAGAAGAGAAAAAGAAAGGGACTGAGAAAATATTTGAAGAGATTATAGTTGAAAACTTCCCTAATATGGGAAAGGAAACAGTTAATCAAGTCCAGGAATCACACAGAGTCCCATGCAGGATAAATCCAAGGAGAAACAAACCAAGACACATATTAATCAAGCTATCGAAAATTAAATACAAAGAAAACATATTAAAAGCACCAAAGGGCTTCCCTGGTGGCGCAGTGGTTGAGAGTCCTCCTGCCGATGCAGGGGACACGGGTTTGTGCCCCACTCCAGGAAGATCCCACATGCCATGGAGCGGCTGGGACCGTGAGCCATGACCGCTGAGCCTGCACGTCCAGAGCCTGTGCTCCGCAACGGGAAAGGCCACAACAGTGAGAGGCCCGCGTACCACAGAAATAAAACAAAAAAAGCACCAAGGGAAAAACAACAAAAAACACACAAGGGAATCCCCATAAGGTTAACGGCTGATCTCTCGGCAGAAACTCTGCAAGCCAGTAGGGAGTGGCAGGACATATTTAAAGTGATGAAGGAGAAAAACATACAACCAAGATTACCCAGCAAGGATCTCATTCAGATTTGACAGAGAAATTAAAACCTTTACAGACAAGCAAAAGCTAAGAGAATGCAGCACCACCAAACCAGCTTTACAACAAATGCTAAAGGAACTTCTCTAGGCAGGAAACAAAAGAAAAGGAGAAGACCTACAATAACAAACCCAAAACAATAAAGAAAATGATAATAGGAACAACCATATCGATACCTACCTTAAATATAAATGGATTAAATGCTCCAACCAAAAGACACAGACTGGCTGAATGGATACAAAAACAAGACCCATATATATGCTGTCTACAAGAAACCCACTTCAGACCTAGGGACACATACAGACTGAAAGTGCGGGGATGGAAAAAGATATTCCATGCAAATGGAAATCAAAAGTAAGCTGGAGGAGCAATTCTCATATCAGACAAAACAGACTCTAAAACAAAGACTATTACAAGAGACAAAGAAGGACACTAAATAATGATCAAGGGATAAATCCAAGAAGAAGATATAACAATTGTAAATATTTATGCATCCAATATAGAAGCACCTCAATACATAAGGCAAATGCTAACAGCCATAAAAGGGGAAATCGACAGTAACACAATCATAGTAGGGGACTTTATTTAACACCCCATTACACCAATGGACAGACCATCCAAAATGAAAATAAATAAGGAAACACAAGCTTTAAATGATACATTAAACACGATGGATTAATTGATATTTATAGGACATTCCATCCAAAAACAACAGAATACACATTCTTCTCAAGTGCTCATGGAACATTCTCCAGGATAGATCATATCTTGGGTCACAAATCAAGCCTTGGGAAATTTAAGAAAATTGAAATCATATCAAGTACCTTTTCCTACCACAACAGTATGTGACTAAATATACAAACACATGGAGGCTAAACAATAAACTACTAAGAGATCACTGAAGAAATCAAAAGAGGAAATCAAAAAATACCAAGAAAAAAATGACAATGAAAACACGACGACCCAAAACCTATGGGATGCAGAAAAGCAGTTCTAAGAGGGAAGTTTATAGCAATACAATCCTAGCTTAAGAAATAAGAAACATCTCAAATAAACAACCTAACATTACACCTAAGGCAATTAGAGAAAGAAGAACAAAAAAACCCGAAAGCAGAAGGAAAGAAATCATAAAAATCAGATCAGAGATAAAGGAAAAAGAAATGAAGAAAACGAGAGCAAAGATCAATAAAACTAAAAGTTGGTTCTTTGAGAAGATAAATAAAATTGATAAACCGAGAAGATAAATAAAATTGATAAACCGTTAGCCAGACTCATCAAGAACAAATGGGAGAATTGTCAAATCAACAGAATTAGAAATGAAAAAGGAGAAGTAACAACTGACATTGCAGAAATACAAAGGATCATGAGAGATTACTACAAGCAGCTATATGCCAATAAAATAGACAACCTGGAAGAAATGGACCAATTCTTAGAAATGCACAATCTTCTGAGACTGAACCAGGAATAAACAGAATATATGAACAGACCAATCACAAGCACTGAAAATGAAACTGTGATTAAAAATCTTCCAACAGGGCTTCCCTGGTGGCACAGTGGTTGAGAGTCCGCCTGCTGATACAGGGGACACAGGTTCGTGCCCTGGTCCGAGAATATCTCACATGGCCCGTAAGCCATGGCCGCTAAGCCTGCGCGTCCGGAGCCTGTGCTCCACAACGAGAGAGGCCACAACAGTGAGATGCCCACGTACTGCCAAAAAAAAAAAAAAACTTCCAACAAACAAAAGCCCAGGACCAGATGGCTTCACAGGCAAATTCTATCAAATATTTAGAGAAAAGCTAACACCCATCCTTCTCAAACTCTTCCAAAATACAGCAGAGGGAGGAACACTCCCAAACTCATTCTACGAGGCCACCATCACCCTGATACCAAAACCACAAAAAGATACCGCAAAGAGAGAAAACGACAAGCCAATATCACTGATGAACATAAATGTAAAAACCCTCAACAAAATACTAGCAAACAGAATCCAACAGCACACTAAAAGGATCATACACCATGATCAAGTGCGGTTTATCCCAGGAATGCAAGGATTCTTCAATATACGCAAATCAATCAATGTGATAAACCGTACTAACAAATGGAAGGAGAAAAACCACATGATTGTCTCAATAGATGCACATAAAGCTTTTGACAAAATTCAACACCTATTTACGATAAAAACTCTCCAGAAAGTAGGCATAGAGGGAACTTTCCTTAACATAATAAAGGCCATATATGACAAACCCACAGCCAACATCATCCTCAATGGTGAAAAACTGAAACCATTTCCACTAAGATCAGGAACAAGTCAAGGTTGCCCACTCTCACAACTCTTATTCAACATAGTTTTGGAAGTTTTAGCTATAGCAATCAGAATCCAAATCGGAAAAGAAGAAGTAAAGTTGTCACTGTTTGCAGATGATATGATACTACACAAGGGAATCCTAAAGATGCTACCAGAAAACTACTAGAGCTAATCAATGAATTTGAGAAAGTAGCAGGATACAAAATTAATGCACAGAAATCTCTTACATTCCTATACACTAATGATGAAAAATCTGAAAGAGAAATTAAGAAAACACTCCCATTTACCATTGCAACAAAAAGGATAAAGTATCTAGGAATAAACCTACCTAAGGAGACAAAAGACCTGTATGCAGAAAATTATATGATACTGATAAAAGAAATTAAAGATGATACATATAGATGGAGAGATATATCATGTTCTTGGATTGGAAGAATCCACATTGTGAAAATGACTATACTACCCAAAGCAATCTACAGATTCAATGCAATCCCTATGAAACTACCAATGCCATTTTTTCACAGAACTAGAACAGAAAATTTCACAATTTGTATGGAAACACAGAAGACCCCAAACAGCCAAAGCAATCTTGAAAACGAAAAACGGAGCTGGAGGAATCAGGCTCCCTGACTATACTACAAAGCTGTAGTAATCAAGACAGTATGGTACTAGCACAAAAACAGAAATATAGATCAATGGAACAGGATAGAAAACCCAGAGATAAACCCATGCACATATGGTCACCTTATCTTTGATAAAGGAGGCAGGAATATACAGTGGAGAAAAGACAGCCTCTTCAATAAGTGGTGCCGGGAAAACTGGACAGCTACATGTAAAAGTATGAGATTAGAACACTCCCTAACACCATACACAAAAATAAACTCAAAATGGATTAAAGACCTAAATGTAAGGCCAGACACTGTCAAACTCTTAGAGGAAAACATAGGCAGAACACTCTCTGACATACTCACATCAAGATCCTTTTTGACCCACTTCCTAGAGAAATGGAAATATAAACAAAAATAAACAAATGGGATCTAATGAAACTTAGAAGCTTTTGCACAGCATAGGAAACCATAAACAAGATGAAAAGACAACCCTCAGAATGGAAGAAAATATTTGCAAGTGAAGCAACTGACAAAGGATTAATCTCCAAAATTTACAAGCAACTCATGCAGCTCAATATCAAAAAAACAAACAACCCAATCCAAAAATGGGCAGAAGACCTAAAAAGACATTTCTTCAAAGAGGACATACAGATTGCCAACAAACACATGAAAGAATGCTCAACATCATTAATCATTAGAGAAATGCAAATCAAAACTACAATGAGATATCATCTCATACGGTCAGAATGGCCATCATGAAAAAATCTACAAAGAGTAAATGCTGGAGAGGGTGTGGAGAAAAGGGAACCCTCTTGCACTGTTGGTGGGAATGTAAATTGATACAGCCACTATGGAGAAGAGTATGGAGGTTCCTTAAAAAACTAAAAATAGAACTACCATATGAGCCAGCAATCCCACTACTGGGCATATACCCTGAGAAAACCATAATTCAAAAACAGTCATGTACCAAAATGTCCATTGCAGCTCTATTTACAATAGCCAGGACATGGAAGCAACCTAAGTGTCCATCAACAGATGAATGGATAAAGAAGATGTGGCACATAAATACAATGCAATATTACTCAGCCATAAAAAGAAATGAAACTGAGTTAACTGTAGTGAGGTGGAAGGACCTAGAGTCTGTCATACAAAGTGAAGTCAGTCAGAAAGAGAAAACCAAATACTATATGCTAACACATATATATGGAATTTAAAAAAAAAATGGTCATGAAGAACCTAGGGGCAAGATGGGAATAAAGACACAGACCTACTAGAGAATGGATCTGCGGATATGGGGAGGGGGAAGGGTAGGCTGGGACAAAGTGAGAGAGTGGCATGGATATATATACACTATCAAATGTAAAATAGATAGCTAGTGGGAAGCAGCCGCATAGCACAGGGAGATCAGCTCGTTGCTTTGTGACCCCCTAGAGGGTTGGGATAGGGAGGGTGGGAGGGAGGGAGACGCAAGAGGGAAGAGATATGGGAACATATGTATATGTATAACTGATTCACTTTGTTATAAAGCAGAAACTAACACACCATTGTAAAGCAATTATACTCCAATAAAGACGTGTAAAAAAAAAATTAAAGAGAAAAAAAACACACAAAACATTCCTAGAGGTGCACAGGTCCTTGGGACAGGTAGTGGCTTGTAGTCGACAGAGAGGGTTACTTTCTCACACCCAAAGTGGTGTAGATCTGGGTTGTCCCACTGATGGTTTATGAAAATGAAAACAATCACCTCAGTCTCCTGTTCTTGAGTTGTGGGTTGGGGTTGGGTAGTTCAAAGTTGAAGTCAAATATATTAATCCATAAGAATGAAGATGATCAAAGCTAGTTTTCTTTGAGTCTTATGAGTCATGATGGTTCTGCTGCAAAAGTTTCTCTGCTTTGATAAAGAAGAAAGGCATGGGGTCAGCTGTCCATTTCCAAGAATATGCCCCATTTTGATTGCTGAAATCTGTTACTGATTGAGTAGCACATAGGCCAGTGTTTCCTGACTATGAGATCAATGGCTAGACCATAGACATCAGTAGAGAGAACAAGCATTGCTAATTTCCATGGTCAATGTCTGGAGAAGGAAAGAAATACAAAGAGCAGTGATAAACCATAGGTTTACCTGTTTGATCAAGGGATGCCTCATACAAAACAAGGAAGAAAACAAACCCAGAATACAGGCAGAGAAAATGTTTATTGGTCAAACTGACTGAAAGGAGACCAGAAATGGAAGGCAGTCGTCACCTGTTGTATTCTTGACAGCTGAACTTTGTTATATCTTTATTTCAGAGATGGCAAAATGGATTTCTTTGGCTAAAGACAGTCTTCCTGGAACTAAAAAGACAAATAAGTCTGTTTATGTGCAGGTGGTTGCATAAAAGGCAAATTATCCTTCAGTAAGAACATATTTTATGTATAAAGCAAGTAATCTTGGAAAGTTTAAATGTTACTAAACCAGTACAAGTGGAGAAGAGATGATGTGTCTCTTGGTACAGACGACTTCCCTAGATCATTAGTCTATTAACAGCAGCATGAATAAATTATGGCAGGTGTGTTTGAACAATTAGAATCAAATTGAATATTTAAGCCACTCCTTTGCTACAATTAGGCTCATTCTTGAAAGGCAATAGAATTTTCATTCCAATTAATGGTCATAGTTTCTACTACATTTCTCACCTTTATCCTCATAAAAATTCCACTTCATCAAAGATGTGTATTTATCGGCTCCAGAAGACATCTGGAAAGTTTCTGACCCTCTTGTTTACATCATTCCTCATTCATGGAATGCTCTTTGCCATATATCTGTTGATCTCAATTCTTCCCATTCCTATCCTCAGGGAAGCCTTTCCAGACACTACAACCCTCTCTGATTTCGTTTTTCTCTACACTTCAGTGAGTCAGATTTCTGTGTTTGACATTTATATACATCCTATTTTTTCATAAATTTATGAGGGCCCTATATAGAGTCAGGTAACTGTGTTTCTAGTCTCTAATTTGCCACATAGAATTTCTTTTCCATTCAACAAGTCACTTAACTTCTCCAATCTTCCCTCTCCTTGTTAGTAAAATGAAAAGAATAACAGCCTTTCCTCTCCTAGGGAAACCATAAAAGTAACTAATTAAGCTTGAAATAAATGAAATGTGTTATCATCACCATCAAAAACATTGCATTTTTGGTGTTTTAGTTATTTTCTTTTTGGGTTACTAGCATTTTTGGAATAACATTCTGGACTAAACAACTCTTCTGTGCTTCCTCAACACCTTTATCAAAGTCCATCCTTGCACATATACCAATATAAGTCACTTTTAATGTTTCCATCTCTCTTACTAAAGGCTCCCAAAGCTGAACCTGCATTATATTTACCCTTGAATATCTAATACTTAGCACCTGACAAAGAATGTATTCCCAAAACATGTGATAAACTGAACCAAATTACTGTATATATCTTCATCCCATGGCATGATACTTTGCATGTAGTAGGGGTAAGCTGCTTTCCTGTTACGTGATTAAACTAGAAATCATTCATTACCTCCATGTTATTTTAGAACTTCTTGTTCAGATCAGCTCATCAACATATATGGCATGTGGGAAAACAACTCTTTTTTACTATAAATCAAATACTTTGAAAACAATGAGAAGGTCTTTGCCTACATAAATGTAACACACGATTACACACAATTATAAAATATCCCAAATGGCATACTAATACAAACCATAAATATATAAAAGAGAGCCAACATCTAGAAGTAGTTCAAATTCATGGGCAATATTTAGGTTGTTACAGAAAGTAAAAGTTGTATTATAACCTCTTTGATGAGAGTTTGCATAATCAAATAATGCAAAAGCAAGCCATTACAGAATATAACTAAGCTTTTTATATAAACATGGTTAAGAGTGTGAGACTGAAGGATTCAGTCCAACAAATTTACTGATGCTTAAGTATTATGATATCCAATAGGAACTAAGGGACCATTTTTGCCATTTAAAATTGACCAGGTTTCCTTCGCTCTTCTAGTATCCAGTCTCACATTCTAAGGGGAAAATGGATTCCTTTTATTTACCAAATATCAGGAACAAATTTCTTTGGAATCTTCCATATGTCTCCCACATTTAACCTTCCTTTCTATGGAACTCTCTCCACCTTAAGATGGGTGCAATCATTTCTTCTTTAGCTGTTTCCACATCAAATTTCTCCCTTTACTGACAACTACACTCCATTTTTCATTTGTCTCCAAGTCCAATTAGATGTGAAGTCAGGTAGGATGACGAACGTGCCTATTTGGGTGGTCATAATAAATACGATCAATGAAACAGGAAGAGAGTCCCATTCTTTGTCTCCTTTCTTTTCATTCTGAGTGCCTTCACAAAACATGCTCATGCCTTACACCTTCGTGTTCCATGATCTGAGAAACAAACATAGCACTGCCTAGGCAAACCCTTGATTTCACTGTGGCTTTTTTTTTTAAAAATAGAGCAACTTCTGATTTCTGGTCTGGCGCTTAAGGAGCTTGGAAGCTGTCACTCCCATCCGTACAACAAGGAAAAAGCTGTACAAACAGAAAATCAACAACTTTTCCTAGATGTATCAGAGAACTGAAATAAGACACGTTGCTGTCCCCAAATCTGGAGAGGCAGATACAGAAAATCACAACTTACTAGAGCAGAAACTCAAAAGCAGAAACCTTGAGGGAACCAGTACCAGGATAGGAAGACCTAATCTGTAATTAACAAATCCCTCAAGGCTCAGGGTGGGCAAATTTGAGTTAAAAACTGCAGTGGACCCTGTCTTAGGGAGGTGCCAACACTTTTTTGGGTTTGACCACCAGGAGCCACACTGGGTTCTTTCAGTAAGGATCAGAGACAAATTCCCTTGTGTATCTGGCAGGGGGCAAGGGAAAGTAGCTATTTTGAAATAAAGTGCCTGCCCTCAAAGTGAACTATTTCACTAGAGTCTAACCAACCTAGGGGAAGGAATATTCAACTCCAGCCTCCTCTAGCCCTTGACATAGGAGAAGGAAAATACCCAGTTTTTGCCTCCTGCAGCCTTCTGTGTGGAACAGGAAAATACTTCCAGCCCCGTCTAACCTTCTATCGAGAAGGGCTGGGGGAGACCGAGAGCCACCTATAAAGATGATAGCCCAGGGGCACAGGTGGACTAAAGACTGAGCCCAAATCATAGGACTATAGAACGCTCCCCTTCACCCACACCTCAACAACACATCACTAAAGACCTGTTTAATCCAGTTCGTTTTATCCAGTGCATCATGTCTGGCTATCAACTAAAAATTGTAAGGTATACACAAAGGTAAAAAATACAATTTGAAGAGACAGGGCAAGCATCAGAAACAGACTCTGATGTGGCAGAGATGTTGGAATTATCAGATTGGGAATTTAATATAACTATGAGTGCTATGCTATGGACTCTAATGGGAAAAGCAGACAACATTCAAGAACAGTGGGTAATATGAGCAGAGAGAAGAGAGTCCTAAGGAATAAAATGAAAGGCTAGAAATAAAAAAAATACTGTAATAGAAATGAAGAATCCCTTTGATGGACTCATTAGTAGACTGGACAGGCTGAGGAAAGAATCAATGAGCTTAAAAATAAGTCAATAGAAACTTCCCAAACTAAAAATCCCAGAGGATAAAAGACTGAAAAAAAGACAGTCTCTTCAACAAATGCTAGGAAAACTGGACAGTGACATGTAAAAAAATGAAATTAGATCATTCTTTAACACCACACACAAATATAAGCTCAAGATGGATTAAAGACCTAAATGTGAGACCGGACACTATAAAACTCCAAGAGGAGGCAGTAGGAACCAAGATGGCAGAGTACAAGGACGTGCTCTCACTCCCTCTTGTGAGAACACCAGAATCACAATGAGCTGCTGGACAATCATCGACAGGAAGACACTGGAACTCACCAAAAAAGATACGATACTTCACATCCAAAGACAAAGGAGAAGCCACAATGAGATGGTAGGAGGGGCGCAATCAAAGTAAAATCAAATCCCACAACTGCTGGGTGGGTGACTCACAGACTGGAGAACACTTATACCACAGAAGTCCACCCACTGGAGTGAAGGTTCTGAGCCCCACGTCAGGCTTCCCAACCTGGGGGTCCAGCAACGGGAAGAGAAATTCCTAGAGAACCAGACTTTGAAGCCTAGTGGGATTTCATTGCAGGACTTCGACAGGACCAGGGGAAACAGAGACTCCACTCTTGGAGGGCACACACAAAGTACTGTGCACATTGGGACCCATGGAAAGGAGCAGTGACCCCAGGGGAGACTGAACCAGACCTACCTGCTAGTGTTGGAGGGTCTCCTGCAGAGGTGGGGGGTGGCTGTGGCTCACTGTGGGCACAAGGACACTGGCAGCAGAAGTTTTGGGAAGTACTCCTTGGTGTGAGCCCTCTCAGAGTCTGTCATTAGCCCCATCAAAAGAGCCCAGGTAGGCTCCAGTGTTGGGTCGCCTCAGGCCAAAACACCAACAGGGAGGGAAGCCAGCCCCACCCATCAACAGTCAAGTGGATTAAAGTTTTAGTGAGCTCTGCCCACCAGAGCAACAGTCACCTCTACCCACCACCGGTCCCTCCCATCAGGAAACTTACACAAGCCTCTTAGATAGCATCATCCACCAAGGGCAGACAGCAGAAGCAAGAAGAACTACAATCCTGGAGTCTGTGGAACAAAAACCACATTCACAGAAAAACAGACAAGATGAAAAGGCAGAGGGCTATGTACCAGATGAAGGAACAAGATAAAACCCCAGAAAAACAACTAAATGAAGTGCAGATACGCAACCTTCCAGAAAAAGAATTCAGAATAATGACAGTGAAGATGATTCAGGCCCTTGGAAAAAGAAAGGAGGCAAAGATCGAGAATATGTAAGAAATGTTTAACAAAGACCTAGAAGAATTAAAGAACAAACACACAGAGATGAGCAATACCATAACTGAAATGAAAACTACACTAGAAGGAATCAATAGCAGAATAACTGAGGCAGAAGAATGGATAAGGGACCTGGAAGACAGAATGGTGGAATTCACTGCTGCAGAACAGAATAAAGAAAAAAGAATGAAAAGAAATAAAGACAGCCTAAGAGACCTCTGGAAAGGAAACAGCCACCCAAGACCAGGAAGCGCAGCAAGTCCCATACAGGATAAACCCAAGGAGAAACAGGCCGAGACACACAGTAATCAAACTGGCAAAAATTAAAGACAAAGGAAAATTACTGAAAGCAGCAAGGGAAAAAATGGCAAATAATATACAAGGGAACTCCCATAAGGTTAACAGCTGATTTCTCAGCAGAAACTCTACAAGCCAAAAAGGAGTGGCATGAAATACTTAAAGTGATGAAAGGGAAGAACCTAAAACCAAGATCACTCTACCTGGCAAGGACCTCATTCAGATTCGATGGAGAAACCAAAAGATTTACAGACAAGCAAAAGCTAAGAGAATTCAGCACCACCAAACCAGCTCGACAACAAATGCTAAAGGAACTTCTCTAAGTGGGAAACACAAGAGTAGAAAAGGACCTACAAAAACAAACCCAAAACAATTAAGAAAATGGTCATAGGAACATACATATTGATAATTACCTTAAACGTGAATGGATTAAATGCTCCAACCAAAAGACACAGGCTCGCTGAAGGGATACAAAAACAAGACCCATATATATGCTGTCTCCAAGAGACCCACTTCAGACCTAGGGACACATACAGACTGAAAGTGAGGGAATGGAAAAAGATATTCCATGCAAATGGAAATCAAAAGAAAGCTGGTGTAGCAATACTCATATGAGATAAAGTAGTCTTTAAAATAAAGAACAAGAGACAAGGAAGGATACTACATAATGATCAAGGGATCAATCCAGAAGAAGATATAACAATTATAAATATATATGCACCCAACACAGGAGCACCTCAATACATAAGGCAATGTTAACAGCTATAAAAGAGGAAATCGACAGTAATACAATAATAGTGGGGGGCTTTAACACCTCAGTTACACCAATGGGCAGATCATCCAAAATGAAAATAAATAAGGAAACACAAGCTTTAAATGACACAATAGACCAGATAGATTTAATTGATATTTATAGGACATTCCAGCCAAAAACAGCAGATTACACTTTCTTCTCAAGTGCGCATGGAACATTCTCCAGGATAGATCACATCTTGGGTCACAAATCAAGCCTCAGTAAATTTAAGAAAATTGAAATCATATCAAGCATCTTTTGTGACCACAGCGCTATGAGATTAGAAATGAATTACAGGGAAAAAAACGTAAAAAACACAAACAAATGGAGGCTAAACAATACGTTACTAAATAACCAAGAGATCACTGAAGAACTCAAAGAGGAAATCAAAAAATACCTAGAGACAAATGATGATGAAAACACGACGATCCAAAACCTATGGGATGCAGCAAAAGCAGTTCTAAGGGGGAAGTTTATAGCTATACAAGCCTACCTCAAGAAACAAGAAAAATCTCAAGTAAACAATCTAACCTTACACCTAAAGGAACTAGAGAAAGAAGAACAAACAAAACCCAAAGTTAGCAAAAGGAAAGAAATCAGAAAGATCAGAGCAGAAATAAATGAAATAGCAACAAAGAAAACCATAGCAAAGATCAATAAAAGTAAAAGCTGGTTCTTTGAGAAGAGAAACAAAATTGATAAACCATTAGCCAGACTCATCAAGAAAAAGAGGGAGAAGACGCAAATCAGTAAAATTAGAAATGAAAAAGGAGAAGTTACAACAGACACCACAGAAATACAAAGCATCCTAAGAGACTACTACAAGGAACTCTATGCCAATAAAACGGACAACCTGGAAGAAATGGACAAATTCTTACAAAGGTATAACCTTCCAAGACTGAACCAGGAAGAAATAGAAAATATGAACTGACCAATCACAAGTAATGAAATTGAAACTGTGATTAAAAATCTTCCAACAAACGAAGTACAGGACCAGATGGCTTCACAGGCGAATTCTATCAAACATTTAGAGAAGAGCTAACACCCATCCTTCTCAAACTCTTCCAAAAAATTGCAGAGTAAGGAACACTCCCAAACTCATTCTATGAGGCCACCATCACCCTAATACCAAAACCAGACAAAGATACTACAGGAAAAGAAAATTACAGACCAATATCACTGATGAATACAGATGCAAAAATCCTCAACAAAACACTAGCAAACAGAATCCAACAACACATTAAAAGGATCATACACCATGATCAAGTGGGATTTACTTATTCCAGCGATGGAAGGATTTTTCAGTATATGCAAATCAATCAATGTGATATACCATATTAAGAAATTGAAGGAAAAAAACCATATCATTTCAGTAGATGCAGAAAAAGCTTTTGACAAAATTCAACATCCATTTATGATAAAAACTCTCCAGAAAGTGGTCATAGAGGGAACCTACCTCAACATAATACAGGCAGTATATGACAAACGCACAGCAAACATCATTCTCAATGGTGAAAAACTGAAAGCAGTTCCTCTAAGATCAGGAACAAGATAAAGATGTCCACTCTCACCACTATTTTTCAACATAGTTTTGAAAGTCCTAGCCACGGCAATCAGAGAAGAAAAAGAAATAAAAGGAATACAAATTGGAAAAGGAGAAGTAAAACTGTCACTGTTTGCAGATGACATGATACTATACATAGAGAATCCTAAAAATGCCACCAGAAAACTACGAGAGCTAATCAATGAATTTGGTAAAGTTACAGGAAACAAAATTAATGCACAGAAATTTCTTGCATTCCTATACACTACTGATGAAAAATCTGAAAGAGAAATTAAGGAAGCACTCCCATTTACCATTGCAACAAAAAGAATAAAATACCTAGGAATAAGCCTACCGAGGAAGACAAAAGACCTGTATGCAGAAAACTATAAGACACTGATGAAAGCAATTAAAGATGATACCAACAGATCAAGAGATATACCATGTTCATCGATTGGAAGAATCAATATTGTGAAAATAACTATTCTACCCAAAGCAATCTACAGTTTCAATGCAATCCCTATCAAATTACCAATGGCATATTTTACGGAACTAGAACAAAAAATCTTAAAATTTGTATGGAGACACAAAAGACCCCAAACAGCCAAAGAAGTCTTGAGGGAAAAAAGCAGAGCTGGAGGCATGAGACTCCCTGACTTCAGACTATACTACAAAGCTACAGTAAGCAAGACAATTTGGTACTGGCACAAAAACAGAAATACAGATCAATGGAACAAGGTAGAAAGCCCAGAGATAAACCCACGCACTTATGGTCAACTAATCTATGACAAAGGAGGCAAGGATATACAATGGAGAAAAGACAGTCTCTTCAATAAGTGGTGCTGGGAAAACTGGACTGCTACATGTAAAAGAATGAAATTAGAACACTCCCTAACACCATACACAAAAATAAACTCAAAATGTATTCGAGACCTAAATGTAAGACCGGACACTATAAAACTCTTAGAGGAAAACATAGGAAGAACACTCTTTGACATAAATCACAGCAAGATTTTTTTGATCCATCTCCTAGAGTAATGGAAATAAAAACAAAAATAAACAAATGGGACCTAATGAAACTTCAAAGCTTTTGCACAGCAAAGGGAACCATAAACAAGACGAAAAGACAACCCTCAGAATGGGAGAAAATATTTTCAAACAAATCAATGCACAAAGGATTAATCTCCAAAGTATATAAACAGCTCATGCAGTTCAATATTAAAGAAACAAACAACCCAATCCAAAAATGGGCAGAAGACCTAAATAGACATTTCTCCAAAGAAGACATACAGATGGCCGAGAAGCACATGAAAAGCTGCTCAACATCACTCATTATTAGAGAAATGCAAAACAAAACTACAATGAGGTATCACCTCACACCAGTTAGGATGGGCATCATCAGAAAATCTACAAACAACAAATGCTGGAGAGGGTGTGGAGAAAAGGGAACCCTCTTGCACTGTTGGTGGGAATGTAAATTGATACAGCCACTGTGGAGAACAGTATGGAGGTTCTTTAAAAAAGTTAAAACAGAATTACCATATGATCCAGCAATCCCACTACTGGGCATATACCGTGAGAAAACCATAATTCAAAAAGAGTCATGTACCACAATGTTCACTGCAGCACTATTTACAATAGCCAGGTCATGGAAGCAACCTAAATGCCCTTTGACAGACAAATGGATAAGGAAGATGTGGTACATATATACAATGGAATATTACTCAGCCATAAAAAGGAACGAAATTGAGTCATTTGTTGAGACGTGGATGGATCTAGAGACTGTCATACAGAGTGAGGTAAGTCAGAAAGAGAAAAACAAATATCGTATATTTACGCATGTATGTGGAACCTAGAAAAATGGGACAAATGAACCGGTTTGCAGGGCAGAAGCTGAGACACAGATGTAGAGAACATATAGACACCAAGAGGGGAAAGCTGTGGTGGGGTGGGGATGGTGGCATGATGAATTGGGCGATTGGGATTGACATGTATACACTGATGTGTATAAAACTGATGACTAATAAGAACCTGCTGTATAAAAGAATAAATTAAATTAAATATTTAAAAAAACAAACTAATACTAAATTTTTGGGGGGTTATTTGTATGGAAATATGTTAATATAAATGTTTCAGATATTACATGAAATTCCAAAAAGTCTTATATGTTCTGGTATAATGTTGTAAGTCATAATTCTAGTTTTTATTTTAAAATGCGTATCTCAGAAATACCTAAAAAAAGAAAAAACTCCTTGAGGAAAACATAGGCAGAACACTCTATGACATAAATCACAGCAAGATCCTTTTTGATCCACCTCCTAGAGAAATAGAAATTAAAACAAAAATAAACAAATAGGACCTAATGAAACTTAAAAGCTTTTGCAAAGCAAAGGAAGCCATAAACAAAACGAAAAGACAACCCACAGAGTGGGAGAAAATATTTGCAAATGATGTGCCTGACAAGGGATTAGCCTCCAAACTTTACAAACTGCACATGAGGTTTAATATCATCAAAACAAACAATCCAATCAAAAAATGGGCAGAAGACCTAAGTAGACATTTCTCCAAAGAAGACATACCATTGGCCAAGAGGCACATGAAAAGTTGTTCAACATCATTAATTATTAGAGAAATGCAAATCAAAAGTACAATGAGGTATCACCTCACACCAGTCAAAACCACTATCATCAAAAAATCCACAAACAATGAATACTGGAGAGGGTGTGGAGAGAAGGGAACCTTCCTAAACTGTTGGTGGGAATGTAAATTGTAACAGCCACTATGGAGAAGAGTGTGGAGTCTCCTTAAAAAACTAAAAATAGAGCTACTATATAACCCTGGAATCCCACTCCTAGGCATATAGTCAGAGAAAAACATGATCCAAAAGGATACATACACACCAATGTTCATTGCAGCACTGTTTATGATAACCGAGACATGGAAGCAACCTAAATGTCCATCGACAGAGGAATGAATAAAGAAGATGTGGTACATATATACAATGGAATATTACTCAGCCATTAAAAAGAATGAAATAATGCCATGTGCAGCAACATGGATGGACCTAGAGATTGTCATACTGAGTGAAGTAAGTCAGGCAAAGAGAAATATCATATGATATCCCTTGTGTGGAATCTAAAAAGAAATGATACAAATGACTTATTTACAAAACAGAAACAGACTCACAGACTTAGAGAATCAACTTATGGTTACCGGGGGGAAGGGTGGGGGGAAGGGATAGTTAGGGAGTTTGGGATTGACATGTACACACTGCCATATTTAAAACGGATAACTAACAAGGACTTACTTTATTGCACAGGGAACTCTTCTCAATGTTATGTGGCAGCCTGGATGGGAGGGGAGTTTGGGGGAGAATGGATACAGGTATATGTATGCCTGAGCCGCTTTGCTGTGCACCTGAAACTATCACAACATTGTTAATCAGCTATACTCCAATATAAAATAAAAAGTTTTTAAAAAAAGAGAAAGAAATGCTAGAAACAAAAACATACTGTAACAGAAATGAAGAATTCCTTTGACGGACTCATTAGTAGACTGGACACGCTGAGGAAAGAATCAGTCAGCTTAAAAATAAGTCAATAGAAACTTCCCAAACTAAAAATCCCAATGAAAAAAAAGGCTTAAAAAAAAAAAAAAGAACAGAACTGTGGAATAATTACAAAAGATGTGATATATGTGTAATGGAAATATACCAAGAGGAGAAGAAAAAAAGACAAGATATATTTAAAGGAATAATGACTGAGAATTTTCCAAAATTAATATCAGACACCAAAACACAGATCTAGGAAGCCCAGAGAGTATTAGGCAAAAAATGGCAAAAACCTACACCAAGGCATATCATATTCAAATGTCAGAAAAGAAAATATATTGAAAGAAGTGAGAGGAAAATAAGGCTTACCTAGAGGAGAGAAAAGGTAAGAATTACACCAGACTTACCTTCAGATGCCATGCAAGCAAGCAGAGAGTGCAGTGAAATATTTAAAGAACAAAAAACCACCAAAGTAGAATTCTGTATCCAGAGAAATTATCCTTTAAAAGTAAAGGACAACTAAAAAGTGAGGGAATGTGTCACTGGTAGATCTGTCTTGAAAAAACAATGTCAAAATAAGTTCTTCAGGGAGAAGAAAGATAAAACTCATATCTACATAAAGAAAGGAAGAGCATTAAACAAGGAATAAGTAAAGGTAAACTAAAAACTTTAATTTTTCTTATTTTTAATTGGCACAAAAAAGAGTTTGTTTAAAAAATAACAGCAACAATGTATTCAGTTCTTATACCTTTTGGATAAATGAAATGAATGACAGCAATGATATAACGGACAGGAAAGAGAAATCAGGGATACTTTATTATCAGATACACTACCCATGTAGTGGTATAGTGTCATTTGAAAGTGCAATTGGATTAGATGTATATGTATATTGAAAACTTTAGAACCACCATAAAAAGGAAAAAAGAGAAGTGTAATCGATATGCTGAAAAAGAAGAGAAAGTGGAATCATATAAAATGTTCAATTAAAATCACAATAGCACACGAAAAATAAAAGATAAAAATAGAAACAAAGAACAAGGGCAACAAAGAGAAAACAGTAACAAATGTGGTAAATATAAATCCAATAACACATTAAATGCCAATGGCTAAACACATCAATTAAGAGACAGAAACTGTCAGGTGTGAAGGTGGACAAAAAAATGAGATGTGACACAATGAATTATATGCTGTCTAGAAGAAAACACACTTTAAATATAAAGAAACATAGATTCAGAATAAAGAGATACAGAAAGATATACCATGTTTGTTAACACTAATCAGAAGTAATGTGGGACATAAAAAACAAACAAATAAAATAAATAAATAAACCAAACAGACATGTAGACTGAGAAAAAAGTAGCGGTTACTAGAAGGGAAGGGGTGAAAGGGAGGGTAAAGTGGGTTAAGGGGATCAACTCTATGGTGATGGATGGGAACTAAACTTTTGATGGTGAACATGCTATAGCATATACAGAAGTAGAAATATGATGTACACATGAAACTTATATAATGTTATAAACCAATGTTACCTCAAAAAATAAATTAAAAAAAAAGAAAGCTGATATTTCTAACATAGCCAAATTCAGAGCAAAGAAAATTACCGAGGATAAAGAGGATCTTTATATAATGATGAAGGGATCAATTTGCTAAGAGAATAATCCTTAAGGTATATGCCCCTAACAACAGAGAATTAAAATTTGTGAGACAAAATTGATAGAATTGCATGGAGAAATAGATGAATCCACTATTAAAGCTGGAGACTTCAACATTATACTGACAGATTGAGCAGGCAGAAAAGTAGTGAGGACATGTTTGAACCACCACCCATCAGCTGGATGTAAATGACATTTATAAATGACTACTTCACCCAACAGCACTTTCTCCCAAGTTCACATGGAACATTCGCCAAGATAGACCACATTCTGAGCCATAAAATACAACTTAACAAATTTAAAAGAATATAAATCATACAATATCTGCTCTCAGACCACAGTGGAATTAAACTAGAAATCAACCAAAGAAAAATAGCTGGAAGGTCCCCAAATACTTGGAGATTAAACAGTGCACTCCTATATAACACATGGGTCAGAGGAGAAATCTCAAGAGAAAAAAAAACTGAACTACATGAAAGTAAAGATACAACTTATCAAAATTTGTCAAATGCAGAAAAAGCAGTAAAAGAAAATTTATAACACTGAATTCGTATGCTAGAAAAGAAGAAAGATCTAAAAATCCACAATCTAAGCTTCTACCTTAAGAAACTAAGAGAAGAAAAGCAAATTAAATACAAAGTAAGCAGAAGGAAAGAAACCATAAAAATTAGAGCAGAAATCAATGAAATCCAAAACAGGAAGTTAATAGAGAAAAACTAAAAGCTGGTTCTTTGAAAAGAACAATAAAATTGAAAAACATCTAGCTAGATTAACTAAGAAAAAAAGAGAGAAGATACAGTTTTCCAAAACAGAAAGAGGACGTAGCTACTGATTCCAGTTCTAATAAACAGATAATAAACGAATATTATGAAAAATTTATTATCCACGAATTTGATAACTTAGATAAAAAAGGGTCAGTTACTTTAGAGACACAATCTACCAAATTTCATACAAAGAAAAATAGATCATATGAATAAGTATATTAAAGAAATTGAGTCAATTATTAATAACCAAAAACAGAAAAGAAAGCGGAAAACACCAGGCTCTGATGTATTCACTAGTGAATTCTACCAAACATTTAAGGAAGAAATTTTACCAATTCTCTGCAATCTCTTACAGAAAATAGAAGCTGAGGGAGTATTTCCTAACTCATTCTATAAGGCCAGCAATATCCTAATAACAAAACTGGACAAACATTACAAGAAAGGAAAACAACAGACTAATATCTCTCAGGAATATAGATGCAAAAATCCTCTACAAAATAATAGCAAATCAAACCTAACAATGTAAGAAAAGAACTATGCATCATGACCAAGTGGAATTTATTCCAAGTATGCAGGGTTTGTTTAACTTTTGAAAATCAAATATAATCCATCATATTAACAGGCTGAAGAAAAAAAATTATATGATGATATTAAGAGATGTGAAAAAGCATTTAACAAAAATGTAACACTCATTTTTGATAAAAACTGTCAGGAAACCATGGATAGAGGGGATCTTCCTCAACTTGTTAGAGAACATCTGCAAAAAATCTACAGCTAACATCATACTCAATGGTGATAAACTAAAAGCCTTCCCTCTCAGATCAGCAACAAGACAAGAATGTCCCATCTCACCCCTCCTCTTCAACATATTCTGGAAGTCCTAAATAAATCAATAAGAAAATAAAAGGAAATGAAAGTAAACAGATTGTGAAGAAAGAAATTAAACTGAGTTATTTGTGGATGGTGTGACTGCCTATGTAGAAAACCCCAAAGAGTCAATGAGAAAGCTCCTAGAGTTGATAAGTGACTATAATAAAGTTTAAGTACAAGGTTAATATACAAAAGTCAACTGCTTTCCTATATACCAGCAATGAACAATTAAACTTTGAAATTTAAAATACTATACCATTTACATTAGCACCTCCAAAAATGAAATATTTAAGCATAAATCTTATAAAATATGTACAAGATTGATATGAGGAAAACTATAAAACTCTGATGGAAAAAAATCAAAAGAAGTGAATAAATGGAGATACTCCATGTATGTGGATATGAAGATTCAACATTGCTAAGATTTCAGGTCTTCCCAACTTGATCTACTGATCCAACACAATCAATACTTGAATCATACTATGTATGATTTAAATTTCTGTAAATTTATTGAGATATTTTTATGGCTCAGAGTATAGTCTATCTTGGTGAATGTTGCAAGTGTACTTGAAATTAATGTGTATTTAGTTGCTGATGTTGTTTAAAGTGTTCCTGAAATGTCAATTAGGTCAAGTTGGTTGATAGTTAAAGTTGATATTGATAGTTACTTTAAGGTCTTCCACATTCTGATTTTTTTTTCTATTTTATTGATTATTGAGAGATGGATTTTGATGTCTCTAATGACAATTGTGGATTTGTCTAGTTCTCTCTTAAGTTTGATCAGTTTTTGTTTTGTGAAGAAGCCCTCTTGTTAGGTACAAACTTATTTAGTATTGCCATGTTTTCTTAGTTATTTGACCACTTCATCGGTATTTAGTGTCTTTCTTTATTCCTGGTAATATTCCTTGTTATGAATTGTAATTTGTATTATATTAGTATAACTACATCTTCTAAAATTAATCTTCACATAGTACATCTTTTATCAGATATTTACTTTTAATATGTGTACACTTTTATACTTAAAGTAATTTTCTCTTAGACTTCTTACAGTTGGGTCTTGAATTTTATCCAATTTGACAAGCTCAGCCTTTTAACTGTGTGGTTGGATAATTTATAATTTATTATTGATATAGTTGGATGCAAGTCTATAATTTTGAAATTGTTTTCTTGCAGTCCTTTGTTTCTTTTATTTCTCTTTCTCCTTTTCTGTCTTCTTTTTTCTTAAATATTTTTTATTATTCCATTTTATCTCTACTCTTGGCTCACTATTTGTACCTATTTTAAGTCAACAGTTGCTATAGGTTTTATGATATTCGTCATCTACAGGCTTTCTATATGTCTAGTAAAAAAAAAAAAACCTTAAAATTCCCAACTTATCACTACCATCTTTTGAATTAAGGTTTTCATACTTTCATATTTTTCCTATTTTTGCTACTGTGGCAGCATTATTTCCATTATATCTATCATTGTAGCAACTACGATGATAATTAATTTACTAGCATTTATTGAACATCTACTATGTGCCAGATACTTTGCTAACTTACCTGAATCATGCCTTTTAGCACACATAACTCTGTGTGGTAGGTACCATTATTACCTCCATTTGATAGCTCATGGAATTGAGGCATAGAGAAAGTAAGTGACTTACCCAAAATTAAACATCCTTGTGGTATTTGAAGTCAACCAGTCCATCACCAGAGTTTCAATCTATAAATTATGGCTGCTGGCACATAGTTAATTTATTAAATGGTAAACATTTCTAGTATTTAGTTTGTCTTCTAAAATTCCCTATTGGGAAAAATTTTGTTTGTGAACGCCAACTTATACATTTCCTCTTATTCACTAACTAGCTAATATTTTTGTTTCATATCTTATTGCATTTGTCAGTACCTCCAGAAAAATTAAATAATTATAAAGATAAATGCATATTTTATACTTGATTTCAAAGTGAATGCTCCTATGTTCTTATGTTTAGTTTATTAGGATTTTTTAACAGTAACCGGTGAGTATATTTTATTGAATGTTTGATAAACTTTTCTGAGTTCTCCTTTTCTCTGTGTTATAAAACTATTATAATCACATATTGCATTATTAGGGAAACCAACAAAAATTTCTAAAGAGAAGGAAAATTATTAGGGACAAATAAAATCAACATTTCTAACTCAGTGAAAAAAATTAATATTCACCTATGAATAGAATAGCGTGTGACTTTAACATTCATTCCAGTAGAGAATTCAATCGATAATAACATTCAATAAATTTTTACTGACTACCTAAATGGACTAGAGGATTTGCACAGTTCAAAATGACTAACATTATCTTCCATATGCCAAATGCCAAAAAGACAGAATTTTACCCACCATTCAAATGGTGGCATTATATTGATGCAATCTGTTCTATAACCAAATCCAAAAATTGATTTGATAATTTTAGTGAAGTACAGGGCTGAGTCCAGAACATAATCTCATGAAATACATTTTAACTTCTTGTTTGTAATTCAGCCAATGTATTACCATGTGGCATCTAATCCATCAAAAAGGTTAAAGGGCAGATTCTTAGAATACAAATATCTGCATGATGACAGAAGCTCTATGGGTTAGGAAAGCTCAGGTGCAACTTCTTACACAGTAAAGGAATCTCCATGATCTTGTCTTCTAAGTATCCATCAATATGAGAAGACCTTTTGTATAGTATCAGTAAGAATGAATGGATGTTAGAATATACTTAAATTGATAACTAAGCAAATGATAGCACTTCATGAATTTCTTCTTCTCTGTCTGACTCAAGGAAAATCAAAAGAATTGGGCATATTGAACACATTTTAATATACATATATTCTCTAATTGCATCATGTACTCATCTCTCTATCAAGATTGGTGGCTTCCTGAAGGGCAGTTATATACCTATATCTGTATCTATCTCTATCTATATACATGAACACACACACATACACACACAGATACAAGTACACATATATGTATCTTTTCTAATAATTACATGGTTGAAAATTAATGGCACAACCCCAAATATAAAGTAGGACTACACAGATAGATCACAAACCAAATTTCTGGACAAATTTTCTAGTTATCCTCTAGGGCTGCACTATCCAGTATCATAGCTACTTGCCATAAGTGGCCATTTAAATCATATTTAATTAAAATTAAATAAAATTTAGCGACCTAAGTGTCCATCAACAGTTGAATGGATAAAGAAGGTGTGGTATATATACACAATGGAATACTGCTAAGCCATTAAAAAATTTTTGCCATTTGAAGCAACATGAATGGACTTGGAGGGTGTTATGCTAAGTGAAATAAGTTAGACAAAGAACGACAAATACTATATGATATCACTTATATGTGGAATCTAAAATATAGAAAAACTAGTGAATATAACAAAAAAGAAGCTCACAGATCTAGAGAACGAACTAGTGGTTACCGGTGGGGAGAGGGAAGAAGGGGGCAATAAAAGGAAAGGGGATTAAAAGGTACAAACTATTAGGCATAAAATAAGCTACAAGGATATATTGTACAGCACGGGGAATAGAGTCAAAATTTTATAATAACTATAAATGTAGTATAACCTTTAAAAATTGTGCATCACTATATCGTACACCTGTAACTTAAATAAATAATATTGTATAGAAACTATACTTCAAGTAAAATGTAAAATTCAGTTCCTTATTCACACTAGCCACATTTCAAGTGCCCAATAGCACATATAACTAGTGCCCAATAGCACATATAACTAGTGGCTAACATACTGTACAGCACACACATAGAACACTTTTCTCATCACAGAAAGTTCTATGGGACAGCACTGCTCTAAGGGTTACAGGCAGTCCTCCTTCATCACTCAGCAGGAGGAACTCCTACAAGTGTTACAGCCTTTCAAATTCTTCTTCACACAGCTTTGACCATGGAGACTACTACGTGTAGAGGGCCTTCAGCCATAGAACAATGGATTTTTCACAATAGTAGATGAAAAGTGTTAAAGCAATAATTCCCTCGAGCCACTTCTCAACTATGACTCCCAGAGGAGGGTTCGGTGATGCAAAAGTGGAAAGTGCATGGTGCTACAAAGATGCAAGATCAATTTTTTCATTTGCGTCTCAAATATGCAGCAACTCTTCTTATCAAAAGGAGTTTAAAGCTGCAGACAGTCACCAGAGCAAGGGGAACACATACTTAGCAGAAAAATGCAGTTGCCAAAGAGAACAAGAGCTGAAACTTTACACAACTATAGCCAGCATCACGCAGAGGTTATAAGAAAGAAGCAAAAGTATACATAGTCACAGATTAATTAAGACTCAGTAGTTGAAAACAAGACTTTTAGCAAATGCATAGGCAAGACATATATACATATGATTTACTAATAAAGCCCTAGAGAAAGAAGTGGTAACAGAAAAGCAGATGGTATCTCTTCGAACAAAAAGCACATAGGATACAATAAAAAGATTCAGCAGGATTTTTAAGCTATGTGGCTTCAGGTTTATCACCTTTTTCTTATAAGCAAAGTTGGCAAGTTGATGTTGAAAACAAATATATATCTATTATGCTTTTTTATTTATAGAGGGATATGACATTTGTAAAGCTTTAATTTTGTGGATTGGGTTCTGTCATTTTCAAAGTATTTCTTTTTTTAATCTTCAAACACTCCTTAGTTAAGGAATATCTAATTATTATTATCTTTAAAAGACTGCATTGAATGTAATCTGTCTACAAGAGTCAAAATTCATTTTCTAGAGGAGAGAAACCAAGCCAAAGCCTTTCCTTCCTTTATAGAATTCTGGTGAGGCTTATTTCTATGTTTGTGTGTATGCATGTGTATGTGCGCGCGCGCGTGTGTGTGTGTCTGTGTGTGTTATACCCTACAATCATAGATTTCTCTACAGTGTCAAGACATCACCCACCTTTGCTTTAGCGGAACTGGGAAGCAGGTCAAACTTTCAGGAAGTGACTATAAATCTCCTGAGATTTTTTTTTAGCAGCTATGAGAATTACCATTATACATAGGTTCTTTCTCACAATGTAAATCATTAAAAAGTATGTCAGACAATGTCATCCCTTATTATGCTCAAGAAAACGTTGAAATCTCCTTGCTTATTTCTTGCATGTGATCAGACCATAGTAAAATGCAGCAGATAAAAGAACAAAAACATCAAAGCAGGCAAGCGACATTCACCTCCATCAACTGAAAAATCATTTGAAGCTGTTATTTATCACATATGATGATAGTAACACCAATTCCAGTATAACAGTAACTTCAAAATATGAATAAGGTAAGAACTTAAATGTTAGGTGCACAAATTTGTACATTTCATTCATATTAAACTTTCTGACAGTTATCAAATAAACCCGAGAATGAGGTTTAGTGCCATTCAATGCCCTTTCAGGTAGGTAAGATTTAATATCAGTGCAAATTTTATTCCTTCCTATACACTGTCCTCTGCAGCTGTTTTCTTGGCACTGACCTGTTCCTCCTTCTGAGGTTAGGCAGTATGATTTAAAGCATGGCTCTTTCCTCATTCCCTACAGTAATTAGTCTGCCTTGCTCAAGAAAGTTGCTTGCCAAGGAGCATTTTAATTGGGCACTAGTTTCTGTAATTAACTAAAAGTCAAAGTTGGTGGCCTTAAAGTTTTGTGCTGAAACATCCAGGTGACCCAGTATCACTGGCCTTAGGTCTGGCTGGATATTTTAGCTTCTTTTAATAGCCGTTGAATGAAATTAGTTCTCTAGAATGAGAAGTATTATCTATTATCGTAGAGTCGTCAAAGTCTGTATAAAGTGTCCACACAAATCTCCCAGTTATTATGAAAACCTACAGAGTGATTCTGGATTCCAGACTCTTATTACATTAGAGTTTTACAGGGTGTTGTTACTTATTCTGACAGGGTTTGTTTTTTCCCTAAACACTGAGGCTTTTTCACCAAAAGCTTATACAAGTGAATGGGTATTTCTATGAATGAGTATAATTTATTAATAGTGGCAGCAACACCTTTAAAACATCTATCTGCATATATTTTATTAGGGGCAATACACGTAGGATATTTGATGTGGGAGAATTACAATTACAAAATTGTAGCAATTTACAACCTAAGAAGACATATCTTATGCAATGTCAGTTAAGAAAATGCAGATTTTTATTTGTCTACAACCAGCTGTATTCTAAGTTGACATGATTCCCTCTTTGAGGCCTTTCTGTATTTAAGACTTCAGAAAGAGGCTGCATCCTGAGCTATTAGACAATAGTGGAGAAAATGTATTGACCTTGGAGCTAAACAGAACTAGGCTGAACACAACTACCACTTCGTGACTGTGTGACGTTGAGAAAGTATCTTAACTTTGCTGATCCCTATTCCTTATCTGTAAACTAGCAATACATAATTCTACCTCACAGTTTGTAAACAGAAAGGGGACCATATGTGCATCATGACTGAAACAGATCATGGCCTCTAGTAAACAGTCAATATATGGTTGTCCTTATTACTCTTTTAAAGTAGCAATAAACAAACATACACACACACAGAACTCCTTTTCTAAAAGTTCTGTCTGGCAACACCTCTGAACTCCTCTAGACACAAAGCAGCATTCTGCTGGCCTTGCTCATACTGAGTGGTACACACCGAGTATATTTAATAAATATTTGCAAAGATCTGCTTGCAGATTTAAATATGGAACTCCCTTTTTGAAGTCAAAGAGAATTCTTCAGGTGAGCAAGATTTAAAAAAAAAAAGTTTTTAGCCATTATCTTCTACAATCCTCACATTTCTATGCTATGTCTTCATGTAAATAGTAGGATCCATAATATGTAATAACATTCTTTTAACATGGCCTTAGCATGGTTACCTAAATCTATCAGATCTGTTATTTTGTAAAGGACACAAAATGCACATGCAAGCATGCATGCAGACATATATTCATGGATCAAACTTCCCAATGATTTTATCTTTAATTTATGGTAGAGAGTTTTGTCCTATTTTTCTCTTTTCCCATTATATACAAAAGAGGGCTTGCATTACAAGGCCTATCTCATTCTCTTAAATGCACTGAAATTAACATTTTTATTTCCTTAGCATTGTTTTTTTACATTAGATAATCCTCCCACATCAGAACTTAGAACAGGGGAATCCTCCTATAATGCATTTGGAATAGGATCACTTCACAGAATGAATTCAACCTGAGCACAAAGCTAATTTTTATCTGAGCCAGCTCCTTTGCAAGCAAAATGGGACTATAGGATGAGATAAGGAATGTTAGTTCTTTATCACTCATGTAACAAACCTCTGAATAATACAGAAGGGCATGTTAGTTATTTCTAGTGACAATATTAGGATGGTAATGAGAAAAGAAAATCATTATATATTCATTCTCCTGATGGGTATTACAATAAGATTGGGGACAGACAAAAAACTTAATCAATTATACTTGGCCAAAAGGGAAATAAGAATGGTAAGAACAGTCTTGGAAACAGGAACAAAAAAAATCCACTGTGCTGGAACAAGTTCAATTCCTGTCCACTTCTGGAGACTCTTATCAAGCTCTTATCGGAATCTACTTAAATTCCTGTTCCTTACTCTCAAAGAGTGTTCTATCGACTGCCACCTCATTGAAAAGTACCTCTACTAGTTATCCTCCCTTAACCTGCCCTGCAATACAACCACAGGGCACAGGTTCCCTCAACCTCCTGGACCACCCGTTGGATCAACAGTCCCAGGCTTAAAGCAAAGGAAATGGCCTGTGGTGGGAAAGGAAGGATTTCTAAGTGTGAAACAATAGCCCGGGTCACCTAATAATCATCATTTCAGGAAATTCAACATGTGGTATTCCTAATTATAATGAGAGAAATTATTTGGTGAATTAGATTGCTTTTAGTGGAGAACTAGGTGTTTAGCCTTTCCAGCAATAGTGCAACTATCAAAGAATGCAAAATTAAAGGCTTATGTTTGTTTGTTTGTTTAAAATATTGAGCTAATGACTTATTTCTGATGGTTTTAGGAATTCTGAGAGTGTTATTTTACCTGGACTAATAGAAAGTCTTTCTTTATGAACTCTCTGAATGGTGTTTTGAGTTTTACAACATTTAACATATGTTCTTAAATTTTTATAATTTTCATTTTTTGTCCTTTTTAACTGACCTTTGTAAATTAGGGGATAGGAGAATGACACAATAAACAAAAACAATTCTGTGAATATAGCCCATGCCTCTGAGAAATGTTCAAAATTAAACTTCTTAAGAGGAAAAACAAAAGAATTAACATCACTAAAAAAAGAAAATAACCATAACAATGAAAGACCTATGACACTGGCTTGAGAAAGCCAGGTCTCTATTTTGGCCAGAAAGAGAAACAAAAAGGAATGGAAGGATTTTAGTTAAAATTTAGATTTGTCTGGGTTCTGTCTTTTATTGTTACTGTCCACTAAGAATAAGAGTTGTGTTTGTGACACAAGATGGCTTGCAATTTCCCAGAGCCCTTATGGACAGTTATGGAAGTGATATTTCCTTCTCTTTTTATGAAGACAGTGCTGGGTTGAGAAGACACTGACATCAAGGACCACAGGAACTGAAGGTTAGTAAAGTGAGGTCTCCAGACCAATGGCATCAACATCTCCAGGGAACTTGTCATAAATGCTATTGAATCAGAAGCTCTGGGGTAGAGCCCAACAGTCAGGTTTAGCAAGCCCTCCAGGTGCCTCTGATGCCTGCCAAAGGTTGAGAACCACTGATCTAAACCACTCTGAGAGATTCAGGACAAGGAACAGGAAAAGAGGTAAAATCACCAGCTCACAGCCACGTTAGCTGTACTCTTGAGCTCTTGTCTAAATGTTACCGAGTTCAACCTCGTACTGCTTGCCACACAACAGGCCAACAGATTGAGGGATGAGGTGTTGGGGCAAAGAACTGCGACTTTATTTGGAAAGCCAGAAGACCGAGAAGATGGTGGACAAATGTCCCAAAGAACCATCTTACTCAAGTTAGAATTCAGGCTTCTTTTATACTAAAAGGGGAGGGGGGTGGCTGGTTGTTACAGACTTCCTGGTGCCGGAATCCTTTGTTCTCACAACTGTCCATGTAGGTCACTATGTTTCTGTAAACCTCCAACAAGGCAAATATTATTCTCTGTTCTGCAACTTCGTATCTCTATATGAATTGAAAAGTGTGTACCTTTAAAGATCGGAGTCTTGAGAATGGGTTACCATGTATATTTCAGGTTATAGGCCAGCATGACTAAGCACAGGCAACAAAGCACAAAGGTTAAAGCTTAAAAGAATAGATTCAATATGGAGTCAGGTTTGGTTTTCTCTGCTACATAAATCATAATGCAATATCATAAAAATGAATGCATCATGAGTACCAGTTTGTGGTATTCTTGAAAGAAATCTGAGCTTATCAAAGGAAACAAATATTTTAAAGGTTTGATAATTTAGTAATTATAATTCACATAGTTTGATGTAAAAATACATAATATTGGTGGATGGGTTTTCATATAAGAAGTACACTTAGCAGCTTAATTTAAAAAACACTTATGAATTGGGATTCCTTTACATTGATGCAAGATATAAAACTGAGTCATAACTCAATTTTTAAAATATCTATCTGTACTTATAACTATGAGGTTGTGTGACATGTCATTAAAATAACACATACTGCTTCTATAAGTAAACTTACATTACAACAGTCAAGGAATGAATGAACCAGGCATCACAACTTTGCACTTTATTCCATTTGAAGGAGTCACTGCTTTTAGTGATAACTGGAACTACACCCTGGGGCTAAATAAAAGCAATATGGACCTGGAACTTCTTATAGTCAAAGTAAAGATGCTTTCAAATATATCCATCCAAGAGTTCACCTCAAAGTCTACTTCAAAGCCTAGTCATGGTATGTCCTCAAATGCTTAAATAGATGATGTATTGTCCATGGTAACACAGTAAATTAAGAGCCCTAAATCTGGGATCTGTACAAACAAGGGCATAGGTAGCATCAAGTATGTACATGAGTTTCCACTAGTGTTTATGGGGAAATGTTACATAGTTACTGAAGTATTTATTTTTCAAATTATGTATATTCCAAATTTCAGTTATAATCAACACCCAAGTTATCTGTCACAAAATGTAGAAAGGTCTATAGAAGATAGATTTAGAATAATTGTCTTAGTCTGTTCAGGCTCCTATAACATAATGTCATACACAGTGGCTTATAAACAGCAGAAAATGATCTCTCACAATTCTGGAAACTGGGAAATTCAGGATCAGGGCACTGGCAAATTCAGAGTCTGGTGAGAGCTTGCTCCCTCATAGATGATGCTTTCTCCCAGAGTCTTCTCATGGTAGAAGGAACAAGGGAGCTTTCTTAGCACTAATTCCCTTGCATAATTACTTCCCAAAGGCTCCATCTCCCAATACCATCACCTTAGGGGTTAGGATTGCAATATATAATTTTGGAGGGACACAAACGTTCAGACCATAGCAATAATGCTTTAAGAAATCTACTGTTTGTATTCTTTTCAAATGGAACAGTAATTAAAGTACTGTTGAGAATGGTAGTATGTGGCACCGAAAGAGAGAAAACATGTTAGGTCATATGTATACTACACATATCTTACAAGTTTTTCACTATGTAAAAGGTAAAATTATGTAGTTATATATACCTGGGATTATTTTGTTTGTTATATTTTACTGGGAAACAGTACACTATCAAGTCAATCTAATTAGGCTAAGTATGACATGGGCAAGAAGACAATGATTTGGGCTGAAAGGTACTTAGTCACACAAGCATGACATAAAGGAAGAAAAAAAATATTAGCACACTGCAACCATTAGAGAGAATGAGGAACTGCAGGGGAGTTTTTAAACGTGTGCAGAACACAAGACTGAAGCCATATGGAAAAGCATTTGTGGATAAAAGCATGCAAAACCAACAAGTTCTCAGTTATATTCTTCACCAGTTATATCTTCACCATAAACATACCGTCTGCCTTAACAACTGCTCTCTTCATTGCACTCATGCTCCTTTTTGACAGCAGAGAGGTTTGACCCTAAGAGTATAAGATAAGGGGATGCAAGACTCTATCTACAGATTCATCATTTTAGATATGAGTGGATATAAATTCCTTTCTATCAGGAATTTTTCAGTGAAAGAAAGCATTTCTTAAAATAAAGGGCTAGTAATTTCAGAACCTCCTCCACTGAGAAGACCACTCATTTATGAATCAATTACCAGATCTACTTTAATTGAAATTATCCTGATCTATTTCCAATAGACTGGGAAAATGATAGGTTTGTTAGAATAGAGTTCTCCCAAACAATTAAAAAAATTTTTTTCGACGTATGTTAAGATTATTAGGGAAAAGAAAAGTGTAGACTCAACTCTTCTGGGAAACCTAGCAATCGAATGGACAGGAAGACTTGACAGGAATAACAGGAGGCTGTTCTTTGAAGTTGTATTTGGCAAAGCTTCGAGACTGGCAAGTAGCTAAGAGACATCTTCTCTCTTTTGTTGAAATCTTGGGACCAGATGTACTTGAGAATTTAGATAACTTTTTAGATAAAGAATGTTTATGGCACAGTTGCTTTATAATATATAACTATACACAGATGGGTCTGAGGTAGCATCCTGTAATCAAACACATTAACATTTCTGTAGTGATATGTGACTTTAGAGTCACATTAAGTTATATAAATATGAACTCTAAATAGCCTCATGTCACCTCAGGACAGGTTCTGCCTCCAAATAAGATGTCTCAAGCTTATGAAAAAAGACTCAAATTTTGGAGACTTTGGGAATTTGGAATAACAGCTAAGGACTGTCAACCGTAAGAACAAAAATTACTGTTATTATTTACTACAATTACTATTGTTAATATCACTTCATTTACTGCTTATTATGTGGCAGGCAAAAAATAAATAGTTTATTAAATGCTTTCTAAATCCTCTCGACAGTATTTTAGATGCATAATAAAACCTCATTTTCAGAAATTAAGAGTTGGGCACCCAGTAAGAAGCAGAGTCAAGATTCTATTCTATGAATGTTCAACTCAAAATCCATACTTTTTTCTACTAATATATATATTTTATATTAAATATTAAAATATTTAACATAACTTTTTAAAATATGTGTATTAAAATATTTAATATAAATATTTAAAATAATTGTGTTAAATATTTTATATTAAAATATTCTATTTATATAATATATAAAACATATTTTTTTTTATATATATATATATATATATAACTTTCCATTACTTTCTTCCTTTTATTGAACACATATTTACTGAATGCCTTCTATGTGCCAAACATATTTTTTTTTTGACACTGGAGAGACAATGGGAAACAAAACAAATGTTCATAGAACCTATATTCTAATGGGGGAGGGACAAATAAAAATAGATTTTAAAAACTATAAACTATAGTAGTAAAAATAATATAGGATAAGAAAATAATAAGTAATGCTGTGGAGAGACAGACATATTTGCTATCGGGTGGTAAGAAAGGGCCTCCCTAAGGCCTTTGATCTGAGATGTGAGTGAATTGAGGGAAGTGTGGTAACTGGGGAAGAGCATTCCAGGCAGAGGGAAGAGGAAATGCAAATGACCTGAGGTGTAGGGCTGCCAGATAAAATACCAGTATGCTCCCTGTGATGCCACTGTGTCCCTGTGTGTTGCCAGTAGGCACCTTGTAATATTCGGAACATATTTCTGCTTGAAAAGTTATTTGATATTTATCTGAAATGCAAATTGAAACCGGTGCTTTGTATTTTTTATTAATCTGGCAACCTACTTCGGCAAAAATCTGTTTGGTCTATTACAGGGACAGCACAAAAGGCTGAGCAAGGAGGCCAAGGTGGTTAGAACAGAGTATCAGGAGGAGAGAAACTGAGGAAGAGACTGCCTGTCATGGTAGTCACATATGGCTATTGAGGACTTGAAATGCAGCTGATCAACAATGAGATGGGCTGTGAGTATAAAATACAACCTGAATGTCAAGGATTTAGTATGAAATTGAAGGTGAAATACCTCATTAACAATTTTTACATTGATTATGTGTTGAACTGATAATATTGGGAGTGTACTGGGTTAAAGTAGATTATTGAAATTAATTTCACTTATTTCTTTTTAACATTTCTACTAAAAACTTCAAAATTACATATGTGACTCACATTGTATTACTATTGAATAATGTTAAAAAAGAAAGAAAATGGCTAGGGGAGGAAGGTGACCACACAGAGCTCTGGAGACCATGGTAAGGACTTTGGACTATACTTCAGTGGGTGGAAAGGTATTGGAAGGTTTTAAGCAAAAGAGTGACAGAATCTGATATATTTTAAAATAATCACTGGGATTGTTGCCTTCAGTCCTCTCCAGTGAACCCCCAACTAAGGTAACTTAAACATAAATGCTTCTTCAGGGCAACTACTGATAGTCCCTACAGAAATTATCATTTATTCTCTCACCTTGTTTCCCAGGCCCCAGGCTAAGTCACCACATTGACTTCAATTTACCAGCACAACTGACTTATGGCCTGTTGCTCCAGAGTCACTGATTCAAAATTATTCTTGGAGAACCTACCATGTGCCAGGCACTATTCTAGGTGCTATAAAAGAAGGGATATAGCTGTAAGAGAAGGGAAAGAAAGGAAACTTATGTCTCACGGGGTTTATATTTTAGTGGATACAGTCTATAAATAAACAAAACAAAAATAAAGCCAAAAAAATGAAAAATATATATACTAGATTAGATTTAAAGTGGTATGGTAGAAAATAAAACAAATGATGGTTAGGGAGTACTGGAGTAGAGTGGGTTATTTTCATTTTAAATACAGTAATAGAGACTGTCGTACAGAGTGAAGTCAGTCAGAAAGAGAAAAACAAATATTATATATTAATGCATATATGTGGAATCTGAAAAAATTGGTATACACGATCTTATTTACAAAGCAGAAATAGAGACACAGATGGAGAGAACAAATATATGGATACCAAGGGGGAAAGGGGTGGTGGGATGAACTGGGAGACTGGGATTGACACACACGATTAATACTATGTATAAAATAGATAACTAATGAGAACCTACCGTATAGGTTATAGCCCTAAAACTGGGATCTGTACAAAAAAGGGCCTAGGTAGCATCAAGTATGTACATGAGTTTCCACTAGTGTGTATGGGAAAATGTTACATTTTCTCACTGCTCTGTGGTGACCTAAATGAGAAGGAAATCCAAAAAAGAGGGGGTATATGTATATGTACAGCTGATTCACTTTGCTGTACAGTATAAAACTAACACAATATTGTAAAGCAACTATACTCCAATAAAAATTTTTTAAAAAAGAAAAAAAAAGAGTAATGATTGGAAGGCTTCATATGAAGCAGGGCAGTGAGGGACCCACATACATATTGGGGAGAAGAGAGTTCCAGGCATAGAAAACCCAGATGTGTTCTGGAGATATTGTCCCTTAACATGTTTTCTGATAAAAAGGTCCAATGATCCAATATGTTAGGAAAACACTGCAAACTACATCCCTGTCTTAGAGATTCCTAATGCACATTGGCACTTTAAAGGCTTTGAGAAGTCCTGAGGTAAGAAACCCATAGAACCTTGTTTAATCCACAATTTCCCAAATATATTTGGATAAGAAATATCCAAATAAAGAAATATCCTTTTATTCATGTAACACATGTTCGTATGTATCAGACTTAGTGAGCCATGGAGTCTGCTGCGACCTGAGCACGGCCAAGGGAGAAACGCCCGTGTGCATTTGTGCTGTCCTTCCAGCACCCCTCCACCCTAGCACACTTAGGGTTTTCATAAAGTGTTAGCCCTACCTAAGATGATCTTGAACTCAAACTCCTCCAAACAAAGCCTAACGCTGTGCCCTGGCCCCATCTTTTCACTCACCTACTTCTTATCCCTTTCCTTCCTAACAGAGAGGAGCTATGATAGCTCCATCAAGCTAATATTCTCTCTCTATCTTTCTCCAACATTGAAAATAACCTACTTTACCATCTTTTCCTCCTCTCACTACCTAATTTTCCTTTATTAATAATTTCCAAAACTTAATAAAAACGTAAATAACAAAATAAAGCAGGCTATGACATCATCAAAGGAATATCACCAAAGTAAAAGTGTGAAATAAATTCTGTGGCAGGTGAGCTCACTGGCAGCTGGGGAGGTTCACAAAACATAGATGCCTCACAGGGATGCTTGAAAGGCTGGTCACACTAAAATAAACAGAGAATAGGAATGGGGGTTCTGGAAAACCGGGATGCCATGTTCTAAGCAGAGAAACAGCCATCATTATCATTATCCAAATCTTTTGTTCCTCCCATTAGAAATGACCTTCCCCCAGGGCTTTAAGTAACAAATTCTGTATTTAACATGCACCTTTATGTTATAAACATATTCATATCTGTCTGTTCCATTATAGTTTTTCCTTCATTAAATGTTCAAAGGACAGCAGCATTCTCAGGTATTTACTTTTGCTAAGGAAATGTCAAAACAGAGAGAAGAAAGTTGTCCATTTCTTCTTGAGGCTTCTGAGGCAAGAGAGGGACTTTCTATGTTCAGAGGAAACTATGTGTTTAAAAAATACTAAAAGAACCTAAGACAGGATTTTGATATGTTGTGTCCTGCCACTAACTGGCCTGTAACAGTGACAAACTCTTTTAATGTCTTTGGGTTTGGGTTTCCTCATATGTAAAAGAAGAAGCAGTGATCTAAACCAGGGGTTGGCAAACAGCAACTAATAGGCCAAATCCAGCCACCAACTGTTTTTACGCATAACATTTTATCGGAGCACAGCCATGCCCACTTGTTGACGTATTGCCTATGGCTGGTTTCCTTCTACAATGCAGAGTTGAAGGAGTTGAGTAGTTGGGACAGAGACCATATGGTTCATGAATTTAAAATATTCACTCTTTGGCCTTATAAGAAAAAAATCTGCTCAGTAAATTTTCTGCCAGCTCTGACGTCCAGTGATACAGATTCTCACCCCACGAAAGGCTTAATTGTTGTCTTTGGAATACAGGTGTTAGGAGTAGACTAAATGGCCTGAGCAAACCACCCCAATTTAAATATTTCATGTGCCTTTAGTCGATCACTTTTGCCACGCACAGCATTTTGACAATGAACCACACACCAAATTGCTATAACTAGTGCCAAGGAAACACATTTTGAAAACAAAGCGTGCTTTCTGGTCCATGCCTTATGAAAATGTATGATGTGAATTCGCTCTCAAATAAGGTGTGTGTTGTGCTATGTCTCCAGCTTTGAATCCCAGAAACCACAACATTCCTCAACTCAGCCTCCTCCATAGAGGAGAGACAGCTAGCCTTGCCAACCAGATGAACAAACCCTGACATTTTATTTATTTTGCTTTCTGGAAACACTCACTCAAAGGGAAAAGGGTCCCCAAATTTTCTGCAGCTGCTGCCTGGATCATTTTTAAAAAATATACCCAAGGAAGCTGTCTGGGTGGCCGCGGAGAATGGATGAATCAGCCTGAATTTCACATACTGGGTGCTTTGAACAGTTCACAGTGATAAGATTATCCACAGGGTCCTGAGCATGTCTGGCAGCCCACTCACAACCGCCTACATACTATGACCAAGGATTTGCTACAATACCAAAGGGATTTTCCTGAATGATGTTCTCCCTTTAACATTTAACCCAATACATTGAAAGACAAGCTACTATTCCAGCTTTGACATCAGAGAAGATTTCATTTAGAAAACTGTCAAGAATATAAAAACTCAATCACCAAGTGATTACAAGACCCTAAACCTCAGGGCCTCAAAAAGATTCTAAATTTTACAAGAGAAAATTTTCTCACTGCATCTAGGTGTTTGAGGGAGAGATGTGCATGTCTGTTAAACAGTGACATTACCAAGGTACCCACTTTGAATAGTTAATAATCGCACACAAAATGAAAAAAAAAAAAACAATAACAGACAAGAGAAGTCAATTATAGTGAAACTTTGTAGCAGTTTAACAGGAATCTGCTACTGGTAGATGCTGAGAAGATGTTGATGAGTTCTTTGTGACCCAAAGCTTCCCCATTCAGTCTCTTGGTTCATAAAGGTCATTGGACACCCGAACAGACTCTTGCAGGGATTGGAGCAGGGCTATTTCTTCTCATGGATACCACATCCCTACACATTTTTTAGGTTGAGATAAAAATCTTACAAGACAGGTAAGTATCTTGATGAGAAAATAGTTTTGGGAGTTTAGGATAACTTAGCTGACTACCCCGAGACACTGAGCATCTGGTACACCTGTACCCAGAGATCCAATTCCTGCAATTCTCCTCTCTACGAGGAAAAGGAGAGAAGCAACGTGAAGGGGAATTCAAGAAAACAGATCCCAAACCAGTTCTAACCTCTGCTTCCCCTAGCAACTTCCCCAGAATCTGAAGCTGCTCTTTTGATGCGGAAGGGGGCAAGGCACTGGATTTTCTGTAGGCATCAGTGCCCCCACCTGCAGTGCAGGTGCTTGGAAAGCGACATTGATTGCCGACTCTGTAGTAGGTACTATGAACACACTATTTCATTAATATTATTTCATAGAATTGTCATAGCACTGCAAACTTGGCCTTACTATATGATGATTATCCCTATTTCATGGGTGAGAGGATTTAGTTTCAAACCAAGGAAACTGTCCTTAAGTAACAGATTTAGTAAGTACGTAAGAGATTTGGACTTGTCTCTGTTTGGCTCCCAAACCCTTTGCCGGTCCCACTACACTCTTCCTTCAGAGCCAAGCCTTTAAGAGAAAGCCCTCCCCATTCTCTTTCTTCATCGAGGATGAGAGAACCTTCTGATGTGGAGTGGACAGGGTCTGGAGTTCTCCCCAGAAAGATTGTTGGCACAGGCCTCGGAAGCCCAAAGCTTTGACTTATAAGCTGCTGTATCCTTGCTAGCCGTGTCCTGGAAAGACTGAGCAGGCTCAAGAACAGTTACAGAATTGTACCACTTTACTGTGCTCAGTCTGTCGGGATTCTTGGAAGTGTTGCAACGTATGCTTGCCAACTGATATGCGGAAGTGGATGTGGTCCTTCAACACAGGCGTCTGCACTGCAGGGTGTTGCTTTGCCCAGTGTGCAATTGTGGGGCCTCAGTCACCCTAAGGAATAAAGAGGGGTCACCTCTTTGTTTTCATTCTCAACTCTCCCCCGCTAGGCAGTGGCTAACGCGTCACTGCTCTCAGGCACAGAGCGGTCTCTCCCGCCTGGATCAATAATAAAGAGATGATGCTAAAGCTTTCACAAATCTCAGCAAATCAGACTCATGGGAGACAAGGAGAATCTGAGATAGTGAGAAGTTCAAACTCTACAGTCTTCAAAGAATTACTACTTCAGAGAATATAACACAGGCACACACACACCCATTTGTGTCTACATGTAGGCAAAGAAAGCATTGGAAAGTAGGCACTTGAGAATTTCAGATCTTTTGGGAGTCTATTTTGATGACAGAATGATTTACATGATTTAGTTCTTCTAAAGTACTTGAAAGCCATTTCTTTTCAATGGTAGATGAGAGATCCCACCCTTTTCATCTTGTTTACACTCTTGTTCTGTTTAGAAAATTTTAAATAGAATATACAAAAAGGCACTCAGTCTAAAGTGGTTCATCACAAATTTCAAACATGTGAGACCTGATTAATCAGATCTTATAGGAATGAAGGCATCTCTGAGAAAAGGTTGTAAACAACCGCTACTTCTCCATTCCAAAATCAGTGTCTTAAAGACCTCTCTGATAAGCCCAATCAAGAGAAGATAAATTCTGAGTAGATAATACAAGGACACCCATGAAAACAGTGACCGCCTCTGTGCAGGGAAACTGAGGGGCTTAAAACAAGATTGGAGGGACACTTACTTAAATACTTTTATGTCCATTGAATTTTAATTCAGGTGCTTGGTCATTCAAAAGAATTGAAATAAAATTTTTGACTTAATATTCAGTGCCACTATTTTTATTTACTACCTCTTTGACAAGGAAGCAGTTTGTTCTATATTTATTCTCCTCGTGTATTTGCCATGACCTTCAATATCTTCAAGGAATCACATCACTCCTTTCCTATCTCTTCACCATGTCCATTTCTACTCACTCATATGCTGCACCCAAAATGTTCTTCAGCACTTTTCACATGATTATACCGTGCATCTGTATTTGGATTATGGCCTTCTAAGGGGATTACCAAGACAGGCTGTATGAGTGTTGGTTTTGATGGCTGACAACCTACGTTAGAATTTTGCCTTCTGCCTCTTACTAATTTTATGCCCTTGGCCAAATCACTAAAAATCTCTAAAGACTCAGTTTTCTCATTTCTGAAAAGAGGATAATAACAGTAATACCTTGCTGAATCGTCAAAACATTAAATAATAATATCTTATTGAATTTTCAAAATATTAAATTTGCCCAGTTCTCTGTACACAGTATTCACTCAATAAACAATAGTTATTATTATGCTTTGTGTTAGTACAGTGCACAATTCTCTCGCTTAGAATTCTTAAATTTCAATAAATCATATTAGTTTAAAAAAACATTTCTGACTGAAGCAAATAGGAAATAAGAAAAAGTAGCATATAGATAGTGATGGGAATTGGAAAAGATGGGCAAATGGTAGCTGTCACCTAGAAATTACATTTCTTCTTCCCCACAGACAAACGAAGAAGGAAGCACACATAAAAACTACATAAGACCACATAAAAACTACATAAGACCATCTCCTTCCACCTTGTTTTTTCTCAAGTTGCTTTCTTGATAGATTGCCAATCAGAGTATGGAGTCCAGGTTCTGTCATTTAGAGGTGGTTTTCATCCTGGGTTTTCCTCCATGGTCCGTTGGTTTTGATCTTTGGTTCCCAGTGTTCCTAATTACTTGGAAGTAATTTCCAGCCTTAGCAGAGCCCAGTTTCCATCATTAGCCACTTGCCTGTCTGGCAAGACCTGCTCCAGAGAGGAAGGGCGTGGAAAAGCTTTCATGGTTGGAGTCAGTAAACGTTACTGAATGTCCAGCTGCGTAGTGTCCTGAGGCAATATGGGGTACATGCCTCTGTCCCAGACTAAAAGAAGTAATAGATCCTGTAGTCTTGCAAAAACATCCAAAATGAAATACAGAAAGGCAAACTCTAGGTTATACAATGGAGGGACTTTGTCTTGTGCAACGTTGGGTTGAAACATACAACCTGGGCCAGTCTCTTTGCTTTCTTCTCTCTTTCTCCTATTTCTCAGTAAATGCCTGACCCATCATTTCTAATTAAAATGTATTTTCTGGCAGGAAGATCATCTGGCACACATATTTTAACCAATTCGCAGATACATAAATAAATAAGTGGGTTTGTCCCCAAACTATTTGGAGTAGTCTGTGGGTGGTCATTCTGAGGTTAGACTGCAGGGCAGGAAACACCCAGCTAACACTTCTCAAAGTGCCACGAAGCCAATTAACTAGTTATACTCAAGACATTCTTTTAATCTCTATGGCAGGGAAATTCAGCCTTGACAGATATAGATTATATTCCACACAGATCTGGGAAAATGTAAACTGTCCACATGTAAGGAACAAAAGAGAATTTCACAATGTGCCAGCAATGAAGCATGATTTTGCCTTTTGTCACAGATTCTGACCCTTATATCTACACCAACTTTTTAGGCTTAATAGTAATATTAAATGCAGTTGAGACAATGCAAACATTTTATATCCTCTGATAAAAAACAAAAGGACATCTTGTTTTGCTGTTGAAACTTGGTTGTTACACCCAGCAGTAAAATGCTCACAGAACACCTGAATTCTGGGAGAAGTGCATCATTCATCATTTTTTCTTTAAATATGCAGAAATATTTTTTCTATCATCTTGTGTCTTTTTATAGGCTTTTAATGATGGGAGAACCTGATAAAATGCAGGCAGACTTTCACATTTAGAATGGATAAGTGGAAGGCAACAAATGCTAAACATGTGTCATCCACCACCAGCCAAGGAATGGCTTTTTATTACATTTTATGAACTCTTCAGATTGACATCGAGTTGGAAGAGCATTCACATTCACACAAGCATACCTTTATTTTGCACACTATTGCTACTAATAATAAACAGCGAATGGTTGGACTAATTCCTCTATGCCTTGTGGAAAAGATTAACTTTCCTGCCATTTGTTTTATATTTTCTGGAAACTGGTAACTCCTAAGGTCATCATGTACAATTTCCCAAATATTCAAAGCCCAGACTCCTATTAAGGAATGCAGGAGATTTATAGACACGGCATCCTCTTCTATGAGGGATGCTTTGGGTATGCCAGGTTTGACATTGTTTTAGCTAGCCACTTAGTCCCCTGGTTCCCAACTGAGCATCAAAATGCCCTGAGATGCTGCAGTGAACTCACAATGGTACTACAAGATATTTTAAATTTTAAATTGGAAATCCAGCTGCTCAACAGCATACAAACCACTAATATTAAGTTGTTTAGGCCCAACTATTTAAAAAACAGAGTGATTAAGCATTTCCTATGGGCTAGGAGTGCCATGAAAGAATTACCATCACACCAAGGGTGTCAGGAATCCAGAAAGTTTGGGAACCGCTACGACAGTCCCATTTATATGAACCCCAAATTCAAAAACATGAACGTATACATGACATCTGATACATTCCATATGCTGGAAAGTGTATTATGGAGAATAGAGGATCCCTCACTTATATAACAATTATGGGGGAAAAAGTTGCAGAACAGGGTCTCAACTGTCTCTTGATCTCTATGCTGACTGTTGTTTCCAGTATCCTGAGGACTCCCCTTGGAGGGAATAAATAAACAGTTCCCAGCAAGGAGGAATCACAGAACCTGGGCGGTGTGCTGTATGCTTTTCAGCAGAGGAGGCTTTGAAAACAGAAGTGAGATGACATCTATTGAGTCTCATTCCATCTTGTTCTCTAACGTAACTCTGGAAGAGCTTGAGCAGTCCCTTTGAAACAACTTGCTCTGGAAAAAAATTGTGTAAGACCACAGATGCCTACAGTTTCACAAGGATGACGCTCAGTGTAACCATTAAGCCCTACAGGAAAGTGTGATCTGTTTAAGAAGCAAGAGACACTTGGGATCGAGAAACTTGGGGAAGTAAATTTGACCCAAGGTATTGCAGGCAGGTCTGGAATATCAATATCAGTGGTTAAAAGATAAAAAACTTTGGCCACAATCCTACGAGGAACAGATGATTGAATTAGGACACTGGAGTTACAAAAACACTGTCAGTAGGCCAGTGAAGCCTTGGCAGGGAGAAGAAACTTCGGGGCAGATGCAAGCATATCTCTTGATTCCACTATGATGGTGCCACCTTGGAGTTAGAGGATTAATCTTTTACTTTACAATGACTACTTAACGAGCCATTTATTTCTTAATAGTTAATTCTATAAGATTTTTGGAAGAGAAAACAAACTGTGACTAACCTCAAATCCAACCCTACTCTTGTAGCTCTGTCCCAAGGAAAAAAACTGATTAGTGACATTGTAGCATCAAAACTAAAAGAGAGGGCTTCCCTGGTGGCACAGTGGTTAAGAATCCACCTGCCAGTGCAGGGGACACGGGTTCGAGCCCTGGTCCGGGAAGATCTCACATGCTGCAGAGCAACTAAGCCCGTGCACCACAACTACTGAGCCTGCGCTCCAGAGCCCATGTGCCACAACTCCTGAAGCCTTGGCGCCTAGAGCCCGTGCTCTGCAACAAGAGAAGCCACCACAAAGAGTAGCCCCTGCTGACTGCAACTAGAGAAAGCCCGCACACAGCAACAAAGACCCAACGCAGCCAAAAATAAATAAATAAAATAAATAATAATAAAATTAAAAAAAAAAAAACTAAAAGAGAGAATCATGCCAGGAACTAGGCATGGGTCATGAGTCTCTTCCTTTGGGTGCCTCTCTATTCAATTTCTAACTGTACCCCCAGGCTGTGTGACTCCTTTTGCTCCTAGGATAATTTCTTCCAAGAAATTTCATTCAGTTCCTTCTTGGCTTTACAGGCCACCGATCTACTGCTGAATTACAAACTTCTATCTCCAACCCAGACTTCTTCCCTGAACTCCAGATTCATGTATCCAATTATCTAGTTAACTATCTAATACATGTTGCAAACTTAACATGTGAAAACAGACATCTTCATTCTCAGATCCCAAACCTACTCCTCTCCCAGCCATTATAAATGGCACTTCCACCCACTCAGTTGCTAACCAAAAACTTACTGATTGCTCTCATTCTCTTATTCCTTATAGCCAATCCATCTGCAAGTTCTTTGCACTGCACTGCCAAAGGCTCTCATAATCTCTCTACTTCTCGCCAGGCCATCTGCCACCATGCACCATCTCTTGCCAGGATCAACAAAATGGCCTTGAAACTCACTTCTCTCTTCCATTCTTGTCCTCCTCCATCCAATTTTATACATATAATCTTTAAAACATAATTGAGATCACTTCACCTCTCTATGGAATCCCTACTCTGGTCTTTCAAATGCACTAGATTAAAACAGGAACCCCTTAGCCACATCTGAGGTTCCTACATAATCTATCCCTACCAAACCAGCAAAACTCATGTGTTAGCAATCTCCTCTTCAGTCTCTCCATGCGTGTCACACTCATCTTTCTTTTCATCAACGAAAACAAGCTCATTCCCACCACAAGGCTTTGTAGTGCCGGTGTTATTTTCCTAAAATGTTAATGCTTCTGTTCTTCACATGCCTGCCTCCTTCTTGCCATTTGTGTCTCATTTTAAATGTCATCTCTTCAGAGACACCTTCTGTGTCCAGCCAATTCCACACATCCTCCAGTCACTCCCTATCATCATCTCAAAGCAATGGCCACTACTCGAATATCTAATTATTTATTTACTTGTGTACATTTATTTTCGGTCTTGATCCTACTGAAATATAAGCTCCAGCAGTATAGGAAATTGTCTCCTTTCATGACCAGGTACTCTGCTCAGCACATGGTGAGTGCTCAGAAAATATTCACTAGAAGTCCTTGAACGAAAACATGGTTATCTCAGGCTATCTCTCCTGTTTTGCTAGTTACATATGTCTTCTCTAATGGTCACTTGTAGACATGATTACTAAAGCTCACATCTCTTCAAACTTAACACAAATGAGAATAAACAAATAATGGAAGATGAGAAAAGAAAATTAGAAATGGTGCTACAATTCCATCTTATAATTAAGCTGATGGTTGTATTATGATATTAAAGAAAATGTTCTTTGTATAGCTGGAAAATGAATGACAGACATATTCATTTAAAAATGTGTATTTCTTGAGTTAAAAAACAGTTTCTACATATTCATCAGAAAATTTTCAAAAGTAGTTTCACAGGCCTTGCTTGGTATAATATACAGAACCAGAACACAGAATATTTTAATCTATATTTTAAAAGATCAACATTAACAACATAAATGAATATAAATAGCCTCTATTATGCTCTCCTCCTCAGAGACAGGTAAATAGTAGCACAGAATTTTATTAAGTCCAATTAAATTCTTGTATTTCTCAGAAATATTAAGAATTGCTACTGGCATGTTTATTCTTCTGCTTGAATGAAATGTTATTTAATTTTTTTTTTAATTACAGCATAGCTATTACTAGAGTAAGCACCTAAGGTACTATACATACTACACTATAATTTAATGCAGTTTTAAAGGATGAACAAGACATATCCCTTCTTGTGAGAACCTCTCATCATGTGAGAACACGCTATTCACATGCCATGCTTACTCTATGCATCTTTTCTCTTTCCAAATTCAAGTTCTGTTCTATAGATGGGACAGAAAATAGTGTTCATTTTCTTGAAAAGAGACGTGAGAAAGTGAAAACCCAAGAACTAAAGGGAAAAGCCTTCTTCACTACCAGAAACATAAAATCTTTACTTCATGAAAACTTCTGAATATTGTAATCTACTTCTTCAACCACTGCCAGTTTTCAAATTTTAAATTATATTTTCAGATCGGGGGGGAATAAGATGCTTAAGAATATTATGGACAGTTTTCAGCAGTAGCTGAGACTGTACAGTTATTCTTCTTTTACTAAATATATTAGTAAAAAACTAAAGAAAAAACTGATGAGATAAGGAGAGTTAGAAGCCTTAAATATTGAAGGTTTAAAAATGAAATCAAGTTACATAAATGTAAAAGCTCTATTCTGATTTTATCATATCATTTAAGCTAAATGTCATATATATGCCATGGTTCTTATTTTATACACACACACAGACACACACACACACACACGTGCCCCTGTATGTATAGTTTTATATGTGTAATTAGCTATAGTTAGAAATATCCTGAAAATTTGAGAAGTCTTTCCCCCAAAAGATCATTTGAATACCGTGTAATTTACCACCACACTTCCAGCCTCTCACTTCCCTGGACTCCCATCTCACATTTCATCTTGCTTTAGCATTCACAGGCCCAAAGCTTCACATAGCTTCAAACACTATTAAGACTAATTCTCAGAAATGACATCAACACGATGGAGGCAAAGGAGACCACAACCTCTGCCTCTCCACAAAGATCAGCAATTAGACAGTTATCCACATACAAAAACAGCTCTGGGAGGGCTCTGGAGTCCACTTAAGAAACTTCAGCAATACAGTAGGAAAAAAAAAGCAAAATACAAAACTGAGAGTAACTACACAAAAAGAGAAGGAAGACAGCTTAGTTTTGCCTTCATCATCCCATCCCCCCAAGTCAGCAATGCTCAGCACCAAGAGAGAATGCCCCAGGAAGAAAGACTTTCCCTACCAGGAAAGGAAGAGTGGGGTAAATGACCAGCTTCCTCAGCCTTTTGGGGCACCGTACAAAATTCCCACTTTGATTTCACCCCGCTCAGACCAGCAAGGCTGAGATCCATAGAGACAGCTAGGAACAAAGAAAAAAAAGCAGGGATGCCAGTAGCAGCCGTCTACTGGGAGTACTCGTGGTTCGCAGCGACTTACTTTGCAGATAAACTCAGCAGCTTTTGCCCCTGAAGAAAGAACAAATGGCCACCACAGCTGCGGTGGACCCCCTGGAGATTTCACCAGCTTTCACTCCGCAGGGACTCACATGGGCTGGCACTGGCTGCCTGAGTCTCTCCCCCTTCCCTTCCCAGCCCTCCCCCCACCCCCTGCAAGAGCCCACGAACTACACCAGCAGCCAGCCCAGGCCTCTGCAGCTATGTCAGTGAAAAACACCAGCCTAGACCCCTGCAGCTGAACCCCATCACCAAATATGTGCTCAGAGCTAGTCACTCTGGCTATACATCTGCACACTGCCAGCCTGACACCTGTCACTAGCCTCTACTACCATTCCCGTTCCTAGGAGGAGACTGAAGCCACGTAAAAGAATGTATGCCATAGCCAGGGCCCCCACAGTTGCTTGTGGCCCCATATCAAACCCTATATTCTGTCACTGGCTGTAACAGCTGGGCCTACCTGTAGCTAGCCCCTCCAGATGTTCACCCAAATACTCCCTACTCAACCCCCATCACCAACATCCACTGCCACGCATCCTTGGCAAGACACAGCAGACATGGTAGTTCATGCTGATAAACAGGGCTGCTGAAGCTACCAGTGTGCCTTCAGTTGGCCTAAGCCCTTGCTGCTTGCCCTGGTCCCAACCACTGCTTGTGTTTATGTAACAGGTCCATACCACTACACAGGCACATACAGCCACTTGGCCCCTACAGCCAAGTGTGTGCATTCCACTGGACCCTGGCCACCACCACTGCCTGGGTCTCTAGCTGCTGGATCTAGAATTCCCAACAGCCCTTGTAGTCACTGTGGAACACATTGCATTTAGCCATGTAGACAAAGTCAGGTATACCAAATACTGTGAAATTCAGATAGAAAGTTAAACAAACTAGTAACTCTATAAAATAATAAGTAGCTAATAATTGCATAATGGAAAGCATGCTGGCATGAGAGTGGTAAATCATTTATAAGAACTAATTCCACTATACTGATTTTTATTAATGTTGATTTTCATTCATAATTTAATTTAAAAATCATGTATAGATAGCCTAAGTAGACAACGAAAGTTCTGCAATAATCAAATTGGACAGAACATCATTTTAAACATTAACAAATATGTACAGATAAGCATAAGATTTTAAACATCAAGAAGAAAAATGCCATAGACTAGTGGACAAGAGTTGTTTTTGAAAAGATAAACAAAATGGATAAATCTTTAGGTAGACTAAGAAAAACAGAGAGGAGACTAAAATAAAGTCAGAAATGAAAGAGGAGATGTTACAATGGACACCACAGAAATACAAAAGATCGTAAGAGACTTCGATTGACAGTTAAATGCCAACAAATGAGATAACCTAGAAGAAACAGACAAATTCCTAGAAATAAAGAACCTACCGAGACTGAATCATGACAAAATAGAAAACATGAATGGACAAATAACAAGTAAGGAGATTGAATCTAAAACCTCTCGACAAAGAAAAGCCAAGGACCAGATGGCTTCTTTGGTTAATTCTACCAAACATTTAAAGAAGAAGTAATGCCAAGTCTCCCAAATTATTCCAAAACACTGAAGAGGAGGAAAACTTCCAAATTCATTGTACAAGTCCAGCATTATCCTGATACCTAAGTCAGAAAAGGATACTACAAGAAAAGAAAATTACAGGCCAATATCCCTGATGAATATAGATGCAAAAATCCTCAACAAAATACTAGCAATCCAAATTCAACAGCACATTATAATGATCAAACATCATGATCAAGTGGGATTTATCTCTGAGATGCAAGCAAGGATGGTTCAACATACACAAATCAATAAATGTGATACACCATACCACACAACAGAAGGAAAGACAAAAATCGTATGATCATTTCAATAGATGCAGACAAAGCATTTGACAAAATTCAACATCTTTTCATGATGAAAATTCTCAACAAAGTAGGTATAGCGGGAATATACCTCAACATAAGAAAGGACACATAGGACAAGCTCACAGCTAATGTCATACTCAATGGTGAAAGGCGGAAAGCATTCCCTCTAACATCAGGAATAAGACAAGGGTGGCCATTCTCATCACTCTTATTCAATATAGTATTGGAAGTCGTGGCTAGAACAATAAAGGGCATCTGAACTGAAAAATAAAAATTGTTTCTATTTGCAAATCACATAATATTATATACAGAAAATCCTAAAGACTCCACCAAAAAAACTATTAGAAATAATAAATGAATTCAGTAAAGTTGCAGGATACAAAATCAATATACAAAAATCAGTTGCAATTCTATACACAAACAATGAACTATTAGGAAGCAAAATTAAGGAAACAGTTCCATTTACAACTGCATCAAAAAGAATAAAATACCTAGGAATAAATTTTACCAAGGAGGTGAAATGTCTACCCACTGAAAACTATAAGACATTGATGAGAGAAACTGAAGACACAAATAAATGGAAATATATCCTGTGTTGATGGATCAGAAGATGGCTAAAATGTTGATATTGCCCAAAGCCATCTATAGATGCAATGCAGTCTTTATGAAAATTCCAATGGCATTTTTATACAGAAATAGAAGAACAATCCTAAAATTCATATGGAACCACAAAAGACCCCAACTATCCAAAACATTTTTGAGAAAAAACAAAGCTGTAGGCATCATACTTTCTAATTTCAATCCATACTACAAAACTATATTAACCAAAACAGTATGCTCTTGGCATACAAACAGACACATAGGCCAATGGAAGAGAGCTGAGAGCCCAGAAATAAACCTTTGCACGTATGGTCAACTAATACTTAACAAGGGAGCCAAGAAAACTCAATAGGAAAAGCATAGTCTCTTTAATAAATGGTGTTGGGAAAACTAGATAACCACATGCACAAGAATGAAATTAGACCCCTTTCTTACACACCTCACAAAAAACTGGAAATGTGCTAAATACTTAAACATAAAAACTGAAACTGTAACAATCATAGAGGAAAGCATAGGGGAAAATCTCCTTGATACTGGTCTTGCCAAAAAATGTTTGGCTATGACACTGAAAGCACAAACAACAAAGGCAAAAATTAGTAAGAGGGACTACATCAAGCTAACTACATTTCTTTTGCTGTGCAGAAGCTTGTTAGCTTCTGCACAGCAAAAGAAATGATCAACAAAATGAAAAGGCAATGTAAGAAATGGGAGAAAATATTTGCAAATCACATATCTTATAAGAAGTTAATATCCAAAATACATGAACTCATACAACTCTATAGAAAAAAAAATTTTTAAATGGGCAGAGGAACTGAATAGACATTTTTCCAAAGACAGACACACAAATGGTACATGTTCACTACAGTATTGCTTACCATATCTAAGATATGGAAAAAACATAAGTGGTCATCAATGGATAAATGGACAAAGAAGATGTGGTCTGTATATACAAGGGAATATAATTCAGCCAAAAAAAGAAGGAAACCCTGCCATATGCAACAACATATGGACTTTGAGGGCATTATGCTAAGCGAAATATAAGTCAGACAGAGAAAGACAAATACTGTATGATATCATTTATATGTGGAATCTAAAAAAGCTGAACCCATAGAAACAATGAGTAGAATGATGTTTACCAGGGGCTGGAGATAGGGAAAATGGTAAGATGTTGCTCAGGAGTGATAAGATGAAAAAGTTCTTGGGATCTGATGTGCAGCATGTTAATTAGTGTTAATAATACTGTATTATATAGTTGACAATTGCCAAGAGAGTACCTTTAATGTTCTCACCACAAAAAATAAATAGTAATTACATGATGTGAATGAGGTGTTAGCTAACAGTATGGTGGCAATAATTTTGCAATATATATCAAATCAGCATGCAGTACACCTTACTCTTTCACAATGTTATATATTAATCATATCTCAATACAGCTGTAAAAAAATAAAAAGACTATCAGTTCTACTTACCCAAATCACTTAATACACCTCCAATAACTGCCATATAAACTTATCCCAAAAAAAGTTTTCATAAAAACAGCAATCCCACTCCTGGGCATATACACAGAGAAAACGATAATTCAAAAAGATACATGCACCCCAATGTTCATTGCAGCACTATTTACAATAGCCAGGTCATGGAAGCAACCTAAATGTCCATAAATAGAGGAATGGATAAAGAAGGTGTGGTACATATATACAATGGAATATTACTCAGCCATAAAAAGAACAAAATAATGCCATATGCAACAACATGGATGGACCTAGAGATTGTCATACTAAGTAAAGTCAGACAGAGAAAGATAAATATCATATGACATCACTTATATGTGGAATCTAAAAAAAAAAAGGGTACAAATGAACTAATTTACAAAATAGAAGTAGAGTCACAGATGTAGAAAACAAACTTAGGGTTACCAGGGGATGAGGGGAGGAAGGATAAATTGGGAGACTGGGATTGACATATACACACTACTATATATAAAAATAGATAACTAATGAGAACCTGCTATATACAGGGAACTCTACTCAATACTCTCTAATGGCCTATATGGAAAAGAACCTAAAAAAAAAAGAGTGGATATATGGATACCTATAACTGATTGACTTTGCTGTATACCTGAAACTAACACAACATTGTAAATCAACTATACTCCAATAAAAATTAAAAATATATATATACTTTTGTATTAATTTGCTAGAGCTGCCATCACAAAGTATCAAAAAGTGGGTGGCTTTAACTACAGAAATTTATTTTCTCACAGTTCAGAGGATAGAAGTCCATAACTAACATGTTGGCAGGGTTGGCTTCCTCTGAGGCATCCTCGCTTGGCTTATAGATAAATGGCCATCTTCTCCCTGTCTTTACATAATCTTCCCTCTTTGTATGTCTGTGTTCTGTATTCCTCTCCTTATATGGATACCAGTCATATTGGGTTAATGACTACCCTAATGACCTCATTTTAACTTAATTACCTCTTTAAAGACCCTATCTCTACACAGAGTCACATTCTATATGAATGTTTCAGAGAGACACAATTCAGCCCATAATAACCTTAAATGAATTTTTCAAAAGATAATTAGAAATAAAAGTCTATAAAATAAACAACTTCCGAATATCTTAATAAGAAACAGATAATACAAATGTACTTTAAAGTATCTGTGAATTACACAAAATTCAAAGTAGTTTCATGAAGAACATTAGAACACGGTTCTCTGCCACTTTGCTTCTTATCCTTCATACCTGAGGGAAGTTATGTTCTTTCATCATTCATTTATTAAATGATACATCCCAATCACATACCTAACTGATTTCAAAAAGATTAAAGACTATATGATCTACTTTTACAAAAACGGAATGACATAAAAATATTTTCTCAATTTTGAGTTGATTGCATTCAGAATACTCTTATTTAAAATGGTAAGTCACAAAAAAAAACAGTTTTAAAGAACTTCTTTCCTTAATTACAATTGGGCACATGTTTGAAGACAGCTGAATACAGAATACAATAAGCTAAGGAATACTGAGGCATACATGTTAATATATAACTGTAAGAATGATGCAGGTTACAAAATCAACATATGTCTTTTTAAATTTTTACATTTCAAGTACATAACTAAAAGCTGAAGACATTTTTGGTTTGTGTATGATAAAAGAACACCATTTTTTATTCCTAGAATGATAAGAAAGAACTTATACCAATGTTTAGCTTCAAGCGTTTCAGGCAATCATAAATTCCCCCTTGCTTTCTTTTTACTAGATATTTGCTGCCTAAAAAGTGACTTTCCAGCCAACTGAAGCCCATCCATTAAAGTATTTCATTTTACAATTTTACTAATTGGGATATAAAAATTTATGAAATGCTTTAATACTTATTTTCTTTCTTCCCTCTTAAGGAGAGAACATGTATCCCCATTCTTTGAGTTTTCACAAGTAGGCATTTCCCTAAACACTTTCAGCATCCTGCCCAGTCCCTTACTCTTCCCTGTGGATTTGGAATGAATCACCTGTTAAGTAGGTGTCAATGCTTCTCAACTGAATTGAGCTAATATCTGAAAAGTACTTCAGAACGAGAGAATTGGCTTTTTCTCCCCTCTCCACAACACACAAAAAAGGTAGTGATTCTTTGTAACTACATTTGCCATTTCCCATAGGTAGGCTGTATTAATGTCTAAATTGAGGAGCAAGCAGAAATATAAATCCCGCTTATCTATCAGACTTTCCCCATGTCCCCCAACATAGCTATATCAGTCATATAGGTGATATTCACATCTTCATCTATCTAACTCCTCTGATCTCTCCATTGTTTCTGAATCTGAGCAGGATAGAGGAGCATTATTGGTTGGATCCTATCAAAACCCATCACCCAGTTCATTGGCCAGGAACACTGAAAAATACATAAGGAGTAGAATTTGAGGAGACAAAATAATGTTCAATGTTTGAGGTTTGTCATGTGATGAAGCTAGCATATGAGGCTTTACACCTTGGGCTTCTGCACGTGTAAACCATGAAAGTTCTTAATCTTGGCATTTGTAGTAGTTTATATTTTGTCATGCCGCCAGTTATTAAAATGGTTTGGTTAGCTTTTTACCTGGCATGGTCTGAAAGGATTGCTTTTTCTTTTTTTTTTTTTTTTTTTTTTTTTGTGGTATGTGGGCCTCTCACTGCTGTGGCCTCTCCCGTTGCGGACCACAGGCTCCGGACGCACAGGCTCAGAGGCCATGGCTCACGGGCGCAGCCGCTCCGCGGCATGTGGGATCTTCCCGGACCGGGGCACGAACCCGTGTCCCTTGCATTGGCAGGCGGACTCTCAACCACTGCGCCACCAGGGAAGCCCTAGGATTGCTTTTTAAATTGGGTTTAGTAAGCACTGGTCACATATATTTTTATTTTGGTGGATCACTGTAGCTTATCATGACTTTGTCCATATCAGTGGCTGTCTATTGGCAGGAAAATGACTGTTCTGGTGCAGCATTAGGCTCTTTAGGAAGCAGACACAACTAATGGGAATATAACATTATAGGAAAAAAGAGAGTGTCATCTAAAGACTTTAAAATTTTTTAACGTGTGGAATGTTTTTTCCCTACATTTTCCTATGTTTCTCGGCCCGTTCTGCAGGGTGGAAGACCAGAACTTCAATAAGCTGAGTGCTCTAATTCTAGAAAGCACTAGTGATATTGTAGTTTTAAATGATCAGATTTCTTCTTTCAGTTTCAATACTACCAGTTTCAGCTCCAACACGTAAAGAGCTTTGAAGTTGTCACTTCCACCTTTACAACAAGAAGAAAAGCTCAACAAACTGAAAAGTGATGACTTTCCTTGGAGCCATCAGAGATTAGAAGTTGTAGGGCCAACCACCAACAATGAAATCTGGAGAGACAAGCAAGATGAATAAAGAATCACAGCCAAGATCTGCTGACCCAGACTAAAAGCTGCTAGAGCTATAAACTGGTAGGAACACTGAATGGCAGTTTAGACAAACTGTGGAGGCTGCCTGTGGACTGGCATGAGAATGACAAAAATCCTGGGTCCACAGTCTTAGGCGTACCCTCAACACTCATGTGGGGTTTATCTCCAGGAACCACACCAGGTTCTCAGAATGAAGGGCCAAAAAAGAGCCCCTCCCAATTCTAGCAACAGTGGAGAAAAGCAACCATAATAAAATACACCGAAAGGATTCTCCAGGAAAAAAGCCTACTGTATTAACCGTGTCGGGTTTTTTTCTGTATTCTAATGCTTTGACATCTTGAGGCCTTGTTGACCTCTTGCTGGTTTCAAATGCAAACCAACCAATCCAGAGACCACACCCCAACCACCTCCTTTATCAGGATCTCACGCTCTTGGCCAGTATCGATCTACCCTCATCACCCCAACGCCGGGTAAAAGACAACCAGGGATAGCCCCTATGCCCCAGAGTCCACTGAAAGTTTTCAAGGTTGCCAATACTAAGACTGTTTACCCACAGTAACAGACAGCTTTACTTCATCCACTCTTTTCCATGGAAACCATAATAAAGGCTCTTACCCTCCATTCTTCCTTCTTCTGCTGCTTTATGACAGACCTTGGTACTTCCCCATGTACCCCCACACCCCCATGATAGGGCATGTCCCTTCCTCTTGGGAACTGTGAGGAATGAACTATCTTTTCTTTTCTTTCTTTTTTTTGGCCATGCCACACGGCATGTGGGATCTTAGTTCCCTGACCGAGGATCAAACCTGTGCCCCCTACAGTGGTGGCGTGGAGTCTTAACCGCCAGGGAAATCCTCCTAAACTATCTTTTCAATGGCAATCACGTCCAGGTAAGTTGGCCTAACTACATGTCAATTTTATTAATATACTATATTTTAAAACACCTATGTGGTAGGGAAAAGGCTTTACTAGGGCCTACCTCACTCTTCCAATTACTTGAGTTACTACCCAACTCCAGCTCTCACTAACCTTCCTATCTCACATAAGGGGTGGGTGACTGGAGAGACATAAGCCACGAAGCATTTGTGAAGTCATGGCCCTGGAACACAGGCCAACTAAAAGGCTGAGATTTAGTCATAAAATAATAGAACACTTTCCCTCCTCAGCAATTTACCACCATGTCAACAGGACTCCTGTGTAATAACAGTGGATTACAGCAAAGAGTGCTGCAAGGTATAGATTCTATTTAAAGAGGAGCTCTTAGAAGAGCACAAAGAAAACAAGAGGGACAAAATCAAGGACGCTAGAGGAATTTGAAGCCTCTGGCACTTTCAGCTACAGCAAACATTAACTATAGCCCAACTTCTAGTTAGATTAACATAAAACCTTGCCCTGAAAGTCAATACACATGAGTTCCTATTACCCAAGATATCATGTCTAAATTTTAACAAAAAAATCACAAGCCATGCTAAAAAGCAAGGAAAACAATATAGTCTGAAGGGACAAAGGAAGCATCAGAACCAGACCCATATAAGACACAGATTTTGGAATTTTCAGACAGGTTATAATTAATATGTTAAGGGACCTACAGGAAAAAGTAGACAATACTCAAAACAGATGAGTAATGTAAGGTGAGAGCTAGAAAATCTAAGAAAAATCAAAAGGAAGTGCTAAAAATCGAAAACACTGTAACAAAAGAGAAAAATATTTTTGATGGGCTCATGAGTAGACTGGACACAGCAGACGTAAGAGTCAGTGAGCTTGAAGATCCATCAATAGAAACTTCTAAAACTGAAAGGCAAAGAGAAAAAACAGAATGAAAAATACATGGTAAAATTTCAAAAGGTGTAACATATACATAATGGGAGTACCAGAATACAGAGGAAAAAAAAAGAACATTTGAAGTAATAAGGACTGAGAACATTAAACTAGTAACAGACATCCAACTACAACTCCAGGAATCTCAGAGGAAACTCAGCATAATAAATACACACCCCAAAATATTCAATTGCACAAAACCCAAAACAATAAGGAAGATATTAAAAGAAACCAGAGAATACAAAACTTTACCTATAAAGGAATAAGGGTAAGAATTATACTGGACTTTTCTCCAGAAACCTTGCAAGCAAGAAGAAAATGGGTAAAAATATTGAAAGAAAAAAAAAACTTTCAACAACTTCGAATTCTACTTCCAGTGACTTTATCTTCAAAAGTGAAGCAGAAATTGTCTCTCAGATAAGCAAAAGCTGAGAGAATGCATTGCCAGAAGACCTGTCCTACAAGAGATGTTAAAAAAAGCTCTTCAGGGAGAAGGAAAATTATATAGTTACAAAACTTAGATTTACACAAAGACTGTCAGAGAAGGAATAAATAAAGATAAAATAAAATCTTTTATTTTTCTTATTCTTGATTGAGAGCATAAGTGTTTATTTAAAATAATCATAGTGGAGGCATGGTCCTGCTTTCTCGGCTTGGCGAGTCTGTGAGGACGTGAGGTGCCAGGGCCGCCTGGCCACCAGGAGCCAAAGCAGGTCTGAGGAGGGCACCAAGGTAACCCTGGAGACACCTCAGTGCTGGGCAAATGACCACTTCCCTTGGCCCCCAAGTCCCTCCTCCCCCACCTGGCCCCCAGCCCCTGCCTGTCCTGTCTTGTGTGGTACGCTGGCCCACACTAAGGTGCGCTGCAGGGAAACAAGGTTCTTCAGGTTGTGAAGACCAAGACAAAGCCATGTGGATGACAGGGTCTAGGTGCTCTGGCCGGGTGTCAGGCCTGAGCCTATGAGGAGGCAGAGCCGAGTTCAGGACACTGGCCCACCAAAGACCTCCTGTCCCCATGTAATATCAAACAGCGAAAGCTCCCCCAGAGATCTCCATCTCAACACTAAGACCCAGCTCTACTCAACAAACAGCAAGCTACAGTGCTGGACAACCTATGCCAGACAACTAGTGAAACAGGAACACAAACCCGTCCATTAGCAGAGAAGCTGCCTAAAATTATAATAAGTTCATAGACACCCCAAAACATACAACTGGACGTGGTCCTGCCCACCAGAAACAAGATCCAGCCTCACCCACCAGAACAGAGGCACCAGTCCCCTCCACCAGGAAGCCTACACAACCCACTGAACCAACCTTACCACTGGGAGCAGAAACGAAAAACGATGGGAACTAAGAACCTGCAGCCTGTGAAAGGAGACCACAAACACAGTAAGTTAAGAAAAATGAGAAGACAGAGAAATACACAGCAGATGAAGGAGCAAGGCAAAAACCCACCAGACGAAAAAATGAAAAGGAAATAGGCAGTGTACCTGAAAAAGAATTCAGAATAATGATAGTAAACATGATCCAAAATCTTGGAAATAGAATGGAGAAAACACAAGAAACGTTTAACAAGGACCTAGAAGAACTAAAGAGCAAACGAACAATGATGAACAACACAATGAATGAAATTAAAAATTCTCTAGAAGGAATCAATAACAGAATAACTGAGGCAGAAGAACGGATAAGTGACCTGGAAAATAAAATAGTGGAAATAACTACCACAGAGCCGAATAAAGAAAAAAGAATGAAAAGAATTGAGGACAGTCTCAGAGACCTCTGGGACAACATTAAATGCACCAACATTTGAATTACAGCGGTCCCAGAAGAAGAAGAGAAAAAAAAAAGGAACTGAGAAAATATTTGAAGAGATTATACTTGAAAAGTTCCCTAATATGGGTAAGGAAATAGTCAATCAAGTCCAGGAAGCACAGAGAGTCCCATACAGGATAAATTCAAGGAGAAACACGCCAAGACACGGATTACTCAAGCTATCAAAAATTAAATACAAAGAAAAAATATTAAAAGCAGCAAGGGAAAAACAACAAATAACATACAAGGGAATCCCCATCAGGTTAACAGCTGATCTTTCAGCAGGAACTCAGCAAGCCAGAAGGGAGTGGCAGGACATATGTAAAGTGATGAAAGGGAAAAAACCTAATACCAATATTACTCTACCCAGCAAGGATCTCATTTAGATTACATGGAAAAATTAAAAGCTTTACAGACAAGCAAAAGCTAAGAGAATTCAGCACCACCAAACCACTTTACAACAAATGCTAAAGGAACTTCTCTAGGCAGGAAACAAAAGAGGAGAAGACCTACAACAACAAACCCAAAACAATTAAGAAAATGATAATAGGAACAACCATATCGATACCTACCTTAAATGTAAATGGATTAAATGCTCCAACCAAAAGACACAGACTGGCTGAATGGATACAATAACAAGACCCATACATATGCTGTCTACAAGAGACCCACTTCAGACCTAGGGACACATACAGACTGAAAGTGAGAGGATGGAAAAAGGTATACCATGCATACGATAATCAAAAGACAGCTGGAGTAGCAATACTAATATCAGACAACTAGACTTTAAAATAAAAACTACTACAAGAGACAAAAGAGGACACTACATAATGATCAAGGGATCAATCCAAGAAGAAGATATAACAATTGTAAATATTCATGCACCCAACATAGGAACACCTCAATACATAAGGCAAATGCTAACATCCATAACAGGGGAAATGGACAGTACATAATAATAGTAGTGGACTTTAACACCCCACTTTTGCCAATGGAAAGAGCATCCAAAATGAAAATTAATAAGGAAACACAAGCTTTAAATGGTACATTAAACAAGATGGACTTAATTGATATTTATAGGACATTCCATCCAAAAACTGCAGATTACACTTTCTTCTCAAGTGCTCATGGAATATTACCCAGGATATACCATATCTTGGGTAACAAATGAACCTTGGTAAATTTAAGAAAACTGAAATTGTATCAAGTATCTATTCCGACCACAATGCTATGAGACTAGACATCAATTACAGGAAAATATCTGTAAAAGATACATACACATGGAGGCTAAACAATACACTACTAAATAACCAAGAGATCACTGAAGAAATCAAAGAGGAAATCAAAAATACCTAGAAACAAATGACAATGAAAATACGATGACCCAAAACCTACGGGATGCAGCAAAAGCAGTTCTAAGAGGGAAGTTTATAGCAATACAATCCTACCTCAAGAAACAAGAAACATCTCAAATAAATAACCTAAACTTACACCTAAAGCAATTAGAGAAAGAAAAACAAAAAACCCCAAAGTTAGCAGAAGGAAAGAAACCATAAAGATCAGATCAGAAAGAAAGGAAAAAGAAATGAAGGAAACGATAAAAAAGATCAATAAAACTAAAAGCTTCTTCTTTGAGAAGATAAACAAAATTGATAAACCATTACCCAGACTCATCAAGAGAAAAAGGGAGAAGACGCAAATTAATAGAATTAGAAATGAAAAAGGAGAAGTAACAACTGACACTGCAGAAATACTATGGATCAGGAGAGATTACTACAAGCAACTATATGCCAATAAAATGGACAACCTGGAAGAAACAGACAAATTCTTAGACAAGCACAACCTTCAGAGACTGAACCAGGAAGAAATACAAAATATAAACAGACCAATCACAAGCACTGAAATTGAGACTGTGATTAAAAATCTTCTAACAAACAAAAGCCCAGGACCAGATGGCTTCACAGGCGAATTCTATAAAACATTTGGAGAAGAGTTAACACCTATCCTTCTCAAACTCTTCCAAAATACAGCAGAGGGAGGAACACTGCAAACTCATTCTATGAGGCCACCATCACGCTGATACCAAAATCACACAAAGATGCCACAAAAAAACAAAACTACAGGCCAATATCACTGATGAACATAGATGCAAAAATCCTCAAAATACTAGCAAACAGAATCCAACAGCACATTAGAAGGATCATACACCATGATCAAGTGGGGTTTAGCCCAAGAATGCAAGGATTCTTCAAGATACGCAAATTAATAAACATGAAAAACCATATTAACAAATTGAAGGAGAAAAAGCATACGATCATCTCAATAGATGCAGAAAAGCTTTCGACCAAATGAAACACCTGTTTATAAGAAACCCTCCAGAGTGTAGGCATAGAGGGAACTTACCTCAACATAATAAAGGTCATATATGACAAACCCACAGCCAACATTGTTCTCAATGATGAAAAACTGAAACCATTTCCACTAAGATGAGGAAAAAGACAAGGTTGCCCATTCTCACTGCTATTGTTCAAAATAGTTTTGGAAGTTTTAGCCACATCAATCAGAGAAGAAAAAGAAATAAAAGGAATCCAAATCGGAAAAGAAGAAGTAAAACTGTCACTGTTTGCAGATGACATGATACTATACATAGAGAAATCTAAAGATGCTACCAGAAAACTACTAGAGCTAATCAATGAATTTGGTAAAGTTGCAGGATACAAAATTAATGTACAGAAAGCTCTTGCATTCCTATACATTAATGATGAAAAATCTGAAAGAGAAATTAAGGAAACACTCCCATTTACCACTGTGACAAAAAGAATAATATACTTAGGAATAAACCTACCCAAGGAGACAAAAGACCTGTATGCAGAAAAGTATAAGACACAGATGAAAGAAATTAAAGATGATACAAACAGACGGAGAGATATACCATGTTCTTGTTTTGAAAGAATCAACACTGTGAAAATGACTATACTACCCAAAGCAATCTACAGATTCAATGCAATCCCTATCAAACTACAAATGGCAGTTTTCACAGAACTAGAACAAACAATTTCATACTTTGTATGGAAACACAAAACACCCCGAATAGCTAAAGCAATCTTGAGAAAGCAAAACGTACCTGGAGGAATCAGGCTCCGTGACATCAGACTATACTACAAAGTTACAGTAATTAATACAGTATGATACTGGCACAAAAACAGAAATATAGATCAATGATACAGGATAGAAAGCGCAGAGATAAACCCATGCACATATGGTCACCTTATCTTTGATAAAGGAGGCAAGAATATACAATGGAGAAAAGACAGCCTCTTCAATAAGTGGTGCTGGGAAAACTGGATAGCTACATGTAAAAGAATGAAATTAGAACATTCCGTAACACCATACACAAAAATAAACTCAAAATGGATTAAAGATCTAAATGTAAGGCCAGACACTGTTAAACTCTTAGAGGAAAACATAGACAGAACACTCCACGACATAAATCACAGCAAGATCCTTGTTAACCCACCTCCTAAAGAAATGGAAATAAAAACAAAAATAAACAAATGGGACCTAATGAAACTTAAAAGTTTTTGCACAGCAAAGGAAACCATAAACAAGATGAAAAAACAACCCTCAGAATGGGAAAAAAATTTGTAAACAAAGCAACTGACAAAGAATAAATCTCCAAAATTTACAAGGAGCTCCTGCAGCTCAATACCAAAGAAACAAACAACCCAATCCAAACATGGGCAGAAGACCTAAATAGACATTTCGCCAATGAAGATATACAGATTGCCAACAAACACATGAAAGGATGCTCAACATCACTAAACATTAGAGAAATGCAAATCAAAACTACAATGAAGTATCACCTCACACCAGTTAGAATGGCCATCATCAAAAATTCTACAAACAATAAATGCTGAAGAGGGTGTGGAGAAAAGGGAACCCTCTTGCACTGCTGGTGGGAATGTGAATTGGTTCAGCCACTATGGAGAACAGTATGGAGGTTCCTTAAAAAACTACAAATAGAACTACCATATGACCCAGCAATCCCAGTACTGGGCATATAACCCTGAGAAAACCATAATTCAAAAAGAGTCATGTATCACAATGTTCACTGCAGCACTATATACAATAGCCAGGACATGGAAGCAACCTAAATGTCCATCGACAGATGAATGGATAAAGAAGCTGTGGCACATATATACAATGGAATATTACTCAGCCATAAAAAGAAACGAAATTGAGTTTTTTGTAGTGAGGTGGATGGACCTAGAGTCTGTCATACAGAGTGAAGTAAGTCAGAAAGAGAGAAACAAATACCGTATGCTAACACATGTATATGGAATCTAAGAAAAGTAAATGGTTCTGAAGAACGTAGGGGCAGGACAGGAATAAAGACGCAGATGTAGAGAATGGACTTGAGGACACAGGGATGGGGAAGGGTAAGCTGGGACGAAGTGAGAGAGTGGCATGGACATATATATACAACCAAATGTAAAATAGATAGCTAGTGGGAAGAACCCGCACAGCACTAGGAGATCAGTTCGGTGCTTTGTGTCCACCTAGAGTGGTGGGATAGGGAGGGTGGGAGGGAAACACAAGAGGGAGGCGATATGGTGATGTATGTATATGTATAGCTGATTCACTTTGTTATACAGCAGAAACTAACACACCATTGTAAAGCAATTATACTCCAATAAAGATGTTTAAAAATATAAAATAAAATAATCATAGTAAAATGTGTAGGTTGATTTTAGTATATGAATAAGTGAAATACGAATGGCAGTAAATTATGGGAGGTGTGAAGTACCTAAATAACCCATGAACTGGGATAGTGTTATTGGAAGGTGGGCTTGTATTAGTTTTCAATGAATATTGCAAAGTCTAGGGCAACCCCTAAAAAAAAAGTTAAAAAGAAGCTGTCATAGTTAGTTCAATCTGCTATAATAAAATACCAGTGACTAAGTGGCCACAATCCCACTGGATTAGGGCTCCACTCTTATGATCTTATTTAACTTTAATTACCTCTGAAAGACCTTATCTCCAGATACTATCACACTGAGGGGGAAACATGATTCAGTCCACAGCAGAAGTGTAAGTTATATTCTAAGAGAGGAGATAAAATGAAATCATATAAAATTCTCAGTTAAAACCAGGGAAGACAAAAGAAGAGGGAAGAATAATAAAGACGTACATTGCAAAATGAGAAAGGAGTCAATTCTTCAAATACACATAACAAGTCTTAATGTGCATGGACAGAGCAACAGTATCAAATGACATGAGGAAAAACTGACAGGACTGCAAGGAGAAATGGAAAACACACTATTATAAATGCTGACTTTAATATTCCTCTTTCAGTTATTGGTTGATCAAGCAGTTAGAAAATCTGTAAGGACAGAGGTGACCTGAATAACACTATCAGTCAACGTGTATAATTGACATTTATAGAATAATTCATCCAAGTACAGCAGAATACATATTCCTCTCAAGCTCACATGGAACATTCACCAAGAACAGACCACATTCCGGGCCATAAATAATTGGAGCTAGAAGAAGGCAGAGGTATTGGATCAGGTGCCCCAAATTCTGCTCTTCATTTATTGTTCTGAAACTGGATTAGGCTCTTAACAGCTACAAGCTGTGAAATAGTACTAAACTGGCTCCTATTTTCTTAATGCAAAAACTCTGATCAAGCTTCTGAACTTAAAAACCCAACCTTGGAGGCCTATTTAATAACAAGTGAAAAAGAATAGGGTTCTTATTAAAGGATTTTCTACCAACATGGGTCAAAGAAGGGGAAAATATCATTGCTACGAAAGCAATTTAAAATGGAACATTCATGAAATCGTTTCTCTACAAACCAAGTTAATTTAGAAATTTAAATGAAATAGAATGGTTTGAAAAATGTACTTCAGCCTTACCATAAAAACAGGGGCAGTATAATTATAAAAATAAAGGGAGCCAGATATTAAATAATCAGTGGAAGAAAAGATTTCCTTTCTTCCTATATGTTAAAGGATATATATATATATAAAGGATATATATATTTATATATATATGGTGTCAAAATCTGCACTCAAAGTAGGCATTAGAAAGGGGGAAACACTTTAGTTAACATCAGATCAGAAAATGTAATGGAGCCTACAGAAATCTCAGAAGAAAAGAAGCAAGATCTCAGAGAGAAGGCTAAAATTACTCACACCTTAGAGGCTAGAATTCAGGAAAATATTAAAAGCATCCCTTAGAAAGATATATACTTAAAATTCAGTAAAAGCTATGCGAAACTATCGTTTGAAAGTAGAGAAGACTTGGTAAATTCATTATAGCGATTTGAACAGATTTGAGATCTAGAAAGTCAGGTAAAATTCTCAATAAGTTCCAAGTGAATTTCAAAAAGATACATCAATTGTAGGTGGAGACACAAGTAACACCTGTGCCCTGAGAGACTGTATCTAAAAATGTGGAATGAAGGAAAAGTACCAAAAAGATGAGACACGTGAACATGAAGTCAGTCCTTGGTTAAGTGTAGTCCTGAAGGAAAGCATGTCCTGGGCAACCAACTAAAGGAGGGGAGGGCGGACAAAGATTTGCTGGGCATTTCTGTAGCTCACAAGTTTTACATCAGGATAAGAGCTGGAAAAGTGTGTTAGGACAGCAAATGAGTGGGCTCAAAAGCAGAAGAGACAAGGAGATGAGAGCACTAACCTCACACATAGTAGAGAAGAGAGACCAAAGTATGGAGTGAATATGTTGCAGACTCTGGTATTCAGGGAAAGAGAAGAGCTGTGCTATGGAGTATGTAGCAGAGGCAAAAATTTTCAAGAGCAGCTTCTCAGGAGTGTGCAAAGATACTGTAAACTAACTGAAGGGATATAGGAGAAACCTGACCGAAGTTCCTGAGATTCCATAAATGCCTGATGATAAGATATGGCATAGCTCAGCCCTCAATCGTCTAAGGATGCACAGAAACACAGGGAACAAAGGAATTGGAAATTTTCAAGTTTTTGATACAGTGGGTGGGAAGAAAATGCAACCAAAGTAAGACCTGGTAGGATGTCATTAATGCCAAGCATCTAAATTTTTCAGTAAACGAAGAATACCCCTAACAACACTTTTGTGGGAGTGGGGGACGGAGTAGGTAAGCAGATCCCTGCTCACCTTCCCCATAGATATTTTCAACCTTCAACACCAAAATCTCTCCTGCTGTTTGTTTTATCTTCACAAGTCAGAGACTTTGGTCTAGACTGACTTGCAACATGGAAATCTTGACACTTACCTTCATCTACCTTCCTTCTCTCAGGTAATACTTAGTCTTTAATATGGTCTTTGGCAACACTTAACTACTGGGTTCTGGAATCATAATTTTGATCAGGATAACTGCTTTAGGGGTTGGGGCTCATTGCATTTAAAATTCATGGGCATACGGGCAGTAGTGTGAAAATCTCATATATTCGATTAGCTTTTCAAGTTTTTAAACAGGAAGCACTAAAGTAATACTGTTACTCAGGTCCTAAGAAAACAGCAGAGACTAAAATAAAAGCTTCTTAAGGATTCCAAGTGTTACAAACTCTTCAGACTGAGTCTGAGCAAAACATGAAATTTTAGAGGGTTTTAATTTCTCTGGACTGTGAACCTTTAATTCACAAGGGCTAAGAAGATTTTATTGTAGGTTATAAATTATTTGGGTATAGGACTTTAGAGTGCAAGAGAATGTAACCTTTCTCTGTTAATTTCACTCTGTATTTAATAATAAAAAGGAATTCACACGAAAATCTGGAATACTTCTAGACTGTTGGGTTTTATTTATGTTGATTTTTAATCTCAGTACAGTTCTTCAGATGGGCTTTCTTAGACAATCTGGCTGGACGTAAGTTGGTCTCTGGTCATAGTAATGTCTTGGAATTAATGTACTTAATTGTGTATTGCTTTGAGCCACTTTAGGGCTTTCTTGGGGCAAAGCTGAAATGCTCACTCATGGACCTAAGAAAATACAAAAAAATAAAAAATAAAATAAATAAAGCTGTTGGAGTTAAGCATCATAAAGGTGAAAGTAGGCTATGCTGTCCTGATAGACTGCTGCTCTTTGCTGATGGGTGAGTCTGGAAGAAGAAACTAAAGACTTATGCTTCAGCCTTCTCTTCTCCTTTTTTGGGACCTCCTTCATCTCCTTGTGAAGAAGGTATATTCTTAGCTCTTCCACAATGTGAGCTTTACCTGTCAAGGCCAGTTACTGTCCAACTGCCTGGACATAAGTCACTAAATCTAATTATAGGTTGTATATTAGCAATGACATTTCCTCTAGCCCAAAACCACTCCCTCTAATATTAAACTGTAATGTTTTGGTTTAATTTATATTAAACCAATATTTTGGTTTCTGTATGAATACTGTGACTCTCAGTTGGTTGCACATAACGAATGGGATTGTTGTTCATTAACCGCTTACACTTCAATAATATGGAAGATATTTATCCTTTTCTGATGATTCCAGGAAAATAATTTTGTTACATTGATCAGTTAATAATTTTTGCCATAAGTAACAGAAAATCCATCTCAGTGGTTTATTTCCCTTGTGTAAATGATACTACAGAAGTATGTGACAGTAGCAATGATTTAGCAGCTCAAAGGTATCAGGGATGATGTCTCAGGGATCCACTTTTACTTTCCCGGCAAGATCACAAGATGTTACCCCAGGCTCCAAACATCAGCCGTAGTCAGGGTATAAGAAAGGAAAGAAGACGTGACATCTATTTCTATCTCTTTTATCAGAAATGCAAAAATCTTTCCAGAAATTTCCCAACAGTTCTGTCTATTTCATTGGTCTGAACTATGTCACATGATCACACCTCACTACAAGAAGACTGAGAAAATGAGTATTAGCTTTCCCAGCCTTTATGGTGGAAGGTGACAAACGTGATAGGGGCTGACAATGCCTGTTGGAACAGCCAACCAATAGTGTCAACCACAATACGGACTGCGATGCTTTCAGGGGCTCTGAAATGAGTACGGTTTATGACCTTCATTTTGGAAAGGATTTATTATGGATGGTAGGTTTCTCTTTGTGTTATTTAAAAGTTTTTCTTTGTGTATTCTCACCTGTTTTTAATCTACGGCATGACTTTCAACAACTATGTAGCTCAGTGGTGATACTTTTATGGAAAAAAAGAAGCTCATGAGCTTTGTCATAGCTCTTCCTCATTTGGAGGGTTTTTAAAAAATTTTACTCTGGTTTCACATGTCTGTCTAGGGCCGTTAATGTTACTGAATGACATATATAAAGGTTTGTATTATTTTTAAAATAAAAAAATTTTCTTTATTTGTATTTTCTTCTGGTTGTTTAGTCATATTTTGGGCTTTACAAAAGAAGAATTTGGGATGTTCAAGATCTGGATTATTAAATCCTGCTAATACTTAATGCAGGGTATTCAGAATATGGTTTCCATTTTTATTTTGTGTTACCCTTGTTGTGACACTGTCACCACTTTCTTTTTCTCATTCCTTGAAACTTAGCCAAATAGTAGTGGAAGGTACTACCCTTACAAATTTAGTTCAAATGTTCTGCCAATTTTGATCTTCATTCAGACTGACGTGGGCTTCACAACAGATTTATTTCCTGCTTTTCATGAAAACTTAAAAGCGTATCTGTTAAGATTTTTCCCCTTTCAACTTTGAAACATTTTATTAATAGAACAGTATTACATCATGATGTAATATTTGTTGATATTGCGGAGTCTCTTCTAAAATGTCTTGCTTTGGATTAGAATTGGCAAAACTTGTTAAACGTGAGTGGATTTGTTTACAGTATTAACTGTTATAAATAACTCCACTTTTTGAAAGTTTCCTGTTTTGTTTGATAAAAAAATACATATATATAATCTGCCACGTATGGGATTTAATAAAAATTGCATACACAAAGACTTTAGGTCCATCTTTCCAGAAAAAGACACAGTAAGAGGAATTAGCCCTTAAATTAAGAGCTAAGTAAATCTAGTATAAATAAAAAGGTTGCTTTCCATGTACGCATCTTTTACCTAACCATTCATTTTCACGTTTTCCACATGCTCTGTACACATGGATCACAAATTGGAGAAGGAACGTACCAAAAACAAACAACTCAGGCAAAAACGCTGAATGTCACTTTGCACAAGCTTCCAGCCAGAATAATTAGCGCAGAATCTGCCTCTTGTTACAGATACAAGATGGGCCTTTTGCTCCATGTGTGTACCAACTGCATCCCATGGCCAGGCTGGGCAAGCTCCCTGAACAGAGCTGGCAGTGAGACTTAGGCACTTGCTGCCTCAACTTGCTGTTCGGAATTGAGGCTGCCAGACCACTGTTAAGACTGATTGGTATTCACACTTCATTCGAGTGGGTTTGCATTTGGACAAAGTCTTCATTTTCACCTTCCTTGTTATTTCCTGAGGAAAATGAGCAATTCTTCAAGGCTGATGTGCTTTTCAATTCTAGGATTGTTCAGTTACCCACTGCCCCCCAAGCTTACTTTATACAAGAAAGGTCTGCATACTTAAGCTTGTAGGTACAAGGGTGTTATATTCAACTCCAGCATTTTTCAAGGAGATTTTTCTTCCCTTATTTTTTTCTTTCTTTTCTTGGCTTAGCAGCTGTGTGAATGGTTGCTGACTGAGAACATTAGATACATAGTAAATTCCTGTATCTACAGGTCAAGGACAAAATTAAACCGGAGGAAATGACCTTGTGACAGCTTTGGGGAAGTATGAATCAGACTTAAAAGGGGGAAAAAGTTGTTGACATACTCTTTCTATATGATTCTTTCCACTGAGAAGGAACAATCTGTTTTCCTCACAAGGAGCTGGCATTGGTCAAGTGGATTTTAGAAAAGTTACGCTGAACTCAATTTATTCAGAGCTATGAAGCGTTTTTCAAACGTTAACAGACAGTACTGCTGATATTCTTTTGATTTTCTTAAAAAAGCTAAAATCCATGTCTGTAATGCCATACTGGATCAGAATCTGGAACCTGCCACACTAATCTTAGGCAATATAAACAACCAATATTTATATACACATATGTATATGCAAATACATAATAACTTACTTTTTTCACAGAAAGAACCTAGGCAAAATGAGGCTACCAAAAAAAATTAACCTGAATTATTCAGATTGAATAACTGGCACAAACTACCATAGCAACTAGTCAATTCTATACTCTATTTCTGCAGTGTTCTCTTCCAAAATTGTGTATGATCAAAAAAGTGTGAGCAAGCTCAATAGATCATTTCAATTATGAAATTAATCCAGATCTTGTGATTACAGCAAGGACAGGTCCTTTTGAAATAAACCCCAGATCTCAGGGACTTTCTGCACCCTCTTCCTTCTGCCTGGCAATACCTTTCTTTTCTCCACTCTTCACCTCCTTTGTTATTGGGTAGACCCTAAAATTCCCTTCAAGAATTGGCTCAAATGTCTCAGTGATTACTTCTTTGACTCTGCCTCTACTCATTCAGTTTAAAAAGTAAATGTATTAAATATATGTATGTATATATATGAAGTACATAAGTGCTGATATATATACTAGAATACAAGACACTGTCCTTGTCTAAGGAGGAAGTCACTGAACCTGTTCTCCCCAGAACCTTAGGATATACTTGGATCATAGACTTTTTCACTTGTAATGTAGTTCAATCTTCATTTCTATCTTCCCCCCAGACCAGCACTGTCCAATATGGTAGCCACTTTTGGTTCCTCAGCACTTGATATGTTACTAGTCCAAACTGAGAAGTGCTGTAACTACAAACTAAATTTTAATGACTTAGAATGTAAAAACAGAGCTACCCTACACTATGAGCATCCTGAGTATAAGGACCATGCTTTACTAATTTCTGTATTTAAATATCAATTGCATAAAGAATAAAGGTATTTGGTAAATGTATGTTAACTGAATGTATTATTTGAATAGACATTGCTAATGTCCTATAGCTAAGAACAAGATGCTAATTTGTGGAGGCAAAAGTTACTTTAGGATCGAGACCCCTAATATCCTCTAAGTTTTGTTTTTATTTCTTAAGACATGACAGTTTAGGAACAATTTCAATGATTTCTCCTTACAGATAATTTGAATTAGTTACCTCTACATCCTGTTTCTTCATGTCTACAATCCTTCTCGGTTACTTGACCTGGCACATTATACAGAGGTGATTTTCCTCAAATGCAGGGGGCAAATGCTATATACTGACTCTCTATCTGGCAGGATCACTAGCCAGGTTGAAATGAAAAAGCTGGCAAGTAACAGCACCGTGCTGCAGCAAATCTGCTCATTTACCACCAGTATATTCCAGTTAGCTGTCTGGGAAGCCTCAGGAGATCCAAAATGCATTTTTTCATGAGTTGCATAATGGAGAGAAAATCTCTGGGAAATCCGATGTTTCTTTGGGATGTCCAAGATTTAGGTAAGTTATTATTTCCTATGGGCTTCTAAAATCTAAGTTTAGCCTCTTAAGACTTCAGGGTTTGGGGGGGTTTTGGCAAAGGGTGGAGGCATAAAGGCTGTGACAGTCTTATCTGCTGTAGTCCCAAAATAAATGACTAACAGAGTAAAGGATACTAAAGAAATATGTCAACTAAATGCAGCATGTAATCCTGGTTTAGATCCTACTGATAAACGTTATTTATGGAAAAGCTGACAAAATTTGAATAAAGTATATAAAATAATGTTACAGTAATATTAATTTCCTCATTTTGATAAATGTACTGTGGTTATGTATGTTCATTAACATTCATGTTACTCAATTTTTAAAAAGTAAATTTTCATATTTTATAAAACTCAGAAGCTTTGACCATTTGAAGAAGTTTTCTGATTTTTTAAGTTCCATAATTATAACTATATTATACTTATAATATATTCATAGTGAATTTTCTGAACAGCATAGGCTTCTTCTGGTGACCAAGTAATATTTTCTGTCAATTACTCCAAATGATTAAAATATATTTAAACTGTTGAATAAAGTTATTAGTATATATTCAGATAAAGTTAAACCAAATATGTTTGGATTTTTTAATTATGTTTTCTCTCTGTATTGACTTAAAATATGCATGTTCAGCCTAAATTACCTCTTTAAATCTGCTTTTTTTTTTTTTTTTTTTTTTTGCGGTATGTGGACCTCTCACTGTTGTGGCCTCTCCCGTTGCGGAGCACAGGCTCCGGACGCGCAGGCTCAACGACCATGGCTCACGGGCCCAGCCGCTCCGCGGCATGTGGGATCTTCCCAGACCGGGGCACGAACCCGTGTCCCCTGCATCGGCAGGCAGACTCTCAACCACTGCGCCACCAGGGAAGCCCTAAATCTGCTTTTAAAAATTTAAGTTACTCTCAGAATCCTGAGGGGAATCTCACATTCCATGTTGTGTGAATTAACTTTTATTCCTAACTTGGGCACTGGGAATTATTCACTGTTTTGAGGAAAACTGTGAAATGATCCAGTTGAAGTTTTAGAAAGATATCTCTGGTGACAGAGTAAAGCAGAGATGGCAAAGAGAAGAGACTGGGAGTATCGCAACTGTATCTGCTGGGAGTATCGCAACTGTATCTGCTGGGAGTATCGCAACTGTATCTGCAACAGATGATAGGGACCAGAACCAGAACAGTGGCAATAAGAACAGAACAGAGGGTCCAGTTATAAAGCCCATTTCGAGGGCAGTGTCACATCATTTGAATGCCCACATGAAGGCTGAAAGAACTCATGTTTACACCAGAGTTGCCAAGACTGGTGACCCAGAAGGTGGTGAACCTGAGAGAGGGCACCCAACAAAGAGAAGATATTTTTGCATTATTTTATCACTGCTCATCATTTGGAAAATTCTTTTCGTTAATATATTTTCCCTAATATTCATTTTCCATAAAAATTCACACAAGAGTCTATTACTGCTAAGGGAAATTCTGGGGAATTTGCTTTGAGAAATTTGTGAATCAATTAAGAGGGCATTCCTATAAAGCCAGGCTCACCCACGCAGGTCTGCAAGACTGAAAATGTTTTCTAGAGACAGAACGTATCATGGGTCACTGTGCTTTTTAACTTTTCAGATTTTCCATGGGAAGTACCATCCTCAGCTTTAGAACATTACCATGCAAAAGAAGGAGCAGCTGGTATTTTCCCAACAGTTCAGAATTTATTTTCCCTTAATTATGGTATTACATGGTAGGAAAATTTCCTGACAGAGAAAAGGTTAAAAAAAAAAAAGAGAAAGACCAAAAGAAAGAATCAACTATTCCAATATAAGCCACATGTAAAATAACCCAGAAAATAACGGATCGAGTCACAGGAAGATGTGAGAGTTTAAAATGCTAGTCACAATCAAAAGTCTTCTTTTCATCGAAAGCTGACGGCAATTGGCCAATGCCTTCATAACAGATGTGCTAAAGGATCTCCAGCCGAGAGACAGAAATGACTAAAGTGAAAATTACTGCTATTACCGTGAGCTGACGATGACCCATCAGGCCAAGTCGACCCATGAGGTTTGAAAGACAGCAAGCCGCAAGTGATGCCAGAGACCTGGCCTGCTCTGAATCCTAGGGATCCTACCTCACCCATCAGCAGTAATCACTGCTAAAGGCCTGTCATCGTCCACTTTTTGTCACTGCAAGGAGACGTGTGAGTGCCACAGCCATACCAAATCATTCCCTCCTTCATCAGAACCTGAAATCTGCTACTGCCCTGTAAAATCTGTTCTTTGAAGAGATGTGCCTTCCTGTTTATAAATTCCCTTTAGTGTGAGTTTCCCACATCAGAAAAAAAGGCCTTGACTCTGAATTAGCTAATTTATCTTGAGTGTGCCATTAATCTAAATTACCTTTAGGTTTAAGCAACATGAAATCATCTTGTAATAGCTCAATTTCACCAAACTCCTATTTGTATTTTAACTAATGATGATGCAGGGGTTTTGCTGTTTGTATCCACTAAGCAGTTTGCTATTTTCTCCAAAACCCTTCACCCTTTCATCACCTCCCCCCCACACACACACGCACACATGCACACGCACACACTTGCAAACACGTGCACACACGCACGCACACACACGCACAAGTAATCCAAATGGAAACGTTTTAGTCTCATATGTTCTAAAATAGGTGAGTTTGGTTTAGCAAATACCTGACTAAATCTAGGATTTAAAGTAGTTGGTACTGAAGATAATGCCAACGATTCTAGGCCTAGGGATTAAAAGGGTAGTTTCAGCTTTAATTCTTTGAAAATGCATCCATTCTTGTTATGTGACCAGCAGCCACCCTGCCCTGCAAAGGGTAACTAACTCAGGCACTGGCTGGCTCTCTTGAACTATCCCATCACATTCTCCACTAATCCTCCAGACAAAAGAGGAGCTGAACGAGTCCCAGTTCCGGATGTGTCTCTTCCTGCCAACTCCTGTCCTATCCAGGCACAAGTGTCAAAGTTCTGCCATTAATAGGTCTGACCCTGGTAGCTCCTGCACCCATGAGACTCCAGCATGAAAATGGGTGAATGCCTCTGACCCATGAGCACTCTAAGCCAGAAAGCAATCTCTTATGTCTGGAGTGACTCTAGTGCTCTGAGGCTCACTGGGCTACCACTGTACGCAATCGCACTGTGTGTGGCTGGTCTGTCTCACTAGCCCCATACCTGGGGCTCTGAGTCCAGATCTCCAATACGGCTCCCTCAGACTGAAGCCTAACCTGAATGACCTTAACTATTTCTGCAATGACTTCTCACAAGATTAGATTCTGCTCCTCAAATCAATTCATGTCCCTGACACTGCTCACTGCTACCACTCGAAAGTGCCACCTCAGAGTAGTGGCTCTTGACCCTGGGCGTGCACTGGAATCAGCTCAAGGTTCAACTACATTCCCTCAGATTGAGAAACGCTGCCTTAGATACCAAAGCCGGTCTGGGCCAATGTACAGTTTTGCATATACATGATTCTAGTATGGAAGCTGTCTCAAACTTTTTAAAGAAGTGGTCAGGCTATAAATCAGAAAGTAATAAAATATATAATACTATGGATATTACTGTTGTGTAATGTATTGCCATGTTAATCATAGCACGATTAAATTACTGCTTTAACACTTTCTTTGCTTTAGAGAATCTTCCTCCAACTCCCCTACTAGTCAGCCCTGTCTGGTACTTTCCAGTTCCCCTGCCCATCAGGTCTGCAATCACGGTCACCTGTTGGTACCATCCAAAAGCACACACCCTAAACCACTTGTTCTTCATCCTTTCAACACAGTTCCCTGGTTCTTTCTACTCTCTTTGGCTTTTGATCTCAGGATTAATTTTTGACTCACTACCACTTACGCTTAGCCCTGCTACCACAACCAAAGGAAGACTCAGTTTTCTCCTTCATCTGAATCCAACTTTTCCTCCAGGTCAAAGACCTTCAACTGCCCTTATAAAACTGTCCACTTAGGTATGCACAAACTTATATCTGAGTTGCAGAGTATCTAGAATTTTTTTGTCCCTATGTTTATGTATATAAAGGTATTGTAATAACATCTTTACAATAAAAGAAGGACAGAAAAATTGCAACTTCCATTTTGGTAAAAGGGAAGCTAAACAACATAATCCACCTGGTCATCCTGCTTTCTGGAATCAGATCATCAGATTTCTACAAGCAGAATCCTCACCAACTTGCCTATGGCCCTCCCAACTGATGCCCACATTTTCTCAAACCCTTCTTGTACCCCACACTGCTGATAGTTTAGGATGCACTAAATGTTAGATCTGTCTTATGGTACAATCTTTAAGTGTGGATTTAGCATGCCACTCTCCTGATCTAAAAGATTCACTGACTTCAAATTTTCTAGAGAAGTGACCCTTACTTGGTGGGGCATATCACATTAGGAAAAGTGACAGAGTATAGGGGAGATATATGCTCCTAAAAGCAGTTTCAATATTATAATTCCAAACTATATTTGGAAAACTTTCAAAACTCACATATTGCTTCCATAATAAAACTTATAGAAGGGACAGCTCACTTAGTCATTCATGATGAACAACTGTTCATCATACACATACTAGGTAGCAGGCACTATTCTAGCTATTCTACCAGCAGGGAAAATCTTCACTGGCATGGGAAAAGAATGCAGACAAGCCGGAAAAGAGTCGTGCTGAAATAAAACATCCAAATTAAAATCTCAGGAAAGCTCCACAAAGTGGAAAGCTGTACTTCTACTACATCAAGTCTCAACTCATTGTTTCTCAGCAGCCTCCATCCAAGCCATCTTCGAGGGCTGAATGGTGGTCCCCAAACGATATGTCCATGTTCTAAGTCCTGGAGGCTATGAATGGCGCCTCATTTACATAAAGGATCTTGAAGCTGTAACTAAGTTAAGGCCCTTGAGATGAGATCATCCTGGTTTATCCAGGTGGGACCTCAATGCACTAAGTGTCCTTATGAGAGACACACAGAGGAGAGACATACAGGGAAAAGAGGAGAAGGCCATATGATGACAGAAGCAGAGATTGAAGTGATGTATCCACAAGCCAAAGAACATCTGGAACCACCAGAAGCTGTTGGAGGCAAAGCAAGGTTCTCTGCTAGAGTCTGGAGAAGGAGCACGGCCCTGCGGGCACACCTTAATTATAGACCCTGGCCTCCAGAACTGGCAGAGTATCCATTTCTATGTTTTAAGCCATGAAGTTTGTGGCAATCTGTTACAGCAGCCACAGGAAGCTAATAAAACCATATGCTGTAATTTGCAGTAAGTTTTCCTCACCCTATAGCAACAGAGAGTGTGCATAGTTGATATATAATGAATTCTTAATGGACTCCAGACCAACTGCTTTATATAGTTTAAGGACTACCTCTGAGGTAGGAGAGAGGGAAAGGGCAAACTAAACTGATTCAAAGTTATTATTCTGCCCATACAACATTTGGAAGCTTACCCTAGGAAAGATACAGTACAGTTTTCTTATCTACCATGAGCTGTATCAAACAAGACAGGGAAAAAAAAAAAACAAAACACATCACAAAGAACCCTTGATTTTTTTCAAACACAATGTGCTTCATTTTCAAGGGAACTGTTCTCCAAATAATTCCAGAAACATACTTTAATTATATTTTACACAGGATATACACTGATTGGACCCTTGCTTTTTACTCTTTTCAGGTCAAAGACATCTCCCATTGATCTCTTCTCATTAGCTACTGATAAAATAAGTAGCTCATAAATGAATTTTCACTTGGCAAAAGTGGATTAGGAAATCCAACATTTGTTCTGAAATAATTCAGAATTCTAATTTTATTACATAGTAATTATAAAATAAATCACAAACCAAGATATACTCAATGCTGCATGTAAAGAATTTTCACATTCAAATGAAAGAAATTTTAAATAAGAACTAATCAGAAAACGTAAAACAGCATAGAAAGTAATAAAACATTTATACAAAAATTAAAACACAGGGGATTGACTCAAGATGGCGGAGTAGAAGGACGTGCGCTCTCTCCCTCTTGCAAGAGCACCGGAATCACAACTAACTGCTGAACAATCATCGACAGGAAGACACTGGAACTCACCAAAAAAGATACCCCACATCCAAAGACAAAGGGGGGAGCCACAATGAGACGAGACCCGGACCTCTGGCCAGAGCCTGAGGAGCTCCGTCCTGAAAGGTTCAGTAAGAAGAACAAGGAGAGCATAAGTCCTTACACATACCTGCTTTTTGGAATTGGACCCCGAAACTGTTTTGGCATGAGGTTTGCTATCATGAACATGAAACTTGGTGTTGTCAGAGTCCTGCAGAACTTCTCCTTCAAACCTTGTAAAGAAACACAGATCCCCCTGAAATTAAGCACTCAAGGACTTATGAAACCGGAAAAACCCATTGTTCTAGAGGTTATGCTCAGAGATGGGACCATAAGTAGAGCCTGACTTTCCCTAAGGACTTGGGCTTTGTTCTTCAAGAAGCTGTGTCCTAGAATTTCAGAGAACTTGATTTACTTTGTGATAAAACCCAGAAATAAAGAAGGGCTTCACCTACTGCACTTGCAAAAAAAAAAAAAAAAAAATTAAAACACAGAAAAAAACAGACAAAAAGTTCTTATCAGTTATGTTTCTGTACACTTGATCTTAGCTACGTAAACATAGCTTGGGCAGTTAATTAAGCATTGAGAAAAGATAGATGAGGAGTGAAGGAAAGGGAAATAAATAAAACTCTAAGTGAGAATTTTCTGACAAATGTGCCTTCCCAGTTAATTTTCACAACCAGAGCTAAGCCACATCTGCATCGTTTGCACTTCCTTTCATTACCCAGGCACAAATCACTTGCTCATTTATCATTCCTGTAACACATGTATTATTGAAGTGCGATGATTCATCACTTTTCATTGATCAAATAACATCCAGAATTACCTTCCAAATGCTTTGCATGTAGAGGTGACCAAATAACTAAAAATCTGTGACGCTTCCTTTTAATAACACCTCCATGAAAAGATTTAGTAAACCTGATTTCTTATCATTTCTCCCATTAGCATGGGGACCGTGCTCTCTTGCTGGCTCCATGGGCCTGAGTGCCTCTCTCCCTCCACGCCTGGTTCATCCCACATGCTTTCATGTGCAAATGGACAAAAACTGCTGTCAACTGAGAACATTTGGGAGCCATTCCCCTCGCCTTTCCTTAAGTAAAATATAAAAAGCACTAGGAGCAAATAGATGTGACTATTACGTAAGAAGACTCTTTAATATGTTGCTTGAGTAGTCAGTCCCGAGGAAAACACCATCTATAAATGAGCAGATCAGACTTTGTAAATAAATCAGAACTCAGACCACCATGCTTCCAGAAAGTGGCTGCTTTCAGGGGTGTGGGTTGCATGTATTGAGTGGAAAGAAATATGGTCTCCACGTGAGTCATTTTTGCCACTTTCTCAGAGCCTACCCATGTGTCAATTGCAGATATTCAGAAATTGTTTCCTGATTGCAGTGGACACGTGGACTTTCCTTTTCCAAGTTGCAGAGTCTCATTTGGAGATGTTGGCAAACCGAGGATTTAGGCCCCCTGCTGCGTTAGCCCTATTGGAAGTTAGCAGGACCTCTATGGCGCAGCAATCACACATCGAAATCTCATTCTGATCAAACTGCTGAAGGCAGCTGTCCCTGGCATTTCCCTCAACAGGTAGGTAGAGCTAAAGGCATGAGCTGAATTCAATGAGAGAATATGAACAGCTGTGAAAGGACATGATCTCTTCTAAATTGAATCTGAAAAATCCCTTCACACACAGATTCTCTCTCTCTCCTCTCCTTTCCTCCTTCCTTCTCCCTGTTTCGCTGGCAGGCAGAAGAGGGGAAAACACTGACTATGTGCTAGGTAAGCTCTGTGCTAGATGCTTTATCTCACGTAATTCAACTATATTAACGACACTGCCCTTGGAGAAACCTGAGCTCAGCATGATGCCAGCTCACAGCTCAGGGGTGTAAACTGAACACATAATCAAGAGCCCACACCCACCCACATCCATCGTCTTTCTCCTGCATTGTGATACCTCCAGCAAAGGGGCTCGATAAAATTGGTCAACGGCAAGCCTTACAGCTCAGCCTGTAGGTAAGCAGACTACATGGGAAAGTATTTTTAAAATAAAAACTTAGTGGATATATGTCAGAAAATAGTATTACATTTACCACTGAGCATCATTCTAGGAAAGAGCAGACTTGAGTACAGATATGCAGAGAAGGCAGTAAATACTGAAGGGAATTTGTCTTGGCCACAGACAAGAATAAAATCGGAACAAGAATAAAATCGGGATGTCACAAACGTATGGACACCAAGCGGGGAAAGTGGCGGGGGGTGGTGGTGGTTGGATGAATTGGGAGATTGGGATTGACATGTATACACTAATATGTATAAAATGGATAACTAATGAGAACCTGCTGTATAAAAAAATAAAATAAAATTCAAAAAAACAAAAATCAGGATGTCAAATCAAGTAGAAAGGAAGTTAGAGTACCATCTAGAACCCAGGAAAGATTAAGACAAAGATAAGCACAGTCACCATGTCAGACACAAATACAGCTGATAACTCCATGGGAATTAACAGTTTCTATTAATATAGTTGTCTCTCAGTATCCTCCCATATACTTTAAGTTATTTCTAGATTATTTATAATACCTAATACAATGTAAATGCCGTGTAAATAGTTGTAAACACAATGTAAATGCTATGTTAATAGTTGCCAGCACGTGGCAAATTCCATTTTGCTTTTTGGAACTTTCTGGAATTTTTCTTTTCCAGATATTTTTGATCCACAGTGGGTCAAATCTGCAGATGTGGAACCCACAGGTACTGAGGGCTGACTGTAATTTTCTGCAGTGAATCCCAGTGTGACCGTGCTTGCATAGTGTTTTTATTCTTAAAGGTCCAGGACAATTTTAAGCCTAAATCCTAATTCTAGAGTCTATGTACCTCAGGAGGCAAAGAGATGCTGTACTCTTTCCAGGTATCTCTAAGTCATCCTTCTAAAGTTTTTGAAAATTCCCTTGTAACTGAAGAGGCTACCAAGTCCAAGCTTTAGTATGCCTTCATTAAATACCATCCTCACATCCTTGTATTCCATAAATTTAACAGGAATACATCTATCCAAGGGCTTGCCAGAAATACTTCAATTTGTGCAGAGTGAGTATTTGCATTTTCAACAGTATTTTCCTTTAACGACTAATACAATTATGAAACTATATCCTTAAATGAAAAATAAAGGACGTCACCACAACGAAAATGACATTTAAGATTCTTAGCATTTACTCGGTATATTGTCTCAGACACTTCAGGTGTCTCTCACATAACTAACAAAATAAGCCAAATGAACACACAACAGTCACGATGCTGTAGTTATTTCAAATCACATATGTTCCGTGATTTATCTTAATATATTTTAGCAAATATATATATTTTGCTATCTATCTATATAAAATATATAGAGATGCACTCACATATGTATTGTGTGTGTGTGTGTGTGTGTGTGTGTGATATAAAGCAAATATAGCCAAATAGTAACCATAATAAATCTAGAGGATGGGTGTCTGGTTGTTTACTATTCTCTCTACTTTTGTGTATGTTTGAAATTTTTCACGGACAAACATCACAGGAATATGTATTCAAGTACCTAGGCCTGTGGTTCCCATTTCATTCGGGATTCCCACCACCTCACTGGCAGCTGTATGTGTAATAACTGTTTCATTCATTTAGGCAGTGGGCTTTTGCCATTACTCGAGGTATCTAACGCTTCTCATTAGGGAAAAGCACTTAAAGATACTTGTCTAATTGTGTTCAGACAACATAAATGACCCACCTTTATCCAAGTTGAACTCCCAGTAGCTATCAATCAATGTATGTTGATACTAGGCTCTGACTAATTGATACTAAAGAGAATCTAACACCTCTGATCCGATAAGTACTGAAGTAGTGCTGATGAAGGCAAAGAAAGATTTTCCACAAAGTCTTTTGGAGACAAAAGCTCCAGCATTAAAGAAGCATCAGATATGCAAAACAAAACCCCTAACACCTCAGTAAGGTGCAAATGTACGAGCAAGCTAATGGACCATGCTGGGGGTAAGGATGGCCTCACAGCACAGCTGCATTACTCTGCACCTGCCCTCTCTAGCTCCATCTAACTTGGTAGATGATAAATCCTTTGGATTTGGCTACTTTGTGTAAGAGAAGTTGGTCAAAATCTTGGTAAGGGAAAAAGAGCATTAGGAATTTATCAGTACATTCTCTCTCCACAATCTCCACTCTTATGCTCCTAAACATGTTTGTTACAGAAGAATTTACTATTATGAGTAACTTTAAGAATTTATGAAGTAAACATGGGTTAGAGAGAGAGAGTTCATAAGCAAACCTGTCAAAGTATTTTAAACGCTGTTTATATGTATAACAATAAAAACAACAAAATCAGGAAGAAAAAATGATGACAGCACATAAATTAAAAAACATCAATGCCTTTTTACATATCTTAAATTTGTAAAAAGTGGTACTAAACAACGTATTTCCTTGGTCTATTCTAGCTCACTAAAAAACTTGAGAATACTCTTCGCCACAGTGATGGTCACATTATTTGTTTGCTTTGATGCAATACTATCCATGTGCATAGGCACATAAAATCTGTTTGGTCCTCCAGCCTATTTTTAAATTTTATTTTTGGTTTTGTTTTACTAGTCAAATTGTGATTTCTGTATGCCAGACCCCAAACTCTCACAAAATGTGGAAGTGATGTCAATTTGACTTTGGGAGTGTTAAATTAATTAAACGAAGAGGCCATTAGACTGAGGTGGTTCTAATATCCTAGGAGTCTGCCTACACACCCAAACCTAAGCCTGAAATGCCTCAAAGTCAAGAAATCAAAACCCGAGGACAAGTAATCACAGACAACCAAGTAAGCCTTCCCAAATAAGGCAACCACTTAAGGCAAACCAATCAAACAATGTCCTTGCTTTGCTTCTCCCATCTTCTCTATAAAAATCTTTTCATGAGCTCTGGTCCGTGGAGCCCTCTGAACGACTTCCAATTTAGTGCTGCTTCATTCAAATCAAGTTTTGCTCAAATAAACTCTTAAAATATTTAATATGCCTCAGTTTATCTTTTAACAGGAGGAATAACTGAACTCTCATTCATGAAGGCCTTGATCCTAGTGGCATACCTGCCTGACTAGTGGGAAATCTGGTATAAAACTTCCAGATTCTCACCATTATAATCTGCCCATTAAACTGAATTGTGAAATTAAAATAACTTTGTTAGCAAAAAGCCCAGGAATATATAATTATCTTAAAAATAAAAGCTCATTTTAATATCTTGTCTGTTTTTTAATTTCTTTCCTGTCAATCTCAAACATAAGTTACTAGGTAGGATTCTTATGTTTCTTAATCTCTACTGAATAATTTTTTTTCGCATCCCACACTAGATAACAAGGACTTTAGTCTCCCTCCCTCTCTCTCTCTTATCTCACAGATTATTTCTGAAAGCATCTAAAGTGAAAAATGTCCCAAAAGACAGATTTCTGTCTTTGGAATTTCACATCAAGTAAGGAAGTAAGGTTTTGTTTTCCCCCAGATAGTTCAGGCCCCACTCCCAACCAACTCCCTCCACCACAACTTATTTCTGGAATCCTATTTCTGTAAGAACTGGAAAATAATATAAGCCCTGATGACTCAGCTTCTCGGGGCACTGCTGAAGCAGTGGTGTGGAGAGGCTGCGCAAGCTGGAAGACCCAAGCTTTGCTGGGCATTTCTCTCCATTTGAGCCTCTCGCTGGCATTCTGTTTCTCAGGGCATCTTCCCCACTGGGCAGCAGAAAGGGAAAATCACATGAAATTAAATATCATTTTATATGAAATATGACTTAGGTCCTTAAACTGGTCTGGATTTGCAGGGACACAAGCCATTATCCTTGAGCCAGAGACACTAATAATAAAGGCACTATTTGATAAAGTAAACATTCACAGAGAAAGAAACCATGAAAAATCAGTAGTGAAATTAGTCACTGTTCCTATACTGTCTTTCTGAGAAATGAGATGCATTTAAAATAGAGCCCTACACTTTAAGATGGGAACCGCGATTAATGACAATGTCTCACCTTATGCAGCAAGAAAAAGAATTGCACGTCAAAACAGACACAAGGTATCTTAAAATTGTAGATGGAGTGGGGAATGTATTTTCTATCTTTCAAAAAAAGGAAGCAGGCAAATAATTGCTGCCTCCTTCCAAAGGGTTAAGCGTTTCTGGTTAGCTTTGGGTCATGCATCACATTCTGAGTGCCTAAGCTTAAGGACACACTTCATTGAACCCCATCTAGCAAGCTTCATGCTTATGAAGGTGTTCCTCTTCATTGCTTCTCATCTGGGCTACAAAACGATTGGGCTGGAGACTGACATTGATTAAGTGCAAGAGAACCATGTTTTACTGTGACAGCTGCTAGGCTTCTGTCAACAAATCAATGTATTTTTTTTTCCTTTTCACCTTAACTCTCCCGTTAGCATCCTGCCGTTACTAGAGATGAAAAACATCTCTATATAACTGTCTGCTGACTGACCACTTTCTGATTTGCCAATCACATATAATGTTTTTATGATGGGAAAGGCTAACCCTTCATTCTAAGCAGCTTTTGGTGCACAAACAGTGCAATTTGTTGGAATCCTCTGGGGTGTGGCTGCTGCTCCTATAACTTAGAATCAAAAGAGACAGACATATTTTACAGAAAAATGTCACTTTACTCTCTGGATTTGATCAGTAAGGGTACAAATGCACCCTGTCCCTGAACTTGGGGAGTGTTTTAGCAATGGTTCCACCCACTGATCTCCTGCTATCTAGATAAGACAGTCACCCTTAATAGCTTTTTGTGCACAGAATATCCTTGGTTATTTATAATAGAGTGAGGCTGTTAAAAGCTGTACATCACACTGTGCACCAGAAACAGGTGGTGTGGTTAGGAGACAGCAGATACAGAGATCTCTAAAGTAACACGGGGTCAAAATAGAACTTTTATAGATATTCTGCTTAAAACAGCAGACTTGCCTCCTGCCTTCTATCTCCAACTGTGTGTGGCTTGAAATTGAGCCCTGAACTTGCTTGGCTGGAAACATATAGGACAGACCCATATGGAATGAGTAAATTACTGCGTAGTAATTAGAGCTTTCTGGGACTATTTAATGAAAGGTGTATTTTCATATGCTTTTTGTCTGTTATTCTATTTCATAACCAAATGCTAAGTAACCTTAAACCAGGATTTTCACCGTGTCAATCTTGGACAACATGGTTTATTTTGCCCAGTCAATCTCTCCTCTTTTTTTAACCCAGGAAAGAAGAAATAGAGCTAATATGGGAAAGTAATGGGGCCAAAGGTGAAAAGAGGAAAGGGTAAAATAAACTAATTCTGTCACAAGGAAAATAGGCATTGGGAGAGGATACCAGGAGGGTTCCTGCTAAACAGCTCCTTGGTGTTCTCTGGCCCCAGTCTCCATACCTCCAGAGGTGCTTTTCAATCACTGAGGAGCTGGCTACCTCTTGCACAGAATAGCTTTGTAATTGCTGTAGAGGGGTAATTGGAATTTTGAAAAGTTTCAAAGTTCATAGCAACATTTAGAAACAAAGTGTTAAAAACAGTAAGTACACCTGGTTTTATTCTAAATGACCAAAATAGAAAATAAATTAGATTTAGGATAATAACCCAAATTAAAAGAGAGTGTTTTCTCATTTGACTTCATGCCCATACTAAAAGGGTCTTATTACTATAATGCAATTCATCCTGGCTCCCAGAATATTTCGTCACATTCAACCACATTCTACTCAAATTTCTTATATGACTGTTAAGAACCTAAAAGTCTGAACAATACTGTTGCATCTGTTATGAGATAGCCATATAGAAAAATGTATTATCAAAACAGTTAAAAACATATTTATAAGTGTTGCATATGCTCACTTTTTAGGGACAAAATTTACTTTTGCTTTTCCCTCGTCTCTCTTACCTTATAGTTAAGAAAACTTTTCACTCCAAAAGAAGTAAAAATTAAATTAGAGCAAACAAACTAGTGAATGATAATAATATTTGCCCCCAGACCATTTATGAGGGAAAGGGATTCCTTCTATTACCAGAAAGTTGACAGCCGTTGCTTTGTTTTGTTTTGTTTTTTAAGCTCTGGAAATTTTTCTTTCTCTTTGTCACACACTTTTTAAAAAGTTTCTCCACTCTCGTCTATGAAAGAAGACTTTTAGGTTTCCATCACATATGAGAATTAAGGAAAACTTATTTAAAAAGCATGCCTCTCTCAATTATTCTAACATATTATTGCAGAGGGAAGCATCTAATCATGAAGTTCTCAAGACCCAGCTTTATCCCATGTCCAAGACCACATACTTGGTCTAAAAGGAAAGGACTTGAACATATTTTCACCAAACCCAGGTTGAAGGCTTTAATTTAAAGTATTGTCTCATCTGAGATGGTCCAAGGCTCTATTAACCATTGCTTCTAATAACATAAGGAATGACATATATACAAGGTCATTCGAGAATCCAAGAAAGAGCCTGAAGTCCATTGCCAGATATACACTGTTTAGGTGGATAAACAGGTACATTTGATACATTGTGTCTTAGACTGTTCTCTGGAAACAAATACTGAGATGGAGAATTGCAAGCAGAAGGTTATGCAGAGAAGTACTCTTGAGAGTTACAATTGTAAAAAAGGCTAGGATAGCGGAACTGGGCAGTGGGAGAAGCTGACCTGCAATGCAGCTGTAGCTGGGGCATCCACCCATCCTGGGGAGCTCCAAGGATGGAATGGCTCCTAAGAGCTGTGTCAAATGAGTTGAGAGTTCTAGCCTTTACCCCATAGCAGTGAATTTTCTGCCTTGGGCAGCTCCCTGTGAGGGCCCATATCCCTGGGTGAGCCAGTACCTACAGCCAAGGGCAATGCCCAGTAAGGGAGGCGGCTGTGAGCTGTTAGCAGCAAAAATTCCAAGGAACTAGACAATGAGGGCATCAGCCAGAATAGGGGACCTGGGCAAAGCCATGCAGTATCCACGGCAGAAATACACTGTTTATGATATAGACTATTCTGCCTCAGTGTAAAAATGCAGTATTTTATTCACAGTGGCTCATTTTCACAGGGAAAATGTGCTCAAGTTTTGGTGTTTTGTTTTGTTGTTGTGTATGTGTGTGTGCATCAGTCCTTGTTTACATCTAATTTAAAACTAATTCCTCTTGGAACCACGAGTCAGAACTTAGAAAAGATCTGACTTAATATACTTATTTTACTAATAAAGGAACTTTTTTTTCCATGTCAAAAGGCTGCTTAGTGGGCTTCCCTGGTGGCGCAGTGGTTGAGAGTCCGCCTGCCGATGCAGGGGATATGGGTTCGTGCCCCGGTCCACGAAGATCCCACATGCCGCAGAGCGGCTGGGCCCGTGAGCCATGGCCGCTAAGCCTGTGCGTCCGGAGCCTGTGCTCCACAACGGGAGAGGCCACAGCAGTGAGAGGCCCGTGTACCACAAAAAAAAAAAAAAAAAGGCTGCTTAGTGACAGAGATATATCAAGAAGGGGTTCCAATCAATTTCCTTTCAGATCACCATTCTGCTTCATTAACTTAAAAATCTTTGTCTATTATATTTTTATTGTATTGGAAACATTGTGGAGATACAAAAGAAAACCCATGTAGCTTATCATCTTGAGATCATCTGTACTAAAATATGCTCCACTGTTACTGAAAATGTTATTCTAAGAATTAGCCTTGACAATATTTGTATTAGTTGTTTTATGAGAATCTAATGTGAAACCCCAACCTCTTTTGACCAGTAGAAATGTGTCAATCTTCCCGTATTTTAATTAGGAAGCTACGGGGAGGAAGACTTTTCCCTTCTTCCCTTCTAGGTTCTTGGGATGGCCTAATAATTAAATTGACATAAACCAGATTAACAGAGAAGAAAAACAAATGTAATTTTGTACATATGGAAGTTCCATAAAAACATAAGTCTCTCTCCAACAGTCAGGCTATTGAGGTTTACATGCCCGCCTGAGTGAAGGAGAAGTGGGTAGGAGTCTGGGACTTCAAAGGGGAGAAAGACAATTCACAGGAAGATGATAAGATCAAATGTTTGATAAACAAACGTTTACCATGTGAAGAATTCTGATGTAAAAAAAAAAAAAGTTATCTTCGGTAATACTCTCTTCCTGGTATAGGCTCCCTATCCAAATTCTTTTAGGCAGTTAAGGGGGAGGTAAAAAGCTCTTTATGAGTTTGTTGGACCTTGATTGTCTTTAGCTCAAAATAATCCACGTGCCAAAGGGGCATATTCTGGGGCAGCCTGCCTTGAACCCCATCAAAGCCAATTTCAGTAATGTCCTCCTTCTTAACTATCACCTGACACTATCTCAAATTACCATGCCCCATGAGTGATAAGGCTGTGCTTCTTCAGAATTACTTATACCCTACTCTCCTCATTCTTTGAGCCTTCCTGTTACTACTTAATATATTTGCAGGCTGATATTTCTCTTTGCATACCAAATTATGTGTCCTACTACCATAAACTGCTCTTTTTAAAGATAATTCCTGTTGGGCTTCCCTGGTGGCGCAGTGGTTGAGAGTCCGCCTGCCGATGCAGGGGACACGGGTTCGTGCCCTGGTCTGGGAAGATCCCGCATGCCGCGGAGTGGCTGGGCCCGCGAGCCATGGCTGCCGAGCCTGCGCATCCGGAGCCTGTGCTCCGCAACGGGAGAGGCCACAACAGTGAGAGGCCTGCGTACCGCAAAAAAAAAAAAAAAAAAAAAAGATAATTCCTGTCAGCATTACATGGGTCTTCCTATTCCGTCATCCCCACTGGAGATAACTGAAGATATCTAATCACAGGAGGTAGAATCTACAGCTGCCAATCCTAGGGAAGGTGACTGAAAGAGCAGTGCATCCTACCCAGGCAGCACAGCAAGCTTCGGCCACCGAGGTTGCTCCTGTCCACATGGTGTTTCCTGAGTCTACTTTTCTCTCTCAACTTGGTTTTTATGATTTATGACAAACATGCTAATGACAATGATATTGATGATAATCATATCTATCAAGCACTGACTGTATCAAATATCTGTATAAACACCACCTCATTTATCTTTTGGTCTACAAAAAGTAGTGTAATATATTTCATAATTGTTGCTGCAAACATGGCCAACTACAAATCATATTTTTTTTGCATGATTCCAGCCTCCAGAACACAACTGTCTATCCATAATAGTCCCCTGCCTGATGCTTCTATGGAATCTTCAAAAGATATTGCCATGTTCCTGCTGGAAGTCTTATACCAACATTCATTATCTTACAATTGTTCCACGTTTTAAAAAATTTTCTTAATGTATAAAATTTGGTAGAAACTGTCTTCCTCTTTATAGCACATAAAAATAGTAATAAAAATGGAGCCAAAATTCAGCATAAAACACTCTTTATACAAATGCATCTCTTCCCCCCCCCCACAACCCCCCTCCCCCCAATTCACCCTGAAGGTACCCATTATAGAACCCCCATGTAAAACAGGATCCTAATGGCACTCTGTCCTTAAAGCCTACATCAGCACAACCTAGCATAAAAAGTCAGACACAAATCTAACCCAAAGCATTGATGAGTAACACATCTTTGATGCTTGTTTGTTTTGATGAAGAGATACGAGTAAAATTCCCTTTAATCATCTCTAGCTCACCCTCAAGTTTCCATTCCTTCAGTGGCTGCCACATCTTTCCCCAATTTTCATCAAAACATTTCTTTTCATAGTTGCTCATAAGAAAAGTGATTCTTTATCTTCTTTCACTCTAACCTTTCCAAACTGTCCCTATATCTTCTCACTTTATAGAATCGCTTCACATAATAAAACCAACCTAGTAGTTTCTGGAAGAAAAGGAAAAGAAAAACAACTAGCATATTCAGTAAATAACATATTGCTCCACATGGGAATAGGATTGAAGGAAGGGGTTGGTGATGGAGGAGGTGTGGAGGGGTGTGGAGGGGGTGCTAGGGGAGCTGTGTTGACTCCTCCAAATCAACTTGGTAAACTTTTCTTTAATTTGAATGCTGCCTAGCTCCCATAACTCTCTTCAATTTTGGCCTTATATCAACAACTTCCTGTTGAAAAGCTCTCCCTGGATATCCTACTGGAATCTCAAATTTATTACATTATTAAAAGTAATTCATTATGGGCCCTGGGACATTCGCTTCTCTGCAAACTGTTTGATTAATCTCATCATCAAATTGCCCAAGATTCAAACTGTAGAGTCCTCTCGCCTCCCACATCCAAGTGATTCTAACTGAAAGCATTGTAAACTCTTTCTCATGAACATATCCATCATTAAAGCCTTGGCTTAATCCCTTGTCATATCTTACCCACATTTTTACAATAGCTTCTTCAATAATTTCAGTTTCCTGCCATCAGAAATTGCTACCCCCTTCCCTCCTTCCTTTCCCTATGATTAAGAACTTTTATTTTTTACTTTTTATAATGGAGATTTTGAAACCTACAGGAAAGTAATGGAAATAATAAACTCATGTATCCATCAACCAGTTTTAATAGTTCACAATGCACAACCAACTTATTTTCAAATACATCCCATCCCTGATTATATTAAAGCAAACTCCAGGCATCATATCATTTCAACTCTAAAGTGTATAAGAAGCTCTTTCCTTTTTTAGAAACCGAATTACAAAACAGTATCATGCTTAAAAATTAACTATAGGGCTTCCCTGGTAGCGCAGTGGTTGAGAGTCCACCTGCCGATGCAGGGGACACGGGTTCGTGCCCCGGTCCGGGAAGATCCCACATGCCGCAGAGCGGCTGGGCCCGTGAGCCATGGCCGCTGAGCCTGCACGTCCGGAGCCTGTGCTCCGCAACGGGAAAGGCCACAGCAGTGAGAAGCCCGCGTACCGCAAAAAAAAAAAAAAAAAAAAAAATTAACTATAATTTTTTAGTAGCAACAAGTCAAGCAATAATCATGAAGTCCCTCCTTGTCTTACACATTTTTATTTTACAGTTTCAATCAAAGTCTAGATAGGAACCATAAATTGCAACTTGTTCTTTATCTTTCAAGCCTCTCTTACTCTATGGATGTCCACTCCTTTTTTCTTTCTTTCATCGTTGTTGTGGAAAGTGTAAAACAAAGAAAAACAAAGAATGCTGTGCACCATCCTGTTCCACAAGGACTAAATCATCAGCCCCTGCAGTCGCTGATCAACAGTGCACTCCGAGAGGAACTTAGGATGAAAAACAGGATAAGGCACTCTGTGCTTTGCACAAAAGACATATATCTCAGGAAGAATTTTAATGAACGCTGATTCTTCCATCCCCCCATACGTAGAAAAGCACTAAAATCATTACCTTGAATTATCTGTTCTTTGTGAACAGCAGTAGTCTTTCACCAAGATGTATGCTTGACTGCACGTTTTTCCTAGCCAAAAGTCATATATAAACTGGCCTGTCCCGTACCCCTTTGCAGCAGTTCCTTCAGACCTACTGAAAGGCTGCCTCCTGGGCTATAGTCCTCAGTAAGGTCCCCAAATAAAACTTAAGCTGCCAGCTCTTAACTTGTGCATTTTTCTCTCAGTTGACAGTGAAGAAAATGTAGTTTGTTCTGAGTTTTTCTGAATTTGCATTTCCATGATACTGCTTATCATGTTTGTTTGTTTGCTATGTATTACCTATAAATTGGTGATCAGATATAGAGGTTTGATCTGTTTTAGATTTAATATTTCAGGCAAGGAAATTTCATAGGTTACCTAATATGCTTACATAAGAATGGCTTATCTCTTTTTTATGTTACCTAGATCTATTAATGCATGAGGTATATCACAAGCAAAATTGTGATATTTTATCATTTCTTCTTAATTTATTAGGTTGAAATTGTCTATAAAGAAGAAATTTTCCTCATTAATTATTTGGTTACCTTAAACTGTAGTTTTCAGCTTTGTACTGAAAATGCCTCACAATCCAGCTCTGACCTACCTTGTCAGGTTCAACCCCTCCTTCCTCACCACATATACATTTTCCCCAGGAGTGTGATGGTTTATAAGAACTGTGTTGCAAGATCTTTTCTTGACATCCCCAGCATTTAGCAACTGCTGGCATATATTAGCCAATTAAGAGATGTCTGCTGAATGGGAGGATGAATGAGAATTTCCTATATAAGTAACTGATCGTGTAATACTTGTATTTATGCATGATTTCAAACACATTCAGACTTTCCGATGCTCATACTTAATGTCAGAAAGAATTCTTTTCAATGTGAATACAGTAATGCACTGACAAGTCATATTAACTTCTAATACAACATTAGCAGTGAATTAAATGAAGACAACCTAAATTATAAGATTCAAGTGATAAATGTTATTCTAGAATAGATTTGGCACCATGCACTCTTAGCAATATGAAGTCACCAGTTCTCAAGGATTTTATTTCCTATCACCTGCAGTAACCAATCCATCACTCCAAGCAGAGTGAGGTAACATTAGCATTTCAAAGAGAACACTAAGCAAACGTTCTTCAAATACAATGAGAAGATTTCATTCTGAGGAATAGCGTTATTCTCAAAACATTCTCCCCTTGCCTTAGATGATACCATACCCATAGGTTTTCCTCCTACAAATACCACATTCATTCTGTGTCTGCCTGCTCATCTTTTCTAAGTGATCTTTAGATAAGAGAGTTCCTCAACGTTTAGAACTAAACTTGCTTTATTTCTATATTTACTCTTAGGCAATGCCATCTATCAATCAACTTCTTCTTTCTTGCCCACATCTTTCCTTTGGGTTTTAGACAGTAACTGTCACCATCTCTGCTTGGAAGTTTCATAGGCAGCTCACACTGGACGTCAGCTTCCCCCTGCCACCTGGTCCTCTTCCACTTCTTAGAATCTCAGAGAAGGGCACCACCACATGTAATTACATAAACCAGGGCTCTGGCCATGCCTTCTCCCTCTTCTCTCCCCTCACATCCAATCAAGAACCAGGGTTTTTTTCTGTTTCATATACTAAATACTCCTTGAATGTTCAGGGGAGCAAAACTGGCCACCCCAAAAGGTTTTCTTGGCATGTGAATTTTTTCAAATGGAAAACAATGGAGGCCCAAAAGACTCAGAAAGAAACTTTGACCTACCCCACTAACTCCCTAGAAGAATTTAGATAAAGTGCCTGTTCCCAGAACAGAGCTATCAGGAGAGTTATCTGCAAAGAATATAGGCGAGGTGTGGTGGAGGAAACTCCGGCAGGGCCTACAAATCAGAGCCCACTCTGTGTCCCATGGTCTCTGCATGGCCCAGCACACATCTGTTTACCAAACATTCGCTCTTCTATCTCCATGTCAACTGCTTCCCTCCCATTTAAAGTCCCAAACCACTACCTGAAACATCCTCTTTTGTCTTTAGCTGAAGATGGTACTGAAGGTAAGACTTTCAGCCATTTTAGTGAGCTACTCAGTTTTCCTGGGTCTCTCCCATGTATACATGTTATTAAACTTTGCTTTGATTTTCTCCTGTTAATCTGTCTCCTGTCAACTTAATTCTCAGACCAGCCAGAAGAACCTAGAAGGGTAGAGGAAAATTTCTTCCTCCTCGATAAATGAAACCACTTTTCTCACTTTCCCCATTTATCATGCTGGTCCAGGTCATTAGGGAATTTTTCCTGCATTATGGTTAGTCTCTGCCAATGGCCTCCCTGCCTATAATCTTGCCCTGACTCAATCTAGAATAATCTTTAAAAAATTCTTTCACTCCCTTGTTTAAATTCTTTCGGAGACTCTCCTATTCTCTGGGGATAAAGAAAAAAAAAATCCTTGACATTTCTTAAAGGCTCTGCATGATCTGGATACGGTCCTTTCCACTTCACTCTAGCCACATTTGGCTTAATTTATTAGGCATATTGTATTTGTTAAGGAAGGGAGAAGTCTTTCCCACGTAGGCTCTTCCCTCAGTCTGAGATACATGGCCAGACACTTCTATTTCACTGAATTTACCATCAGGCCGTGGCTCAAACACTGTCTTTAATAAACATTCCATGACACACACACACCACACTCCCTGCCATCACCACCAAGACTAGGTCAGGATCCCTCATTATAAATAACTTATCCAACCCTATACCTCTTTATAGCACTACTACAGCTACAACTAAATAATTAATTGGTTTAAGTAGATAGGGTGTTTTTTAAAAAGTATTAGTTTCCCAAACTAAAGCATGAACTTATAAAAGCTAGGGGGCTAGAGCTTTGTCAGTCTTAGTCTCTGACCTCTAAATTATTAACACAGTCCCTGATACATAGTCCAGTATACAATAAATAAATATTTGCCAAATGAAGAAAGGAACCAATCATTCAATCAATCAAAAAGGAACCAATCATTTAATCAATCAAAAAGGCACAAGAGACTTTCACTTTGTAATTTGCCTCCTAGGTTTTCAGGAATTTTCATGTCTGGGCCAAAGTGAAATCTGCTAAGGTACGAGGTATACACGCTCATCTTTGTAAATGATAGATATATAGTACCTGCCTACTTGATTTTGTCCAATACAGTTCTATTCAACTATCATTTATAAAGCATCCTCTATGAAGCTGCAGTTTATTCGTTCAATATACTTTTACTGAGTGTCAATTATGAACGCCCCTCTAGAGTTCTCAATGACTATTCGAGATTATTTATCCCTCCAGTGCCTACTGGCATGGTATCTGCCACACAGAGGTTGCTAATACATTTTTAATTTTCTTATTATTTTTAGAAGTGATGAAGTTACTGTAGGAAATACGGGTAGGTAAGATTGGGCAGATTTGTGCCCAAGCCATCCTTGACTCACAGCATGGAAAAGGAGTCTCCATTCTATAATTTAGTTGCCATAATGTCCGCATGTTTTATTGCAGTGAAATTGTACTGATGGACAATCAAGATCAAGGTACGTGACTATGGATTTTACAAAGTGGCTTAAAATGAAGCCTAATACTGTCCTTCACAGAAGACTGCTGTGCAGTATTCAACAGATCTTTTGGGGAACATTTTAATGGAGTCATTTGTAAATCTATGACTAGGGTCTCTTTTTTTTTTTTTTGCGGTACGCGGGCCTCTCACTGTCGTGGCCTCTCCCATTGTGGAGCACAGGCTCCAGACGCGCAGGCTCAGCGGTCATGGCTCACGGGCCCAGCTGCTCCGCGGCATGTGGGATTTTCCCGGACCGGGGCACGAACCCGCGTCCCCTGCATCGCAGGCGGACTCTCAACCACTGCGCCACCAGGGAAGCCCAAATCTAGGGTCTTTGATAAAGAAATTCCAGAAATTAGGGAATCTCACAAATTTAGAGAAAATTCTGATTCTCTGTAGCACATTTTAGCTTTCTTGGTACAGCTATTATGAAATAGTCTTGGTTCATGTACTTTACACAGGACTTAAGGTTTGCTAGTATCCCTTAAATTCAAATCTGGCGTTAATGATTTTTTAAAAATCTCCTACCGTAATTGTGGTTTTATTCTGTTTTTCCTCCTATTTCCATCAGATTTTGCTTTGTATATTTAAAGGCTATGATATTAGATGCATATAAATTTAGCCTTATTATTTCTTCCTGCTGAATTCACCCAATACTATGAAATGCCTGTTTTTATCTTTAACGTTACCTCTTCCCTTAAAGTTTACTTTAAATAATATAACTTCACTGTATCTCTCTCAGGGGTGATCTTTTTAGTATCCTTTTGCTTTCAAATTTTATGCATCCTTGTCTTTACAGTGAGTCCTTGCAAGCAGCACACAGTTGGATTTTGCTGTTTAATCCAATCTAACAATATTTATCTTTTAATTGTAATATTTAACCTATTTACATTTACCATAATTACTAATATATATGCATTTATACCTTCAATTGTAGTATTTGGTTTTTTCCACCCATCTGCATGTTTTTCTTTGTTTTTTATTTCTGTCATCATTCACTTGTTTTTTTTTTTAATTTTATTGAAATATAGTTGATTTACAATGTTGTCTTAATCTTTGTTTTTTATGGTTCTCTGTTTCTCCTTTCTTGCCTTTTTTTTTGAGTAATCAATCTTTTTATAATTACATTTTCCCTTGTATTAGTTTTTTATTTATACTGTCTTTAATTCATATTTGATCACTTACCTTGGTGATTAAAACTTACAGTCCCGTTTTATTAGCGTCTACCAAATTTAAGCTTTTCACATTTCCAGACAGTGAAGGAACTTAGAACCCTTTAACTCCACTTATCTTCCTTCCTCCTTCTGTATTCTTCTTATCATATATTATAATTCTACATATATTTTAAAACCTACAACACATTATTATTGCCTTAAGAAGTTCATATTTATTTAGGTTACACAAATGTAACCTCTCTGGCACTTTTCAGTCATTCTAGCATTTCATCGATTCAGTCTGATAATATTCCAACATTTTATTATGAAAATATTCAAATATATAGAAAAGTTAAAGAATTTTACAGTGCATGAGCATATACCTACCACCTAGATTCTACAATTAACATTTACTCAACTTGTTTCGTCACATATTTATCTAAATTTCCACCCCTCAAACTATCTATGCATGTTATTATTTGATGTATGTGTAAGTAAGCTGCAGCCCTCACTATGCTGCTTGCTAAATATAATACCTCAGGGTGAACACCAACTACTAGAGTTCGATATTTATTCACAGTTATTTTATTTTGATGTAAAATATATCTGCAAAGAAATGTACAAATCTTAGAAGCGTCATTCAATTGAGATTTGCTGGATGTCTAGTAGTATCTCTTGTGATGTTGAGCAGTTTTTCATGTGCTAATTTGTGTACCTTCTTTTGTAAAGTATCTGTTCAAACATTTTGCACACTTTTAACTAGATTGTTTACCTTTTTATCATTGAGTTGTAGAAGTTCTTTTTATATCCTGGGTACCAGTCCTTCGTTCATATATTTGTGTCGTAAATACTTTTTCCCATCTGTGGATTTCTAACTCATTCTTTTAATGGTATCTTTTGACAAGAATTTAAAATTTTGATGAAGTTTAAATTATTATTTTTTATGGTTATTGCTTTCTCTATCCTGTCCAAGAAAACTTTGTTATCGCCAATCCCGAAGATATTCACCTATGTCTTCTATTACAAGTTTTATGTTTTAAGCTTTTATACTTACATCTATGAGTCATCTCAAAATAATTTTTGTAGGATATCAGGTACTATTTTATGTTCATTTTTTTCCATATGGATATCCAGTTGTTGCCACACCATTTATTTAAAAGACATCCCTTTCTGCATTTAATTTCTTTGAATTCTTAATTGAAAATCAAATGTCATTCTAACTCTTGGCTCTCTATTCTGTCCCATTGATCTATCTGTTAATCTCTATTCAAATTACACACTATCTTGATTACTACAGATTTACAGTAAGTCTTGAAGTCAGATAGTGTGAGTTCTTCAACTTAATTTTTCTTTTTCAAGGTTCCTTTTAATATTCTAGGATCCATATCAAGTTTAGAATCACCCTGTCAATTCCTTAAAGAAAACGCCTGGTGACATTATGATTTAAGATTTTGTTCCCTCAGTGTCCAGCATCAATTCTCCTTCTTAAAGTTATCTATCATACCCAACTTCAAATTCCTCTGCTGTCTAATTTTCAGAGCAACGTTCAGCACTAGTCTAATTCCTAAAATCCAACCTAGATACACAAACCCTTATCAAAAAGTCTTCAAGTATCCCCTAGTCTTAATAGGTAGTATAGTAAATATCTTAATTACTTGTTCAAATTTTTGTATCTCATCTCTCCTTCCTCACCATCACCCATCCCATGTAATTGAGTTATTAATACCTTTATGCAAACCACATAGATTTAGTCACATGAAATTCTGGTAAGTCCTCCTTCACATCAATATATCAGCAAATAGAAGGTAAAACTGTGACTGCAACACAGACATGCCCTCTTCAAATCTCTCTCTCACACACAAATATACAATTCAATATTTTCACGTCTTATACTCATTTACCAACCTGAGATCTGTTCACATATTACTACTCTGCTGCTAACAGAGATTTCAAATATATTATTCGCCCATCCAACAAACATTCACGGGATGTTTAAAATGAGACAGCCTCCTTACCAGGTACTTCCTGTAATGCCCACATTTAAGTCAAGTGTTAAGGTTATTCCCAGAGTTATCAGAACATCATCATTTTTTTCTACTCTTTGGTGTGACAGAAGACACATCAGAGGATCTGATTTAAGTTTCAGTTGGATCCCCACTTTTACTTTTCAAGGCAGATGTGTCATTATCAAAATACAGCCTCCCATACCACTTCCTTGAATTTCACATGTTCTCTTTTTCACTCCCCTAACACCAATAAATGCCAACTCTTCCAGATTTGTATCTCTGGTTCTAGAGACCAAATTGAATTCTGCTCCTGCTAGTTTTTGCTTGTTTGTTCGGCCACGGCGTGCAGCTTGCAGGATCTTAGTTCCCCGACCAGGGATCTAACCCGTGCCCCCTGCACAGAAGCGAGGAGTCCTAATCACTGGACTGCCAGGGAATTCCCTGCTCCTGCTAGTTTTATAATTGAGATGACTCCAAATATGATTATCTATGACCTAAACCAAAAGCTTTCATAAAACATCTGCAGCAAACCCAGAAAACACATCTTTTCTAGATCTGCTAATTAAAGTCAAAGCCTACATTCCACCATGATGTAGTTTTGTTCTTTTAAATAGACTTAACGTTTTTAGAGAAGTTTTAGGTTTACAGCAGAACTGAGCAGTTAATACAGAGAGTTCCCATATACTTCCTACCCCCGCAAAAGCACAGCCTCGCCCACTATCAAAATCCTTCACCAGAGTGGTACATTTGTCATAACTGATGAACTTACACTGGAACATTATTATCACCCAAAGTCCATAGTTTACATTAGAGTTCACGCTTCATGTTGTATATTCTATGGGTGTTGCCAAACATATAACGGTATGTATCCACCATTACAATATCATACAGAATGGTTTCACTGCCCTAAAAATCTTCCGTGCTTCACCTGTTCATTTCTCTCTCCCCCTCTAATCCCTGGCAACCACTGATCTTTTCCCTGTCTCCATAATTTTGCCTTTTCCGGAATGTCATATAATTGAAATCATACACTATGTAGACTCTTCAAATTGGCTTCTTTCACTTAGTAATACACCTTTGAGTTTCCTCCACGTCCTTTCATGGTCTGAAAGCTCATTTCTTTTTAGCACGGAATACTATTCTGTCATCTGGATGTACTAGTTTATTTACCCATTCACCTACTGAAGGACACATTGGTTGCTTCCAAGGTTTGGCAGGTATAAATGGAGCTGCTATAAACATCCATGTGAAAATTTTTGTATGGATGTAAGTTTTCAACTCTTTGGGTAAATCCCAAGGAGCACAACTGCTGAATTGTATGGTAACATATAATTTATTTTATTAAAAAACTGCCAAACTGTCCTACAATGTGGCTGTACCGGTTTACAATCCCACTAGCAATGAATAGAGCTCCTGTTGCTCGACATCCTCACCAGCATTTAATTGCCAGTGTCCTGGATTTTGGCTATGCTGATAGGGGTATAGCAGAATCTCCTTGTTTTTTTGTTTGTTTGTTTGTTGTTTTGGCAGTATGCGGGCCTCTCACTGCCGAGGCCCCTCCTGCCGCAGAGCACAGCCCCCGGACGCACAGGCTCAGCGGCCATGGTTCACGGGCCCAGCCGCTCCGCGGCACGCGGGACCTTCCCAGACCGGGGCACGAACCCGCGCCCCCCGCATTGGCAGGCGGACCCCCAACCACTGTGCCACCAGGGAAGCCCCCCTTCCTTGTTGTTTTAATTTGCATTTCTCTCATGACATATGATGGGGAGCATGCTTTCATGTTTATTTGCCATCTCTACATCTTCACTGGTGAGGTGTCCACATCTCTTGCTCACTTTTAAATGGGGTTATTTGCTTATTGTTGACTCTGAAGAGTTCTTTACATACTCTGGATAATAATAGTCTTTTATCAGCTATGTTTTACAAATACTTTCTCCTAATCCGTGGCTTATCTGCTTATTCTCTTGACAATATCTTTTGCAGTGTAAAAGTTTTTAATCTCGGGGAAGTCCAACTTATCCATTATTTCTTTCATGCACTGTGTTTTTGGTGTTGCAACTAAAAATTGTGCCATGCCAAAGGTCATCTAGATTTTCTCTTCCACTAGACTGTAAGCTCTAAAAAAGAAGGCAGTATATTTTTATACACAGGAATAATTGTAATACAGTATATATAGTAATTCTTTAAAAATATGAATACAAAGTTAGTCAAGCATTGTTGAAATGAATAACAGTATGACAAAACCATCATTAAACCACAAATAACCATCTTCCCCTTGTCTCTTTCATGTTGTTATTGCTTTGATCTAGTACGGGTTAGCTTAGAGGGAGGCAGATTTATAGATTCAGAGTGCTTACTTCAGTGATAATCCCAGGAGTCCACTCACGGCTTTTCTGTGTTTGAGCTCCCTATGGCAAATACTAATATTTGCAGAGTCAGGGACTTTATAAAAGGGGAACGTAGAGCATGAAACACAGTTCTCAAAACAATCTAGTCTACAAGACTAATGTCTGATCAATGGAGCCAGCAGGATAATGTAAGACTGTAAGGAAAAAAAATGATTATACAGCTATTGTTATATTTATTTACATAAGTTGGAGGCCACATGAATTTTTGTAACTGAATGTATAAGTAAACTTTGTAAGTAATAAATATTTCTGTAAGCATTTAAGTAAATGACAATGTAACTCCTGCCTGCATAACTACCCAAACATGCTAGTTAAATAGATACCAATATGTAAACAGAGATATAGATAGATATTATTTTACATTAAAATAAATTTAATTCTTTAGTTTGCATTTTTAAGTGAAAAAGCATATATGATATGCTTAGAAGTTTGGGCTCTAATCTCAAGGCACTAGAGTTCTATTGAAAAATATTAAGCTAGAGAGTAAACTTATCCAATTTTCCTTTCAAAAAGATTGGAACATTTGATGAAGTTCAATTTATCTTTTTTTTTCTTTTGTTGCTTGTTCTTTTGATATCACACATAAGAATCCACTGGCAAATCCAAGGTCATAAAGATTTACCCCTGTTTTCTACTAAGAGTTCTAGAGATTTCTCTCTTACATTTAGAACTCCGATCCATTTTGAGTCAATCTTGTATATGGTGTGAAGTTGAGTGTCCGATTTCATCCTTTGGCATGTGGCTATCTAGTTGTCCCAGCACCATTTGTCGAAAAGACTATCTGCCCCCCATTGAATGGTCTTGGCACCCTTGCCAATAATCAGTTGACCACAGACACATAGGGTTAGTTTGTACTCTTAATTCTATTTCACTAATCTGTATGTGAATCCTTATGCCAGTACCACAGTGCCTTGATTACTGTTTCATTATAGTAAGTTTTGAAATCATGAAGTGTGAGTCTTCCAACTGCGTTCTTCTTTTTCAAGACTGTTTTGACTATTCTATGTCTCCTGGAATTCTAGATGATTTTTAGAATCAGCCTGTCAAGGTCTATTAAAAGCCAACTGGGATTCTGATAGGGATTGTGTAGAAACTGTAAATCAGTCTGCCAATTAAAAATGGGCAAAGGTTATGAACAGATATTTCCAAAAACAATGCAAATGGCTAATTCACACATGAAAAGATGCTCAACATCATTAGCAATGAGGGAAATACAGATAAAAGCCACAATGAACTATCATTTCATACCTACTATGATGACTATAACAAAAAAAATGTCAGATAAAGTTTGGTGAGGGTGTGGAGAAATTGGAATTGGTAGGCACGGAAAACGGCACAGCCATTTAGGATAACACTCTGGTAGTTCCTCAAAAGGTTACAGGTAGAGTCACCATATGACCCAGAAATTCCATTCCTAGGTATGTACCTAAGAGAAGTGAAAACACATGTCCACAATTGTACACTTCTACACAAATATTTATAGAAGTGTAGTTCATAGTAATCAAAAGATGGTGACAATTCAAATGCCCGTCAACTGATGAATAAACAAAATGTGGCATATCCATATTATGGAATATTATTCCATATTTTGCCTATTATTATTTTATTATCCATAAAAAGAATGAAGAACTGTACGTGCTACAACATGGATGAATCTTAAAAATGTTAAGTGAAAGAAGACAGTCATAAAAGACCACATATATAATTTCATTCATATGAAATGTCCAAAGTAAGCAAATCTACAAAGGCAGAAAGTATGTTATTAGCTGTTTAGGTTTGGAGGATAGTGGTAGTGGGGTGATAGCTAAAGGATAATGGGCTTTCTTTTTGAGGTGATGAACAATTTTCTAAAATTGATTATAGTGATGGTTGCACATATCTGTAAATACATAAGAAAAACTATGAAATTGTACACTATAAAAGGGTCAATTGTATGGTACGTGAATTATATCTCAATAAAGATATCACGAAAGAATTATTAGATTAAAACAAATTAGGACTTCCACTTTCAGCTCCAACATGTAAAGAGCTTGCAAGTCATCACTCGCATCCTCACAACAACAAAAAATGCTGAACAAACTGAAAATCAGTGACTTTTCAGGTCCTTTAGGGAATTGATGTCACAGGGCAAACCACTACCCCAAAATCTGGGGAGAAAAGAGAATACAGAGAATCACAGCCAACATCAACTAACCAGGAGCGGAAGCCCCTGAAGACAGTAATTGATAGGAATACTTACATAGTAATTTTGATGAATTGCTGAAGGCTGAATATGGACTAACCTGAGAGTCAGAACTTCCAAGAGTATATTCTGATATTTTTAACCCTCAAGCTAGTCCATACTCAGCCTTCATCAAAATTATCATTTAAGTGCTCCTATCAGTTATCGCCTGTAGGGAGATGGGAAAACGTAAAGTTGCTAATCAATGGGTATAAAATTTGTTATGCAGATGAGTAGATTCTAGAGACTGGCTGTACAGCGTTGTGCCTGCAGTTCACACTACTATAATGCACAATTAAAGATCTGTCAAGAGGGTAGAGCTCATGTTAAGTGCTCTTACCACCACAACAACAAAAAATTAGGGTAAGAGTGACCTTTGAAAATACACTGAGATATCCATCTTTTTGGTGAATTTCTTATTCATGTCTTTCGTCCTAATTTTCATTTGTGATTATTTTGTTAGTGTTTTTTATAAAATAATTTCAGTATTATACGTGTTGCAAATACATTTCCTAACTCATCAAATGCTTTTAAAATTAAGAAAAAATTCTGAGGGCTTGGTCTTTGTGGAACTTCCACATTTCTGTGGGTTTTACTTCCAGGAACCCGAGCAAATCCTTAAAGTGAATATATGCACAAAATTCCCTTCTGTTCCAAGGAGGAGGAATGGGAGGGCAAAAGCTACCATTCTGAAATACATTCAGCAGTTCTCTATAACAAACACCTGTCCTCCAGAAACAACTACTCTGCCAGAGCCTCATCTGACTTGGGGGAAGCACAATTATCCAACACCAGGTCACACTAGACTTCTTGTCTAGAGAGATAGGAAAAAAGGGCTAAAATGTGCTTCTGAAGATTACAGCCCAGAGACTGAGGCCCTCTAAAAACTGAGATATATAATCAATAATGACAGTGGATTAAAATCCAGAGTCTTGCAAGACAGGTTCTATTTAAGTTCATAGAGAAACACAATAGGGGAGGAAACAAACAAGGAAGTTAGAGGAAACTGAATCCTCTGTCATGTTCATCTACAGAAATATTAAACACAGCCTAGCTTCTGGCCTGATTAACACAAAACTTCACACTAAAAGCCTATTACCTCTTCACTCTAAAGTTCCTATTACCTGACACATCATGTCCAGCTTTCAATACAAAATTACAAGCCATGTTACAAAGCAAGAAAAATGGTCTGAGGAGACAAAGCACACATCAGAACCAGAGCTCAGATATAAAACAGATTTTAGAAATATCAAACAGGGAATTTTTAAAAACTATGATAATTATGTTAATGACTTTAACGGAAAGTGTAGACAACATGAAAGAACAGATGAGTAATATAAGTAGAAAATTTGAAGGTCTAAGAGAGAATCAAAAGGAAATGCAAGAAATATAAAATGCTGTAACAGAAAGGAAGAATGACTGTTCCAATATACACGACACAGCCAAGGAAAGAATCAGTGATATTGAAGTGATAACAGTAGTTATTTTCCAAAATGAAAATCAAAGTGAAAAAAGACTTAAAAAAAGGAATATCCAAGAACTTTGGGATAATTACAAAAGGTGTAACGTATATGTAATGGGAATAGGAGAAGGAGGAGAGAGAAAGGAGCACAAGAACTATTTGAATTAATGATGGCTGAGAATTCTCTAAAATTAATGACACACCAAACCAGAAATCCAGAAAGCTCAGAAAACACCAAGCAGGATAAATAGCAAAAATCTATACTTAGAGATGTCATGTGGAAACTGCAGAAAACCAAAGACAAAGAGAATATGTTGAACAAAGCAAGAGGAGTGGGAAAAATATTTTGATAAAATTTTAACCTATGGAGGAACAAGGAAAAGAATTACACTGGATTTCTTGTTAGAAGCCATGAGAGCAAGAAGAGAGCAGAGTGAAATACTTAGTGTTAAAAGGAAAAACCATCAATCTAGAAATCTGTATCCGGTGAAATTATCCTTCAGGTGTAAAGGAGAAACAGACTTTCCCAAACAAAGGCCGAGAGAATTTGTCAACAGTAGACCTACGCTGCAAGAAGATGTTAAAATCCTCAGAGAGTAGGAAAACAATAAATGTCTGAAACCTGGATCTACACAAAGAAAGGAAAGGTGTAAGGAAAGGAATAACTGAAGGTAAAATAAAAGTGATTATTTTTTTCCTATTTTTAATCTAACAGATAGCTGTTTGTTCAAAGCAAAATTAGCAACAATGTATTGGATGATTATAGCATACAGATTAGTGAAATGAATGACAATAATGTTATAAGGATCAGGAAGGAGGAATTAGGAATACTCTATTATAAGATAACTACACTACACATGAAGTAGTACAGTGTTATTTGCAAGTGGATTTAGATTAGTTGTAAATGTATACTGCAAATTCTAGTGCAGCCACTAAAAAAAATATTTTAAAGTAGAAATAACATGCTAACAGAGAAGATAAAATAGAATCATATAAAATGTTCAATCAAAGTCAGAGAAGGCAGAAAACAGGGAACATAAAAAAGAACAAGAGCAATGAATTGAAAATGATAGCAAACATGGTAGATATTAATGCAACTATATCAAGAACAACTAAAAAAAGATAGAAATTGGCAGAACGGATTTAAAAATCCTCAAGTAAATGGTATTTGGAAGAAAATAATTTTAAATATGAAAACACAGATGGATTAAAAGTAAGGGGATGGAGAAAGATATACCATGCTAACATTAATCAAGAATAGCTATATTCAGACAAAGCAGACTCCAGAGCATGGAAAATCAACAGGGGTAAAAGGGGACATTATAAAGAGGTCAATTCTCTACAACGTAATACTTCTTCACGTGTACACACTTAAAAATAGAGTGTCGGGCTTCCCTGGTGGTGCAGTGGTTGAGAGTCTGTCTGCCGATGCAGGGGACACTGGTTCGTGCCCCAGTCCGGGAAGATCCCACGTGCCGCGGAGCGGCTGGGCCCGTGAGCCATGGCCGCTGAGCCTGCGCGTCCAGAGCCTGTGCTCTGCAACGGGAGAGGCCACAACAGTGAGGAGGCCCGCGTACGGCAAAAAAAAAAAAAATAGAGTGTCAAAATACATGAGGGCAAAAACTGATAGAACTTCAAGGAGAAATAGATGAATCCACTATGATAACTGGAGATTTCCACACCCCTCTATCAGTAATTGACAGATATAGCAGTTAGAAAATAAGTGAGAACAGAGTTGATCTGAACAGCACCAACAATCAAATTGATCTTTTCAATATCAAACAACAGTAGAATAAACATTCTTCTCAAACTCACATGGAATATTAACAAAGATGGAACACATTCAAAACTATGAAATACACCTTAACAAATTGAAGAGAAATCATACAAAACATGCTCTCAGACTACAATGGAATTAAACTAGAAATCAGTAATAGAATGAGAGCAGGAAAATTCCAAAATACTCAGATATTACACAACATTGCTCTTAATAACATAGGTCAAAGAGGAAGTCTTAAGAAAACTTTTTAAATGTTTTGAATTAAATGAAAATACAACATCAAAATTTGTGGGCTATAGTAAACATAGTGCTTAGAGGGAAATCTATAAAACTGATATATTACAGAAGAAAGACCTAAAATCAATAATCTAAACTTCCACCTTAGGAAAATACGGGGAAAAAAAGAGCAATGTAAGCCTAAAGCAAGCAAATAATAATAATAATAATTTACAACAGTAATCAATAATTGAAAGCAGGAACTCAACAGAGAAAATAAACAAAACCAAAAGCTATTTTTAAAAAAGATCAGTAAAGTTTACAAAATTCTACCCAGACCATCCAAGGAAAAATGAGAGGACAGAAATAATTAATATCAGAAATGAAAGAATGGTCATCATTACTGATAACCTGGACATTAAAATGGTTATAATGTTATAATAACATATGATGAACAACTCTATGCCTACAAATTTGAAAACTTACAGGAAATGTACCAATTCTCAGAGAGACACAAATGACCAAAACTCATAGGAGGAACAGATAATCTAAATAGGTGTATATATATTCAACAAATTGAATCAATAATTGATAACATTCTTAAAAAGAAAGCACTACCCAGATCGGTTCACTGGTGAATTCTGTCAAACATTTAAGGAAGGAATAATACCAATTTTATGCACTCTCTTCCAGAGTACAGATGATTAATTGACAATTTCTTAGTCATTCTACGAGTCCAGCACTATCCTAAAACCAAAGCTATTACAGGAAAGGAAAACTATAAGCCAATGTTTCTCATGAACATAGACGCAAAAATTCTCAACAAACTCTTAGCAAACTGAATCCAATCATGTGTAAAAATAATTATACACCATGCCCCCAGAGGGATTTATTCTAGGTATGTAAGGCTGGTTCAACATACGAAAATCAATTAATGTGATCAATAGGATAAAGAAGAAAAACGATATGATCATATCATTAGATGCAGAAAAATATTTGACAAAATTCAGTATCTATTCATGATTAAAACTTTCACAAGTAAGGAATAGAGGGGAACTTCCTCAACTTGATAAAGAAAATTTACAAAAAACCTACAGCAAACACTAGTTAATGGTATGAAACAGATGCCTTCCCTCTAATATCAGGAACAAGGCAATAATGTCTTCTTTCACCACTCCTCTTCAGTATCATATGGCAGTCCTAGCTAATACAATAAGACAAGAAAATGAAGTAAAATGTATACAGATTAGGAAAGATTAAGTAAAACTGCTTTTGTTCACAGATACATGATTCTCTATCTAGAAAATATCAAAGAATTAACAACAACAATGACAACAACAAAACCTCCAGGAACTAGTAACCAATTATAGCAAAATTGCAGGAGGAGAAACAGGAGGAGGAGAAAGAAGAGAAGAGGAAGAAAAGAGAAGGAGAACATAGAAGACTGACACTATTCAACTTTAAGACTTAATATGATGCTACAGTCATCTAGACAATGTGGCACTGGTGGAAGAATAGATAAATAGATCAACGTAACACAATGAAGAGCCCCAAAACAGATGCACCTACATAGAGTCAATTGATCTTTGCCAAAGGAACGAAAACAATTCAGTGGAGAAAAGATAAAAAGATACTCTTTCCAAAAAATGGTGCTAGAAGAGTTGTATACCCATATGTTAAAAAAAAAATCTAAACACAGAGCTTAGATCTTTCACTAATTTCATCTTTCATAATTAACTCAAAATGGATCACAGAACTAAATTTAAAGTGCAAAACTGTAAATTCTACAACTACTAGGAGAAAATATAGGAAAAATAATCTAGGTGACCTTGATTTTGGCAATGAGATTTTTAGATGCAGCCTCACAAGTACAATCCATGAAAGGAAAAAACTGAAAGGTTGGAATTTATTAAAACACAAACTTCTGCTCTATGAAAGAAAATATTTGCAAAATATGTATCTGATAAAGGACTTGTAACCAAAGTATACAAAGAATTCTTACAACTCAGCAATAAGAAATCAAACAACCCCATCAAAAATGGGCAGAAGACCTGAATAGACACCTATACCCAAAAGATATACACATAGCAAATAAGCATATGAAAAGATGCTAGACATGATGTGTCATTAGGAATTGCAAATTAAAACAACAATAAGATACCACTACACTCCTACTAGATGGCTAAAATCCAAAGCACTGACAATATCCAATGTTTGCAAGGATGTGGAGCGATAAGAGCTCTCATTCATTACTGGTGGGAATGCAAAATGATACAGCTACTTTGGAAGAAAGTTTGGCAGTTTTGTAATAGGGAAGAACATTTTGTATTCTATTACAAGTTAATCACTAAAGGGATGTTACCTATAAGCTTAAATTATACACAATGGCCCATCTCTGGGAACCCTACTTTCCCGGTAATGCGCATTAAGCTAAAATACCTTTGTTTAGCTCACAGGAAACATCCTACCAGGCCCACCCGGGAATGACTGCAGGGAGGAAGAAATTAACACATCCCCTCCAGAGGCTGTTGGGAACCAGGAAGTGTTTGACTTTACTCCCTCCCCTTTTAGTATAAAAGGAGCCTGAATTCTAACTCAGGCAAGATGGTTCTTTGTGGGCATGAGCCCACCATTTTCCTGGTTAGCTGGTTTTCCGAAGAGAATAGTCATTATTCCTTGCCTCAACAATTCATCTCTCAATTATTGGCCTGTTGTGTGGCGGCAAGCAGTACTAGTTTAGACTCTGTAACAGTTTCTTCCAAACCTAAGCATATTTTTACCATATGATCCAGCAATTGTAGTCCTAGGTATTTACCTAGTTGATTTCAAAACAAAAACCTATTTATATCAGTTTTATTCATAATCACTAAAAACTGGGAGCAACCAAGATGTCCTTCAATAGATAAAATGAATCAACAGACTGAGACATCCATATAATGGAATATTACTAGGTGATTAAAATAAGAGAACTATCAAGCCACTAAAAGACATTGAGGAACCTTAAAGACACATTGCTAAATGAAGGAAGACGGTCCCAAAAGGCAATATACTATCTGATTCCAACTATATAACATTCTTGAAAAGGAAAAAATATAGAGATAATAAAATTGCCAGGGGCTCAGGATGAGGATGGGGGATAAACAGCTGAAGCACTGGGAACTTCTAGGGCAGTATTCTGGATAATACTGTAATGGTGAATACGTGACATTATGCATTTGTGAAAACACACAGAACTATACAACACAAAGACTGAACCTTAATATAAACTGTTGACTTCAGTTAATAATAGTGAAGCAGTCTTATTTCATTAATTGTAAAAATTGTATCACATACTAATGCCAGATGTTCATAATTGTGAAAACTATGTGAGTGCTGGGTGAGCAGGTGGTGTATGGGAATTCCATTATCTGCTTATTTGTTCTGTAAATTTAAAACTGTTCTAAAAACAGTTTATTAATTAAAAAACAAGATTAGCATGTGGTAAGTAGGGAAAAGAAAATTAGAGAACCATTAAGAATAAAGGCGAGGAGGTCAATTAGAAAGCTACTAAGGATAAGTTAGAGAATGATGATGCTGGTTTAAAGTAAGGTAAGAGTGATGAGAATGAAGTGAAATTTAAAATTCAAAGTACTGTGAGGAGGAGGACAGGGGGAGACAGAGAAAAAGAAAGAAATGTTTATAAAAGGGTGGGTGGAAAGAGGCGACAGATGAGAGGAGAAGTCGATCCCTCAAATTTCTGGCTTGACAAAAAAAAAAAACCTTCAGCAATCGTCAACACACCACTATTGTACTAGACAGAAATATCCATGGGTGTTATAGAGATTCATCTTGCTAAGAATCAATAAACACTGCTAGTAATCTTGCTAAAAATAACAGATTAGGATTATTTTAAAGTTTCCTATGGAATTTCAAAGGCTTATAGAGACAATATTCTATCATGATGATGGAAGATCCCTAATATAAGAACCACGTCTACATGATTTTCCTTTGTAGTCACACCTTATGAAACATGGACTTTGATCATTCTACTCATGATGGATATAGAATTAATTGCTGTTGACCACACTGGCAGTTTTTTTAAAAATCGATATATCTGTTTAGCAATGGTACAATAGACAGTTACCTGTGATTTCAAGATGGGAGACTCTCTGTGGTGTAAGCTGTGGGGCAGCAGCAACATCTCCTTAAACTCCACGTCTCTTTGTCTTTGCTCACACCCCTGTTGTCAAAACCTGTGATAAATGGAGGAGTAAAGATTTACTGCTATGTTTTCCTGTCATATTAGACAAGATATACAGAAATGGATGCTTGAAATAGTCATTAATAAGACATGAGTTGTCAGCATTGTATAGCAGGGCAGGCTAAATCCATTATGATTAAGGGCTCTCATCTTCAAGGTAATTTGCACTAAAAAGGTAGGCAAACAGCCAAAAGCCCATAACTGTACTTGGAAGGAAAAGAGAAGAGAACACTAGGTTTCAGGGTCTTGGTTTGCAGGAGATGCCTTGTCTCTGTGTGTGTGTGTGTGTGTGCGTGTGTGTGTGTGTACACAGGTATGCCTGCATGAAAAGTTTTTTAAAAAGCCACAGAACATTCTATTTGTGCACCTTGATATGAACTACGTGATATTCACTAAGAAGAGAGTTAAATTTAACAAATACTTTTGGCCTAGTGTGAGGAATCCACAGAAATAGAAACATGATCTATTTTACTTGATGACATTTATTGGAAGGTTTTTTTGATCACACAATCCATTTTGGACATTTACTTGGCTCAGCTTAATCTAAATCTCATAAAAGAGATTTCCTGTAAAACATCAAGTCAAATTTATTCATTTTTGTGGTCAGATTTCTCAACCAGTTAGGACTGCATTCATCTACATGTAAAAAAACCCCTATAATAATATGGTCTAATTTTGTTCACCAAACAAGAAGTCCAGAGATAGTAGCCCCAGGCTGCTCAGCAGTTTCTTTAGACCAAAAATGCCCACACAACCTCTCTGTCTGCTCCATCGTCCTTATTATGTGGCTTGCCTCTTGCTACTTTTTGACTCAGGATTATAAGAAGGTGTTTCAGCCTCAAATTCACATTCTAGGGGAAAATTAGACGAAGGCACAGAAATAATGCATGCCAGCTCGAGCTGTCTTTTTAAAAATTTTGAAACAGGACAGCAATAGCACTTCCAGAGTCCCAATCCAACTGATTTCTGCTTACATCTCACTGACTAAGGCTGGGTCACATGACTACCCATAGCTGCAAGGCAGCTGCGAAATTAGTTTTTTTCTAATATGGGCACACTGCTGTCCCAAGCAAACTTACAGTCTTGGTAGCAAGTATTAAGGGTGAGGATATTTATTGGTGTCTACCAAGCCAGACTTAAAATACTCTTTCCACTCTAAACGCTACTAGTCGCCTTTTTCTCACTTTCACATTTTGAAAGTATTCATATCATCTTCGCCTTTCTGCAGAGAGTGATACGTCAGGAATAACTGTTTTCTTGTCTGGTTACTTTGGCAAAAAACAAAGAACTATTCTTTCAGATAGGAAACAGCAGTTCTCAAAAGTAACCAAAAATTTCTATGATTAGATGATAGCCAAATACAATAGAAAACTAATTCTAATAGAGCCCAACACAGTATTCTACATGTTATGATTCGGCGCAAATGTATCCACATTCTTTGGTAATATCATTGCATCCCAAAGACTTGTAGAAAATCTGGGGTCCCTGTAACCACAATCAGTGTGATATCCTAGACTGTCTCACTTGTTTGCTAGAGTGGGTAGGCTCTAATACTAACTTTTTTAAGAAACTGGGTCTCATGTGTAGCATACTTTTTGACACATGTTTTTCAACTACACTTACTTAACCTGTTTTTAGATGTCTTATAATGCAAACATAACTCTGTTTCTCAGCATAGGTAGGAAATATTTCTCACAGACTCCTCTACTGATTTCAAACCTATTCCTCAGCTCCAGGCTCCACACGTATACTGCTGTAAATCCAAGTTAACAAAAGGACTGGTTACGCATTTTACCACAGAATCAAATGAATTCTTTCCCTTTCTTTCCTTGCTCCTACCTTTCCTTCCGTCTTTCTTTTCCTTCTTCCTTCCTCCTTCTAGAGTATCTGATATGAAAAGGCATGAAAGAATTTTGAAGAATTCTTGGAAAATGGAATTATATGTGTCACGTTGACAGTGCCAGAATTCTAGTCCTAATTTGTAAAGTTCACTCAGAGATTTCATAATCATTCACATTTAATTTTTAATTGTGGCAATTTCTGAGAGGCAATTTCTACAAACCTAGACACTGTTAAAGAGAGAGATAATTAGGATAAAAAGACTTGATGATAGCAACAAGACAACATTTAAACCTGAAAAAGATACAAACTTCCTGTATTCTGATTCAAGAACTCAATTCCATAAGCATGAAATATGATGAAAACAATCATGCTTCGCCATATTCCAAATTAGCTAAGCACTGACTCAGCAAAAGTCAGGAACATAACAGGTTTTGCTGGTAAAAAAATTTAAAAATTCAGTACGCACCTAAATCAGTTGACAGGCTCCCTTTCTCTACATTGATTAGATCACATTTAAACGCAAAATAAAGTGTTTAATTCTGGGATGTGGACAAATACACAGAGTCTGGAGTATGGTCAAAATAATAGGGGCCAGGGAACCACAGCATACAAGAAAGCTAAAACTGTTGAAAGAGCTGAGAATTTTTAACATGAAGAGGAATAACACTGAGTTGGGAGGGTAGGGAAGTGTAGGGGAAGTGGTTCAGGGTAGACAAAGAGAAACAAAATATTCATGGGGGAAAACAAAAGGCTTTTTTTTCCCCAAAGCAAATGACGATGCTCCCCGCTTAAATCCTCACTGGCTTCCCATTGTATTGCATTCCTAAAAATATCTGGCCCTGCAACCACTGCACCCTCATCTTGTGCCACTGGCTTTCATGCCTACTTTTGTGCAGATCTGCTGGCTTTAACTGGATCTCTGGCAGGCCAAACCATTCCTGATGATGTTCTTTTTTTTTTTAATTTATTTATTTTTTTCATCTTTATTGGAGTATAACTGCTTTACAATGTTGTGTTAGTTCCTGCGGTACAACAAAGTGAATCAGCTATATGTATTCATACATCCCCATATCCCCTCCCTCTTGAGCCTCCCTCCCACCCTCCCTATCCCACCCCTCTAGGTGGTCACAGAGCACCGAGCTGATCTCCCTGTGCTATGCAGCAGCTTAAGAGAGGAATGTGACAACCACTTTCTCTAACGCAGTATTCCATTTCCCTAGAGCACTTTTGATGCACTACCTGGTTAATGTCTCTCCCTCTCAGTATTATTGTCTTTATTTGCTTGTTGACTCATTTTTTCATTGCCTCTACACTAGAACATGTTCAATGAGGGCAGAGAACCCTTATTTTCATTCACAAGTGCATTCCTGGGATCTAGAATGGTGTTCGGTGCAGAGAAGTTGCCCACCAAATAATTATCAGTTTAATCAATTATACCAGAAGGTAGAATTTGTTTCAAAAAAGAAAATTACAAGGCAGTGGATTTTATTTTAATATGAGGAAGAACAGGCTAATCATCTGTGAAAGCAAAACTGCAGTTGTCTCTCATGAACGTGTTGAAGCCCAGCCTGAAAGCTGACCAAAGATAATTGTTTTAGAAGCAAGTTGGAAATAAGTTAGAAAACTAAACAAGCTGATCTCATACATTATTTCCACAATATGATTCTATGATACAAAACAAATTAACTACGCTGTGAGTTCCTTGAAAGGAGAGATTTTTATGCTCCCAGTGAAATACCCGGCTCAAATTTTTAAATAAAAAAGTCTTTTGAATGTAATCAATGTTGTCAGCTATATTAATAATTCTCTATGTATCCATCAAGGTCTAGTCAGGACAGAGAAGCTACACCAGTGATTCGAGCACGGAACAAAGAACTGTTAACTACTGTGGTTAATCATGGTAAAATGTGGCTAACAACCGATGGGGTGAACAGAGGGTGAACAGAAGCAGCAACTGCAGGAGGCAGCTGCCTCTTCTAGGATCTGGGAGAAAAGTGAACAAGGAGAACACAGAGGTTATGAGGGTGAGATTCAGACCTTGAAGGACATGTCAAGGTTGTGGTGAGGACTCCTCACCCACCTGTGCAGTGAAACCTGCAGGGCCTGCCATGAACTGAGCCACTCACTGCCACAGGAAAAGCAACACCCAGGAGAGAGCACTCCCTTCTTCCTCCAGCCCTGCAGCCTCCGTTTGTGCTCCACGCTGGCAGAGCCTAACACTGAGCCCCTGGCAAAGAATAAATATTGTTTGTTGAGTCGAGCTCCAATAGCACAAAGTAGGACAAAGAAGAGTGGGTTTGGTGCTGAGAAGCGATACATAAATAACTGGCACACTCCAACATTTTCCAGAAGTATTTAAGGCAGCTTTCAAAGGATCACATCCTCTAGCAACATAAAAGCAAATACGTTGGGCTTCCCTGGTGGCGTGGTGGTTGGGGGTCCGCCTGCTGATGCAGGGGACAGGGGTTCATGCCCCGGTCCGGGAGGATCCCACATGCCGCGGAGCGGCTGGGCCCGTGAGCCATGGCCACTGGGCCTGAGCGTCCGGAGCCTGTGCTCCGCGGCGGGAGAGGCCACAGCAGTGAGAGGCCCGCATACCAAAAAAAAAAGCAAATACGTTAAGTGAGTAGTTAGAACTCTATAAAGGCAGGAAAACTAAGTCAAATCCAGCAGTTTTATGGATACACAAAACACATGCTTTAATGGCTGGTACCAGTTTTTATACACATTACCGAACTTAATTTTCACAAAATCCTTGCAAGATAGATATTACCCTCAATTGTATACAGGAAGAATCTTCCTGAAAATCGTGTTCTTATTAAGTTCTTAGGCACAGTCAAAAATGGTTACACACCACAGTTTATAATTTTCATTATATCGAACTACCTCCTTGGGATGTGTGAGGACTTGAGATATGATTAGGAAGAAAGACATTCAGAATGGAAAGTGCTGCCTTTGCTCTTTATTTTTTCCTTTTTATTGCTCTGCTATTTTTCAAGGGCAAATTTCCTCATCAACATCTCTAGCACAATGACGTACTAAAATGAGACCTGGAAACTCAGCAAGTGTGGTAACAACATATTAGACACAGGTGGAACTAGCACACAAACCCCAACACTCCTCGTGGGAGTAGTGGAATCCAGTCTCTCTATCAAAAAAAGAAAATAATCAGAAATTTGTAGCTCTAGACCTACTGGTACTCAAAGCCAAGCTTTCAAACCAGCAAATCAACAATTAATATTTAAAGAAGAAATAAAAGCCAGGTCAGCAGCAAGCATCCCTTAGAAGTCATCACAGAGACTTTTATTGAAACTTTCATTTTGTTGACCCATTTTTATGAACTTTTATTATAGGATACCTTTAGTCATACACTCAAGAGCATCATTTCAAAACTCCTTTAAGAAAAAATTTCAGACACCCCTGAATATTTTATCAGTTTCCATTGATGATGAGTCAAACTTGAGTGCCAGGAGAAGGCAATTGCTCCTACGTGCAAGGAAAATGCCACACAGGGTTCATCTGAGTAAGGCATACATTTGTTATTGTTGTTACATTTGTTATTATTGTTCAGACTTATCTAATTTTGCCATTGTTGTGAAAAGCTTACATCCAAAGCAAATTTAGAATTTGCTTTTCTCATTGGATTTTCATTATAGCTTCTGCCACCTTTATTGCAATACACAACGGGTGGGTAATGAACAGAGTGAGGTGGACAATTTGGCACAAAGAACTAAGTAATCTCAGGTATCTCAAGATGAGCTGGGAGGAGAATAGTGTTGAAGAACCCAGCGACTGACTTTATTCAAAAGCAAAAGATCCGATAGAAGGAGCAATTAGGCAGATCAAATGAGATTCCGTACGTAAGAGCATTAAGGGAGTAGTAAAATGTGAGGGTAAACCCTTAACAGGTTGAGTCATGAATCTGGTAAGCAGAGCCTTCCTGAGACTGTAAACAGTTTAGCTTCTTAGGGGGATAATTTTTTCCTTATTTTAAATGTAAGAGAAAATATAGCAAGAATAAATGAAAAGCTGTCATCAATGACATAGTTTAATCTGCTTAACTATAGTCATTTCATTTTTGCATGTTGTACAGTATGGTGGGTCTTCAAAAAATTAAAAATACCATTACTAAAGGATGCAGCAATTCCATTTCTGGGAAGATATCTGAGAGACCTGAAAGCAAAGTCTTGAAGAGATATTTGTATACACGTGGTCACAGCAGCATTATTCACAACAGCTAAAACATGGAAACAACCCAATAGGAAGAATGGATAAACAAAATGTAGTGTAAACATACAACAGAATATTATTTAGCCTTTAAAAAGAAGGAAATTTTGAGTCCCTCCCATCAGGAAACTTACACAAGCCTCTAAGATAGCCTCATCCACCAGAGAGCAGACAGCAGGAGCAAGAAGAACTACAATCCTGCAGCCTGTGGAACAAAAACCACATTCACAGAAAGATAGACAAGATGAAAAGGCAGAGGGCTAGGTACCAGATGAAGGAACAAGATAAAACCCCAGAAAAACAACTAAATGAAGGGCAGATAGGCAACCTTCCAGAAAAAGAATTCAGAATAATGATAGTGTAGATGATCCAGGACCTCGGAAAAAGAACAGAGGAAAAGATTGAGAAGATACAAGAAATGTTTAACAAAGACCTAGAAGAATTAAAAAACAAACAAACAGAGATGAACAATACCATAAGTGAAATGAAAAACTACACTAGAAGGAATCAATAGCAGAATAACTGAGGCAGAAGAACAGACAAGTGACCTGGAAGACAGAATGGTGGAATTCACTGCTGCAGAACAGAATAAAGAAAAAAGAATGAAAAGAAATGAAGACAGCCTAAGAGACCTCTGGGACAACATGAAACAAAACAACATTCACATTATAGGGGCCCCAGAGGAGAAGAGAGAGAGAAAGGACCAGAGAAAATATTTGAAGAGATTATAGTCAAAAACTTCCCTAACATGGGAAAGGAAATAGCCACCCAAGTCCAGGAAGCACAGCGAGTCCCATACAGGATAAACCCAAGGAGAAACATGCCGAGACACATAGTAATCAAACTGGCAAAAATTAAGGACAAAGAAAAATTATTAAAAGCAGCAAGGGAAAAACGACAAATAACATACAAGGGAACTCCCATATGGTTAACAGCTGATTTCTCAGCAGAAACTCTACAAGCCAGAAGGAGTGGCATGATACACTTAAAGTGACGAAAAGGAAGACGTACAACCAAGATTGCTCTACCTGGCAAGGATCTCATTCAGATTCCATGGAGAAATCAAAAGCTTTACAGACAAGCAAAACCTAAGAGAATTCAGCACCACCAAACCAGCTCTACAACAAAGTCAGACTCCCTGACTTCAGACTATACTACAAAGCTACAGTAATCAAGACAATATGGTACTGGCACAAAAACAGAAACATAGATCAATGGAACAAGATAGAAAGCCCAGAGATAAAGCCACGCACCTATGGTCAACTAATCTATGACAAAGGAGGCAAGGATATACAACGGAGAAAAGACAGTCTCTTCAATAAGTGGTGCTGGGAAAACTGGACAGCTACATGTAAAAGAATGAAATTAGAACACTCCCTAACACCAAACACAAATATAAACTCAAAATGGATTCGAGACCTAAAAGTAAGACCGGACACTATAAAACTCTTATAGGAAAACATAGGAAGAACACTCTTTGACATAAATCACAGCAAGATCTTTTTTGATCCACCTCCTAGAGTAATGGAAATAAAAACAAAAATAAACAAATGGGACCTAATGAAACTTCAAAGCTTTTGCACAGCAAAGGAAACCATAAACAAGACAAACAGACAACCCTTAGAATGGGAGAAAATATTTGCCAATGAATCAACGGACAAAGGATTAATCTGCAAAATATATAAACAGCTCATGCAGCTCAATATTAAAGAAACAACCCAATCCAAAAATAGGCAGAAGACCTAAATAGACATTTCTCCAAAGAAGACATACAGATGGCCAAGAAGCATATGAAAAGCTGCTCAACATCACTAATTATTAGAGAAATGCAAATCAAAACTACAATGAGGTACCACCTCACACCAGTTAGAATGGGCATCATCAGAAAATCTACAAACAACAAATGCTGGAGAGGGTGTGGAGAAAAGGGAACCCTCTTGCACTGTTGGTGGGAATGTAAATTGATACAGCCACTATGGAGAACAGGATGGAGGTTCCTTAAAAAACTAAAAATAGAATTACCATATGATCCAGCAATCCCACTACTGGGCATATACCCAGAGAAAACCATAATTCAAAAAGACACATGCACCCCAATGTTCACTGCAGCACTATTTACAATAGCCAGGTCATGGAAGCAACCTAAATGTCCATCAACAGACAAATGGCTAAAGAAGATGTGGTACATATATACAATGGAATATTACTCAGCCATAAAGAGGAACAAAATTGAGTCATGTGTTGAGACATGGATATATCTAGAGACTGTCATACAGAGTGAGGTAAGTCAGAAAGAGAAAAACAAATATCGTATATTAACGCATGTATGTGGAACCTAGAAAAATGGTACAGATGAACTGGTTTGCAGGGCAGAAGTTGAGACAAAGATGTAGAGGACAAACATATGGACACCAAGGGGGGAAAGCCTCAGGGGGGTGGGGCTGGTGGTGTGATGAATTGGGCGATTGGGATTGACATGTATACACTGGTGTGTATAAAATTGATGAGTAATAAGAACCTGCTGTATAAAAAAGTAAATAAAATTTAAAATTTTTTTAAAAAAGAAGGAAATTTTTTTTTTGTGGTACGTGGGCCTCTCACTGTTGTGGCCTCTCCCGTTGCGGAGCACAGGCTCCAGACGCGCAGGCTCAGCGGCCATGGCTCATGGGCCCAGCCACTCCGCGGCATGTGGGATCTTCCCGGACCGGGGCACGAACCCGTGTCCCCTGCATCGGCAGGCAGACTCTCAACCACTGTGCCACCAGGGAAGCCCAAGAAGAAGGAAATTTTAACATATGCTACAGCATTGGATGAACCTTGAGGTCATTATGCTATGTGAAATAAGCTGGTCCCAAAAAAACAAACACTGTATAAGTCCACTTATATGAGGTATTAAAGTAGTCAAAATCATAGAGATAGAAAGTATAATGGGCCAGAGGGTGGGGGAAGGAGAAAATGGGGAGAAATTGTTTAATGAGTTCAGAGTTTTCGTTTTACAAGATGACAAGTTATAGAGATGGATGGTGGTGATGGTTGTACATTATGAGTGTACTTAATACCATTAAATCGTACACTTAAAAATGGTTATGGTGGTAAATTTTATGTGTATTTTACCACATAAAAAATGGGGTTGGGGAGAAGAGTCTTCAGGAGGCATCCATTCATCCAATACTCTTGGGGTACATGGCACCCCAACTCTAATTTTTTTGTCAACTACACTGAAGTTTCAAGACAGCAAGCCTTGTGTCTACCATCTATCCTCAGCACACCTCTGTATATATGATGCTCAGTAGATACTGGTTGAATATAATTTAATAAAATTAAATGGGGGGCTTCCCTGGTGGTGCAGTGGTTGAGAGTCCACCTGCCGATGCAGGGGACACGGGTTCGTGCCCTGGTCCGAGAAGATCCCACATGCCGCGCAGCGGCTGGGCCCGTGAGCCATGGCCGCTGAGCCTGAGCGTCCGGAGCCTGTGCTCCGCGGCGGGAGGGGCCACGGTGGTGAGAAGCCCGCGTACCGCAAAAAAAAAAAAAAAAAAAATTAAATGGGATGGAAATGAAAGATAACAAGAAAATCAGTTTAAAACTTAATACTAAGCATAACGGAAAAAAGAGCAATTTTGACATAAAAACAAATCAATAATATAATTAAAAATACTTTTAGGGACTGTAAAAATAAAGGAGAATGAAAATGTCATGAAAAGGCGGGTAAAAATGACAGAAATCCATATTTAAACATAATCTGGAAAATATTGACTATAAGAATAATAAAAACATCATTAAACATATGAGAAGAAAAGAAATATATTGTAAAAATGAAAAAATCACAATTTTAATATCAAGCTTATGATGCAATTTCAAATATCAATATAAGTATCTCTGAAGCAAAAGATTATAAATCCAAACTTTTATTGCTGTGTAATTAATTTATGTGTGAAAGCAACAGATTTTTTACAGATATCCCTCTGTTCATATATTGCAATTTATGCCTTTCTTGAAAAAAATTTATATTTTATATAAAAATTGACCAAGCGATAAACTACAAACAATAGTATAATAAAGGAGAAAAAATTAAGTTTCAATAACTTCAAATACACATTGAAACCAATTTAAAAATAGAACTGAGTCATACGAAATGGGAACTGAATGCACAATAATCCTAAAACTAAGATGTTTGTAAAATCATTATATGATAATCTAATAACAATAATCTGGCTTTCTTATCCAAACTTCTATATACATCATCTGGGGATGGAGTGAAAAGTGGAAGTAAAAGTTTAGTAAATGCCTCATTTTGCCTGAGTGGAACTCAGAGGACATTTTAAAATCTTCATCTTGTTATAATAAAGAAAGATGTGTAAGTAAAAGATTTTACAAATTTTAAAAAGAACCAAGAGAATTGTGGAAGCTGGTCTTCATAACCATCAGATCATTTGAAAAAGTTAAAATAAGCTTCATATAGTAAAATATCAAAAAACAGAAAACATCAAATGATAAAGAAACAAATAATGGTTTTGTCAATGAATGTAAACAACTTGATCGTCTGTCTTAAAAAGTAATGACTCTCATAAAACCCAACAGACGTATTCCCAAAGACACTATACAAGCACATGAAAAGATGTTCAACATCATTAATCTTGAGGGAAATGCAAATCAAAACCATGAGATACCACTTCACACCCACTAGTATGGCTCTAATGAAATAGAGATAATAACGTGTTGGGAAGGATATGGAGAAACTGGAATGCTCACACACTGTTGGTGGGAAGTAAAATAGTACATCCACTTTGGAAAACAGTCTGGAAGTTTCTCAAAAAAAAAAAAAAATAGATTTACCATTTGACCCAATAATCCCACTCCAAGGCAGATATACAAGAGAAATGAAAACACATATCCACACAGAAACTTATATGTGACTGTTTAGAGCATCATTATTCATAATAGGTAAAAAGTGGAAATAACCCAAATGTCCATCAAGTGACGAATGGACAAAAGAAATCTGATATATGCACACAATGGAATTATTCCACCATAAAAAGAAGTGAAGTCCAAATAGATGCTTGAAACATGTATAAACCTTGAAAGCATTATGCTAAATGAAAAGAAGCCAGATACAAAGGACATGTCTTATATGATTCCATTTATAAGAGATGTCCAGAACAGGCAAATCTAGAGACAGAAAGTAAATTAGTGATTGCCTAGGGCTGGGGATGAGGGATAGAGTGACTGGGAGGTGATGACTAATGGGTACAGAATTTTGTTTTGAGGTGATGAAACTGTTCTAAAATTGTGGTGATGGTTGTGCAACTCTGTGAATATATTAAAAACCATTAAATTTTGTACTTTAGATCAGTGAATTGCAAGGTATGTGAGTTATATCTCAATAAAGCTGTTACTAAAAAATCTTAAAAAGCTACGAGATACCTTGAAAAAATACATGTAAGCTGAAAAGACAGAAAAAGACTGCGCAAAGATCAGCAGGGAAACAAAAGGAAAAAGGGCAAATTAATTTCAGATAAAAAGAAATTTAAGGAAAAAAGGCATTAAGTGAAATAAGGCCATTTGATATTAATGAAGTAGGTAACAAACACCACGAAGATATAAGTCAGTAACATTTATGTGCTTATAACAAAGTATTAACATAAATGAAGCAAAAATTAATAAACATACAAGAAAATATTAATAGAACCATAGGCTTTTCAGAAAAATAAACTAAGCAAAGTACGATTAATTATAAAAAAGTAAAAATAATAAAGATTTAAATAATATATGACAGATTAAATGTTCTTTAAGTATCTGCCAAATGCAGCAAAATAAAAATCCTAATAAAAACTTTAGAGTATAGGGCTTCCCTGGTGGCGCAGTGGTTGAGAGTCCGCCTGCCGATGCAGGGGACGCGGGTTCGTGCCCCGGTCCGGAAGGATCCCACGTGCCGCGGAGCGGCTGGGCCCGTGAGCCATGGCCGCTGAGCCTGCGCGTCCAGAGCCTGTGCTCCGCAACGGGAGAGGCCACAACAGTGAGAGGCCCACATACCGAAAAAAAACAAAAACAAAAACTTTAGAGTATAAACTGACGACTATACTCTCTAATTAGTGAAAAAAAACAAAATTAGCAACACAATTTTGAACAGTAATGAACATAGATAGCATTTTGAAAATTCAAAATTATTGTGATAACTATTTCCAAAGGCAGTTCTCTTCCAAACCCTGAAAAATATTTCCCTTTACTTCCAAAATCATACTACTACTTCAAAAAAAAAAAAAAAAACATTTTCTAATGACTTCAGTCCAGTACCTTCTTTTTCATAGTATCTGTTATTGTTCCCAGTCTAATTCACAGCGTTATTAGCTTAATAACATATGGTTTTGTTTTATAATGGTTCATACATGTAAATGCCTTGTTGACAGAGACACTGCAATAAATGTCTTCTATTACCTATATTTAAATACCTTTCTGAACACAGAAGGTCTCCAGTAAATCTTTATCAATTGATTTCATTGTACAGTTGAGAAAGGAGGACTGAAAATTAAGGAACACGAGTTCTTGACCATTATTGAAAAGATTTAACGATTCTCAGCAGGTCAGTTTCCCTCCCCGGATTTCATTACCCTCCTTCATTAAGTGAGGTAGTATTAAAATATTTTTAAGATTCCTTCCAGTTCTAAAATTGTATGAGTTAACCAATAGGGAAAGAAAAGACATCTCTCAGTACACTACAAAATTTCCCTCCATGTTCAGTAACACTGGTTCCTTTGAATGTCAAGGACCCAAACAGATTGTGCATTGTTGAGAAGAGAGTCACCCTCAATTACTCATCAGTGATGGAATCTGTGGCTTATTCTCAGTAACCCAGTGTTTCCTTACTACCACCCACCTAGGTCCAGGGGGGATATACATGTGTCTGAGTATGTGTGTATATTTGCCTCTCTGACGACATTCCAAGACTAATATAAACACCTCCTAAATTACCCATTACTCTGTGTCACTCCTCTTTTCCATTAGAAAGAGGTAGCCTATATTTATGTTTGAAGTTCTAACACTCTACCCTTTCCATCACCCCTCTCTTTCTTAAAGACTGATCTCTTCATCTCCTCTTATGTGGACCACACTGCAAATATTTCTTTAAATTTAGGTATTGGTATAAGCATTCTATACTTATTTAATTTGGGGTTGGCCTAAAAGTTCGTTTGGGTCTTTCAGAAAAACACGAACGAACATTTTGGCCAACCCAATATTATATTAAATCATATATTTAATATAATTAATTGCTGTTTAATTAAGTTAATATAGTACATTCAATATAATTACATTTAATTAATATTATTGCATGAATAAAAGAACTCAAAGAACATATCCGAAGAGATAAACAATGAGGTCAGATCATGCATGATTTTTATATTTCAGTTTCTGTGTTTCTATTTGTCTACAGTTTTCTACAGTAAACACAATAATTATTTATGCACACACACATGCCCTCGTTTATACGGAACAAAAATCGAAGTCCACACAACTCTTTACTACTCTGCATTTTATGAAAACTTTCAGATAAATACATATGAATTTACTCTAAAAACAAATATCTTAATATATGAATGACTTCAGGTTGTTGACATCAACTCTTGAGTTAATAATAACTCTGAACCTGTGAGAGTTCAAAATATGTTCATTTTCACGATAGTATACTTATTAAGGCAAGAAAGCAGACAGTATACTTGAGAAAGATTTTCAATTATTACATGAAAATAATAAAACACCATGGTTAAATAGAAAACTCAATTAGAACATATTCTCTAAACATCCATTACTCAGGCAAGTTTCATTTTTCAGGGTCTTGTACGGAAGCTTGTATATACATGTATATCCATAAACAAGGCTAATTATTCACATTTATAAATTAAACACTAAAGTCCATTCCCAGATTTTAAAAGAATCTAAATTTATACTCTTACCCAGACTTTATATGATCATTACACATTCCTTTGCTCTATTGCTGAACTTAAATGTACCCATCCAATAAAGCCTATTTTACTGGGTGTGCTTCCATAAAACATTGACATTTTATCATATCGTAAAGTTAGAATTTATTCTAAATACATCACTATTTCCCTAAAGATAAATCCAAGTGAATCAAACATTAAATGATGTAGCAAAATGTGTTACTGTAAAACGAAATTCCTCTAAACACGTTAATAATCTCTAATGTTGATAAGTAAACGGCTGTGATGTTCTCTTTTTAACACTTCAGTCTCACTAAGGTCAACAGTTTTAATTCTCTCTCATTCCCGTCAATTCCTATTAGATACAAAGAGAAGCACATCGTGTTTATGAGATAGGCTTCCTTTTCCACTCAGCATATAAGAGCTCCTATTATTCTATCTTAAAAGTTACTGAATGTACCTTTGAATGTTTGATAAGACAATGACGGGCATTCATCAATAAGAGGCTTGCATATTTTAATTCCAAAAATCATCAGTCAAACTCAAGCACCTAAAGGAATAAAAGTTTCCACGGATTAAAAATTCTTATTTTTCAGCTCCAATGTATTTTCAGTAAGGCTTGAGTGGGAGTAAGGAAGGTAGGGTATATTCATGTACTGTGGTAACAAATTACCACAAATTTAGCAGCTTAAAATAACATCCATTTATTAGGTCACAGTTTTGTAGGTGGGAAATCCAAGCAGGTGCAACTGGGTTCTATCCTCAGAGACTCACAAGGCCAATATCAAGGTGTCACCAGAATGGGTTCTTATGTGGAGGCTCTGGAAAAATATTTGATTCCAAGCTCATTAAAGATACTGGCAGAATTCAGTTCTTTGTGGGTGTTAGACTAGGTATCCCCTTCCTAGCTGGCCATCAGCCCGGGTGCAGGGTGGGGTGTGTAGGATGGAGTAGAGGCACTCAGCTCCCTAAAGCCTGCTTGCATTCACTGGCATGTGTACCCTCCATCTTCAAATCAACAAGGGAGCATCAAATCTCTCCGACCTTTCATTTTCCTACCAGCTGGAAAAACATCTCTGCTTCTGAAAGGGATTCTAAATAATTAGATGAAGCCTACCTGGATAATATCCCTATCTCCAGGTCAGCTGTGCCATATAACATAACATAATCATAATCATAGGAACCATCTCTCATCATATTCACAGGTTCCAGGAATTAGAGTGAGGAATCTGGGGGAGCATTTTTAGAATCCTGCCTACCAAACAGAGAATTGGAAAAATTGAGATTAGGCTCCAGATGTTAGAGTTTATGAAGTTAGATGCCAGGCCAAAGATGTCTTACTGGGGGAAGGGGCACAGTCTAATGCTATTAGCACTAGGAAGAGTGTCAGACCTTAAGTTTTTTTTTTTGCAAATTTCACCTTGGAGAACTGCTGAGGGCCTCTTGTCATGTAGATGAGTCATTATAACACATTTTATCATTTGACAATTCTTCAAAAATGCCCCTCTTCCAAAATGGCTCTATTATTCTCTACTGTCTGATTTATAAAATATATGTATCTAACTGGACTTTCTTTTTGCTTTAACTTCTATGTGTTGGGCAAGGGTGGTGATAAAGTCATTCTTCATTTCCCAGAACCTTGTAAAACAGGACTGTATACTAAATAGCACCACTGCTTCCTGCTACAGGGTGGAAAGTGGGAATGAATCCTTTGCTCTGAGCACCTCTGTGGATTTGTACATTCCTGGTACAAAAAGCTAGCAGATCCACTTCTGGGGTCTGGTTCTGTGGAATGCTTTTATTTGTTTTATTCCCAAGCAATTAGAGTAAGTCATGCTTCTCCTGGTTAACCACTAGGTGTTACAACCTGAACACAATGCCCACAGTCCTGTTGATGGAGAAGCAAGATGTGGGGATTCAGTCAGGGCAGGCATGGCTGGTGGGGAGTGCGGAGGGGATGGTTTTTCCCTATCGAGTGCAAGAAAGAGACAGAGGCCTGTGATTTGTTGCTAACAGTTGGTGGTATAGAGAATCCTGTGATAGTCATGTTCAGAGCCTCCAGTGCTTAAGATGAGTGGTGTGCTGCTTCAGGGCATTTGTTTAAAAAGCTCAGTGGAGCAAGAAAAGACAAGGAAGCACATGAAGATTAATTCTGAAGTTCTTGTTAAAACCAAACACTTTAATCCTGGGAAAAAGGGGGAAAAAAATCTCTTTGTCTAGTACATTCAGCTGAGTTCATCTTCAGAATTACCAGGAGGCTGATGCACCTGCAGTGAGGAGGGAAGTGTTCAACACAATTTCTTATCCTCTGAGTCAGGTTTCAGTTCATCTACTGTGTCCACTGTGTCTGTCACACGCCAACAGATCTTTATTTGGAACTGATCACTATAATGATTTTGAGATTAACTTGATGAATCAAAAGAACCAAATAGGGAGAAAACTTACAAAAATACAGGGTGGGGGGGAGGCAGTGTTTATTTCCTGGCATTCATTTTTTTTCATGTTATTAGCTGTAAATGCAAAAACAAGGCAAGAAGAAAGAATGGATCACAGATGCCTTCCTAAAAACATGAACACCACTTAAAAAGGCTTTATGCATATAATTTTGAAATAATACACATTCGTTGCCAATGTTTTATAAATTCCTTACATAATTCAGTCAATAGTCCCTCAACTGAGGAGTAAGTTCTTAGAGGGCAGGTTTATTCTTCAGTCACCATTTTAAACCAAATGATAAATATTTATTGTACATTTCTTGATTAACTGACTGACTCCAGAAGGGAGGGTTGAAGGAGGAAAGGAGGGAGAGAAGGGATAAGGAAGAAAGGAAGGAAGGAAAGGAGCGAAGGGAAGACTGATTTGGAACACATTTGGGGATTTACTATAGGTCACAGAAGGAAGTTAAGAATGCAAACACTGACTGAACTCCAATTACATGCACATACATTTGATCACAAGCACGTGATAATTCAATGCTTTGGTCCACAACTTACTAACCTATGGGGAGCCAACCTCCTAAGCAAATGAGTTTTAGAGCTTTGTTTTGCACTGGAGTGTTAGTCATTACGTTTGGAAAGATTCCCCTGAAGCAACTATGCACAGTTATTAGAAAGACAGCCTCTTTACAGAGTAGCCACAGCACAGCAGTGAAACACAAGAGATCCATTTGGGGCCTTCCTGATTTAAACTATAGTTAAACATGACCTGAGGGAAATTATACTAAAGAAAAACTTTATTATTTCTTTATGGTAGCTCAAGGCCAGTGATCCCCTAAAACAGAGACTCTGATAAATGGTCCTGTAATATCTGCATTTGGTGTTTCACTTGGAGATGCCCAAACAGCACAAGCAGCTATATGTTTCACCAGATGTCGAAGGGGTCCCTTGAAGAGAGAGCTATAGAAACCGGCCCAAGCTTGCTCCTGTTGTCAGCAAGTTCTAGAAGAGACAGCAACGCAAGAACTTGAAACATCTATAATCGACCCCACACTTAGTTAACATATTGAAGATATCTACCCCAGATTTCATCTGAAAAAGAGTTAAGATAAATTATCTGGGAGTTGCTGGGGAAATATCTGGAACATATTTAGAAAAATTCTGAAAGTGATGAAATGGATTCACAGTCTCTCCAGAATGAACCTGAGGCTTTGTCCAGGTCCACAAAGGCAAAGTGGAAGGATGAGTGGATGCTGTCATTCCTCCTTCCTGTACTCACTGTACACACACTGCTGCTTACCCATAGCACTCTTCCCCATGAAGAGAGAACCAGCTTTAAGGTCTTTCAAAAAAATACTCCTGAGTATTTTTCATTCTGAGTTGATCCACAAGTTGAAAACCTATTTGCCAACATTTGACTAAACCATAATTTCAGAATTCTTCATCAGTCTTCCCTGAGCTAAACACAAATCCCAGGTTATATACAATCATTTTTTAATTGAAGTATGGTTGACATACAATATTATATTAGTTTCATGTGTACAACATGGTGATTTGGTATTTTAATAGATTACACACCACACACAAAAATAAACTCAAAATGGATTAAAGATTTAAATGTAAGACCTAAAACCACAATCTGACAATAGATTGTATATTGTATCTTTCAAGTAGTTCAGAGTCTTTACATATAATTCAGATTTTACCCTAACTTATGCTTCACCTTCTCCCATTCTGAACCACAATATTCTCTCTAGATCTTTTGTTGTTGTTGTTGTTGTTTTTGCTGTTGTTGTTGTTTTTTCTTTTGCGGTACGTGGGCCTCTCACTGTTGTGGCCCCTCCCGTCACGGAGCACAGGCTCCGGACGCGCAAGCCCAGCGGCCATGGCTCACGGGCCCAGCCGCTCCACGGCATGTGGGATCCTCCCAGACCGGGGCATGAACCCGCGTCCCCTGCATCTGCAGGCAGACTGTCAACCACTGCGCCACCAGGGAAGCCCCTCTCTAGATCTTTTTAATCCCTTCACGTTAATTGGGTAGTTGTAAAATAGACTCATCAAGGAATGCAGTGGTTTTCAAGAATGCCAAGTTACTAAAAGTCTGGCTTTGGTTACCTATTAGGAAAAAACAAAAACACTGCTGATCATTATTTATGATGCCTCATTTTACAATGTGGGAAACATTCCCTCAGATGAAAGTGAGTCATTTAACATTTACATTTCTCAACGGATATTCACTGAGGGAAAGTATACACCAATTAACGGGAAGGATCTGTCTAGAGATAAGAAACATTAAAATGAGATCTACAGAACTTCTTCTGACCTCTAACCACATAAACGAAAGCCTTGCAAACATTGTCCCTGTCACAGCCAATGCACGGAGAGTATCCAACTCAGTAATTATGCCTTAGAAATGTTTAACCATGAGCCAGAAAAATGAACTACCAAGACCTGAAGCTAAATGCCACTGCAACTGCAGTCTTCACTCTACAGAAGGAACCACCTCTACGAAGGCACTGCAGATTCAACAGCCTTTAATGGCTTTCCTCTTACTTCTTACTCCCCATATTAAGACCTCATATCTAATTAAGACTCTTAGAGCTAACAGAATGGAAATTTTTAGTTAAAATCATATATAAAAAATGAGCAAATAAATTTATTTAAGGTCTGGACCACCAGTGGACATGATATGACTACCAGACACACCACCATTGGAAAAGTAAAGTGGAAAGCTCGTTGGACTTGATGAATTTTGTGCATCCCATACTGACTGGCAACCTTCTTGCTGAGGGACCTTGGAAAGGCCACTGAACCTCTCTGAAGCTCAATTTAAAAAATACTAAAGGTTTACTATGCTCCATGGATTCTACTAGACCTTAGAACAAAAATATGAATATAAAACTATCTCTTGCCATGGAAAGCACAATTTCTAAAGAGGAGACAGAGAGATCAAAAGTGACTAGGTTTCCTAGGGCATGTAGTGAACACAGACCTCATCGTTCTCACAAATTTGTTTTACATAAACATGCTTTGTAAACTTCTATACAATGTGTATTTGTATGATCACTGTTTATTTAGTGCCTGTTGCACTAAAACTGGACTTCAAGGATGTTAAATCACTTGTCCAAGATAACAGCTCCTAAGAAGTTGCAGAAACAGGGTTTGAAACTAGATCTGACAGAGAGTACAGCCTGATCAATTGCCAACATGCTATACAGCACCTCTTATGTGCTTCTCATAATAATAAAGTGGTGGTCTTCTCTAAAGTAATGTGTCATGCCTCAAGTATCTGCTAGGCCCTTCACCGTGGTAGTTACCTCCAATAGCTAATTCCAACCCTGGTTTCTGTAGCATCTAATCAAGGGAGGAGAGAGTATGGGAAGATGATTGAAACTATACCAGTAAGAGTTATTCTCTATTCATTGAGAGCAGATCTTAGCTTTTGGCCAGCCTAGCTAGAGTCACTAAAGAGGAAACCATAATCTAGGGGGTATATAGTACAGAAGTCATCCTGACCACACCTCTGTGTCAGAGGAGATTTGAACTGTCACAGCATTAGCGATTATGATTTTCTATTTATGTAATATTTCATTCATGACTATTCAGGACATGATCTTTAGCTAATCAAAAAAAACTTTAAAAAAAAATATAGACCACTCAAAGATGAAAGCAGAAATTCAGACAAAACCAAAAAGGAACAAAACTCAGTTTCAGAGAAAATGTCACTGGACAAATCTGGAAATAACAGAGGTAATAGTGGCCTAAGAACAAAGAAATAATATGTAAAATCCAGAAAGATCTGGTAAAAGCTCCTTGAACAAGATAAAGTTCTTGCTCCCAACATGCAGAAGGAGGAGAACCACTTCAAAGTGAGAAGCAGGGAAGAACCATGGTCTTAATAATAGAGAAAAGAAATTGTTTTTGCTGAAGAATGAATCACTGACTATAGGGAAATAGCAAAAGATACTAATGAGAACAACCAGATTTTTTGAGCATCTTCCCTATTCTAAGCTCTGTGGTGGTTATGAAGTTTAAAGACCTAATTTAGCAGAGGGAGGTAAGAGAAAAATAGCCTTGTGATCGGTGGGTGATAGAGATTAGCCCAGAGCACCATGAGAACACTTCTGAAATACAGCACTATTGAGACAGGAAGTAGAAGGAAAGGCTTCCCAGAAGAGGTTTCAGCTACTCTAAGGCTTGAAGAATGTGTGGGAATTACTGAAGCAAAGAAGGAGAGGAAGCACTTGGAGTCAAAGATGCAGAAGACATTTCAGGAGTTCCATGAGAAGTTCAATTAAAAACCAAATGAGAGGGACTTCCCTGGTGGTGCAGTGGTTAAGAATCCGCCTGCCAATGCACAGGACACGGGTTCGAGCCCTAGTCCAGGAAGATCCCACATGCCTTGGAGCAACTAAGCCCATGCGCCACAACTACAGAGCCTACGCTCTAGCGCTCACATGCCACAACTACTGAAGCCCGCGCACCTAGAGCCCACGCTCCGCAACAAGAGAAGCGACCACAATGAGAAGCCTGCACACTGCAACGAAGACCCAATGCAGCTAAAAATAAATAAATTTATTAAAAAAAAAACAAATGAGAGATCTCAGGCCATTGTTTCCTAGCCAGTGACATTTAAGGAACAGTCTACAGTGTTGTCACATTGAGGCAAAATATGTGTGTTTCTCCTGCTGAAACTGACTCTCATTTGGTAGGGATAAGCCTCCAAAACAATTGATATTGTAAGGAGTAGGAAAACCACTGACTTAAAAATCAGACCGATTTGGATTTAAATCCTTACTCTACAGCCCCTACCTGAGTGATCCTGGGCACATGGTTTGACTTCCTCGAATCTCAGCTGAGCCTTTGGCAGTTCCCTCACAGGTGTACAGTGAGGATTAAATGGTGTCCTATGTAATTGAGTATAACGCCCTATATAGATTCAGTGCTATTGATATTATAATTGTTGCTAATACATATGAAAGAACATTAAACTTGGAATCTGGAGACACTAAATGCGTGCGTGACATTAGACAAGGTACTAACCACGCTGAAACTCAGACTGCTCATCTATTAAAAAAGAAAAAAAATTTCCACCTATAAGACTGTTTTAGGAATTACATGTGGTAACATCTAAGAAAGCACCTAGCACGGTATCTAGCACATACAACGACGTAAGTGAATTTTACTTAAATATGAGTCTGAAATACCCACATTTAGAAACACAAAGTTTAATACAAAATGTGCTTTAGTGAATAAGAATAGTAAATTATTACTTGTAGTGTTCCTCTGTGTTGGGCATCTTTTAGACATTTTATATATACTTTCTCATTTGGTCCTAAAGATCACCCTTTTTATTTTCTTGAGAAGCACAGTCACTTGCTCAAGTTCTCACAGCAATTTTTTGACCATTTGAACACCATCTTTAAAAGGCTTCTAAATTTTCAAGGGTTCTTTGTTTCACTATGGTAAAAGGATCTAAGAGTCCAGTTATGAAACCAGTTCCAAAGAAACAACATCATCATCATCATCATTATCCATCGACCAGCACCGCGGGGCTGTCATGCCTTTGAGGAGGCATGGAAATCCCTAACCTCTTAGAACCCACACTGTAGCTCTGTAAACAGATTCGTCTTCTTGATGCAGTCTGTACTGGAAACAGATTGATGGTGCAGTTATTAGTGCTAGATGCATTATGAGGACATTAAAACTGCATGTGACTGGGGTGATAAAGGAAGCATTCCAGAAGAGAAAGGACCCGATCGAGGGTTTGAAGAATGGGTAGGCTTCTGATATTCAGAGTTGGGTGGAAGATATTCTAACCTGAAGAAACCACATGGGCTAACAAGGGAAAAGAGAGAGCACAAAGAATATTCTGGGAATGATAAGCAGTAACTTTGAGAGGACCAGAAAGACCATATCGGACCACAGTGAATAATGGGGCTGAATAGGTGAGTTAGGACCACATTTAAGGTAGCCCTGACTACTAGGCTTAACGATAATTATAACTACACTTAAAATAATCATAACAACTCTTATTTATTAGCATTCATCAATGTCAGGAAGAGATCAGCACTTCAATATTTAATTCCTCCTACCACTTTATGAGGTAGATATTACTACCTTTTACAGATGAGGAAACTGCCATTCAGGAAGGTTGTTACTATCCCAAAGTTACAAACTAATGGGGGCAGAGCTGGGACTCAGATCCAGGTCTATCTGATTCTAAAGATGTGTTTTTAATGATTATAGAGTCATTGCCTCTTGAAATATTCTAGTATTTCCTTGTGAAGGAAAGGAATTTACTTAAAGGCTTTAATTTGAATCCCTTCCCCACAATTTTCTGAATGTTAATTTTCAGTCCTCTCCTTCCTTGACCTATCGGCATTTACCATAGTTGGTCATTCCTTCCTCCTTGATATACTTCTTAATTTGCTTTAAAGGACAAAACACTGTCTTGATTTTTCATGTGCTTCACCTTCTCCATCTTCTTTAGAGAAGTCTCTTCTCCTCAGCCTCCTACTGTTAGGGTTATTCAACATTTCATGTACCTCTTCTTGACTCCATCAACTCACTCCCACTGGTAATAATCCCATCTAACCTGACTGCCTTTAAATATTTTCTATGTGTTAATGACTCTTAAAGTGATATCTCTAGCCCAGACCTTCCTCTGGAAGCCTAGACTCATCCAACTGATTTCTTTACTTCTCCACTTGATTGTCTAACACTGAACTCCTGATCTTACCCCATACAAACCAGCCCCTTTGCATTCTTAACTTTTTGACAGCAATTCTATCGTCACCATTGTTTAGGTCAAAGCTGTGACATCATCTTTGGCTTCTCATTTTCTCTCACACTCCATTGTCTAGAACTTTGGATATGTTCAAAATATCCAGAATGTGATCACTCTGACTACCTGCCCTGCTATCACCCAAGTGTGAGTCACCACCACTTCCCACTCACCTATGCAAGCCTCCTTCCTCCTATGCTGCTTCTACCGTCCCCCCTGATGGTCTATTCTCAGCACAACAGCCACACCATTCCTTTCAACCATAAATCAGGTCAGTCAATAGCCCTATGTAGTTGATTTCATCCTTTACTTCACTCAGTAGCTCCATAATGGCACTGGCCTCCTTAGTGTGATTTCCAATTTGCCCTAGATGTGTCTCCTGCCTGGAGGGTCCTTTCCCAAATATCTGCCTGGCTCTCACCTTTTTCAAGACTCAGCTCAGATCTCACCTTTCCAAGGAGGTCTATCCTGATCATCCTATGATCAGCCCTTAAAACTGCCACTGCCCACCAGCACTCCTGACCACACTTATCAGGATCTAATTTTTCTTTTTTTCCCACAGGGCTTACAACCTTCTAACCATATCATATCAATTACTTTTTTATTTATATGTTTATTGTTCATTGCCTACTTTCCCCAGGAGAACGTAAGCTCCTTGAGGACATTTTTCTCTGTTTTGTTCACTCTTCCCAGTTCTCAAACGACTACAAATTGCCTGGTATGAAGAAGGTGTGTGTCTAATAAGCATTTGTTTACATTCAAGTGCTGAAAAAATGAAATAAACAAACAGACGCGGTTTGCATACTGCTCCCTTTGCTTACTTTGTCCCCCTCTCTTCCTGGACATGTTTTCCAAGGGGGGGTTTGTCTGGGGAGCCAGTCCCTAGAGGGAGCCAACCCGTGGAGCAGCCCTTCGGGGCTGGGGCAGACCAGTCTCCCCCTCCACCCCAAAAGGGACGACAGAAGCCTGAGACCCTAGGCTGTGGACAGTGTTCTGGGAAGGTGGTGCCGCCTGGGCCCTGCTTCTCCGGGTGCTCACTAAGGAATGAGGGCCTGAAACAAATCTCATCCACTAGAGGGTGTGGGAAGGCAGCATGAAGAAGTCTGCAGGTCAGTTAATGTCCTACAGGGTGAAGCTAGGGGTGCTGGTGTGGGGAAGGAGGAGGGCTCCGCCCTAGAACTTGGCCTGGTGGACATGGAGAGGGGCCAGTGGCAGTGCCCCCAGGAAGTCAGCTTCTTTAGTGAGGGGTCCCGCCCCCAGACTACTCTAGTCCTTTCTCTGAGCCTGCTTCCTCACCTTCAATTGGGGCTAAAGTCATGCCCGCCTAATCCAGGCTCCCAGCAGCCAGAGGGTCTTTTGGGCACTCAGGTGTCACCCCATCCATCCCCCCACCCCAGCACTCGGTCCCCATACTGGCCTAGGCCTTCTGGAGTCAGGCACTACCCCCAGCCCCTGGCTTCCGCTCTGCTGGGGCCACCAAAAGACGCTGTGGCTACCAAAAGACGCTGTGGCTAGAAAACCAACCCAGGCCCTTGCCTAAAGCCACAGGGCAGGCATGAGCCTAGAAAGGCCCTTTACATACCCTGGCCTCTGGAACTGGCCCTCGGGGAGAGCGGGTGCTTGACCAGCGGAGCAGCCTGAACTTGGCTTCCAGAAGGAGAAGTGGGGCGGTGGGAGGTCCCAGGAGGGAGGGAGGAGGGGCATGGGAATGGACCAAAACAAACACACAAAAACAAAACAAAACAAAACCTCCCAACTCTTAGATGAGAACGTTTACTACTTCTATAGTGAATCCTTCAATGAAATACTTACTTTTATCCCCCCAAAGTAAAGTAATTTACATCTTCTAAGAAGTGACTACATCATGCCTGGACACTTTGTAAAACTTAGGAAAGGGGCCGATAAGTAAAGCAGATTGTCCTCAAGATGCAGGTCTTTCTATATGCAGGTCTTACATTGAAGGTGTATACCCAGCACACTGCAAGTGATCAATAAATACTTGCGGAATGAAATAAACGACCACATTTCAGATTACAATAGGATAGCCGGGATTTGATCTCGAAATATGTATGGGGAAACAAGTTGAAAATAATTAGGAAAAAGTAGGCTTGACATCACAAAATGGCTCTGATTCCCAAATAGCAAGATTTCTTATGCACATATTCAATGACAAAAGAGCAGGCTGAGAGGGACAAAAGTCACCTACTTTCCCTGCGCTCTAACTTGAATGTGTGATGGGAAATCTATACAGAAAACACTAGGAGGAAAAAATCAGAAATGTTAAAGCTCAAACTTTCTCCAAGAAAAGAAAACTAACTTAAAGTAAGATCACAAGGTGCAGTATCACACACTTACACATACATGTGAAGGCTCACACACACAACACACCCCACCGACACAGTAATAAAAAGTAGCCATCCAGTCTTAAAGAATACGTCCAAGAAATTAAATATAATTAGCCTTCCTTTTATATATCTGTATTATTGTTTTCGTGGGAAAATTTTATAAGTCAGCACAGAGTCAATATTGAGAAGTCTATCTGTACTGATTAAAGTTTGCCCTCTAGTGAAAGGCCCTGGCCCCTTTTTGCCAAAAACTCTCTTTACAGGTGAACCTCATCACTGTATTTCTAGATTTCTGAATGCAGTTTGCCTTGGTGTAGATTGAATTTTTGTTTCAGAGTACAAAGTTGCTAGCTTATAAGTATGTAATCTTCTTTTCCTACAGTGTTTGTTTTGTGTGTGTGTGTGTGTGTGTGTAATTATCAAACTTTGGCTTAATGAAAGTAGATCACACTGATAGCTCATGAAACTAGTCTTATTCACCAAAAGATCCATTTTTCTCTGCCTTCTTCTTAGCAAAGAATTAAAATAACAAATAATCATCCTCTTTTTGATGTCACATATATGGCAGCAGAAAATGAATTTTGTTATGTCTTGCTATATCAGCATTCACTAAAATCTTCTGGCTTGACTGTGGCCTTATTTTTATATAAAGCTTAAAAAGAGAAAACATTAAACAGGGGTATAAAATATTTGTCATTTTTACAGCCTTACTCCCAACCCTTAGATGAGAAAGGTTACTTCTTCCTTAATGGATCCTTCAATAAAATGTATTTATTTTTATACCCCCATGACTTCACAGTGTGCTGATATAGTAGTTTCCAAGATATCACATATTTTAAATCCCGTGTTTCTTCACAATGTCAATGAGGGAGAGACAAAAGGCTGACAAGAAAAAAGTCCCTTGTATGAAAAGAACCAATAAATAACTTGAAAAAATAATAAGAGAAAAAATTTTAAGTTATAATAGGTAAATGGGTTTACATTTGAAAAATGACTCATTTGAAGTATTCTCTACAAATTTCTTCCTATAAACAATGTTTCATCAATTCTTGACATCCGTAACAATAACGAAATATCCTTCCACATTTTCATGTGTGTTATTTTCTAAATGGTATAATAAAAGCTGTCAGTTACTCCCCTGCATACTAACAGAAAAGTGAAATTCTTTGTTCTATGTGTGATTGCATTTGCACATTATAGAACTATGAAATATTTACAAAGGGAAGGTTAAATCAATACAGCTCTAAAATTTGTACTTCAGTCTTCAGGGATTTATATCATCTTGATTTAATGAAGTATGAGGAGTGAGAATGTTGACATATAGAAAAAAATATTTCGGTTTCCCCTTTATTGTACATACAGAAAGTACTGAAGTAGAATTCGTTGATACCTAAGCAGTAGCTAATTATTACCCATTTGATGCCTCAAATCTCATGGTGAAAAACAGACACCAACTATCAAAAAGAAAAAAATGTGATGCATACTATAGTAAAGAAATACTGTCCCTTCATCTAACTTAGCTTGTCAAAAATCTTTTAAATTATTTTGTATTTTAAAATTCTATTTAATTCTTACAATACAAAGAATAGTCCAGATATGTAAAAGTAGAATTATATTAGTTATAACAACTTATGCTTATTATATTCTTTAGATATAATGTATTTGATTTTCATATATTGATTATTTATGCTTACACATCTCAACAGTATATATTAGACCTATGGATATAAATTCTCCTATAGCAGTACAGGACTATGCTCAATAAACAGAACAGAAACCTTTCCTCCTATTTGCAGAAACAGCCAATCTCACAGTTTGTTCCAGTGAGAGCTTTAATGAGGATGTATAAAGGTTGCAGAAGAGAAGCAAAGAGCTTTGTAAAATGTATTTTTTTAATAAACGGATGAAACACACTTAGAATAATAAGCATTTATAAAAAGGCACAGGACACAGATATAGAGAACAAACTAGTGATTACCAGTGGGGAGAGGAATGGAGGAGGGGCAAGGTAGGGGTAGCAGATTAAGAGGTACAAACTAGGGGGCTTCCCTGGTGGTGCAGTGGTTAAGAATCTTCCTGCCAATGCAGGGGACACATGTTTGAGCCCTGGTCCGGGAAGATCCCACATGCCGTGGGGCAACTAAGCCTGTGCGCCACAACTACTGAAGCCTGCACGCCTAGAGCCCGTGCTCTGCAACAAGAGAAGCCACCACAATGAGAAGCCCACGCACAGCAACAAAGAGTAGCCCTGCTACCTGCAACTAGAGAAAACCCGCAAGCAGCAACGAAGACGCAACACAGCCAAAAATAAATAAAATAAAATAAATTTATTAAAAGAAGAGGTACAAACTATTATGTATACCATAAATAAGCTACAAGATGGATTGTATAACATAAGGAATACAGCCAATATTTAAAAATAACTATGAATGGAATATAACCTTTAAAAATTGTGAATCACAATATGCTGTATACCTGTAACTTACATAATATTGTATATCAACTATATCTCAATAAATAAATGTTCAAAATAGCTGAGAATAACAGTAGCATAGTAACAACTAAGAGCAAAAAAAGACATAGGATTTATAAAGAGGAAATGCAACTTGCTTCTTTTATAAAATTGATCCATTCAAGTTCACATTGTTACGTATTATATATTTTCTATTACCTCATATAAACTAGAAAACTTTTGAACAATTAACATCAATTGAAAGATCAGACTGTCAGAAATGCTGGCTGTAGATGCCTTCAAAATATTCACTAGAAAGGCCCAATGACTGTAAACTCCTGATGTAAAAGAGATCAAATGCGAAAGAACAAAATTTTGATAAACCTGAAACTCTAGTTCTGACAATTATCTCCTCTGGGACCTCTAAGATAAATCTCTTTATCTCTCTTGAACCCCAATTATAGTCCTATAAGAGATAAATAAACCTGCTTTCCTGCTTACTTCACACAACTATTTTAAAGACCCAAAGATATAAAATACTTTGCAGTCTGTTATGTAATTCTGAGGGGATATAAAAATCAGTTTCACCTCTATATTACGTATTGCTGAAGTTTCCATTAAAACAACTCAAAAGTAACTAACAACTATTTATTGAGCACAGATTCCCCAGCACACATCTGTTAAAAGGCAGGCAACCAGAGCCTCCTTGAGCATGCAGCAGTGGAAAGAGGAAGTGGAAATTAAATTTGAAAAGTGAAGCAAACAAATTTCATTGCAGTAAACTAAACATAATTTTTTATTATCCATATTCAACTGGAAATGCTTATCTCATATTTTATTATACTTCACATGGGCCTCTTAATTAAGTAATAATTTTATTATGTGTCTTGGCCAATGTTCCCCAGAAAATAGAACATTAGAAATAGCTTTAAGTGCTAACGTGTAATTAGGGACTGCAGTACCAGGGAGGAGAAGAGAGACACAAAGAGAGTGAAGCAGGGATGAAGCGGGTGGGTGGGGGGTGGGGGGTGGGGGGGGTGGGGGGGTTGAGTAAGGAAACATGTTATCAGGTGGCTGCTGATAAATGCAATTGATTGCTTGATTTCTTGAGCCCTTCCTTTGAGAAAACATATACATAGACTAAATCTCAGGCCCATTCTTTGAGTGCACAGAGAATGAGGAAAAGGGAAAGGGAAATAATATGTTACTAACTTCCACGGAAGTTTTTGCTACACTGGGTATTAACTCTTGTTGCCTCTCAGAACCCTACAGTGACCCATGTTTAGTAAACAGGGAAGCCCTGAAACAGAGGTGACACAGCTATACGACTTGAGATTAGACAGTGTTAGATTCCACCCATGTGAAGTCCCTCAGAACCCATAGCAGCAGCTGATCCACAGACTGTTGGAGCTGAAAGGATCAGAAATGGGGCAGAAGAGATGGCTGGAATCCCACAGATAGAGTACTCACTACAGTCCAGTTTTATTCTTACAAACACCTGACTAACCTTATCCTGCTGACATTCTCATGCTGCCAGTATGTCCCAAAATGACTACTGAGCTAAAATTTCAGCCTATTTCAAGTCTCCTTTGATCATACCATGTTGCAACCGAATTAAGCACCCTTTAGAGTCACACATCACTAAAGGAAACACTCCTATTTATTGGACATGGTGGAAAATACTATGAGAGCTCTTATCATACCATTATTCCACTAATAATTCCCAATCTCTAATGCCAATGTAAAAAAAAATGTTATGATCTTGGTGTTTTCCTCCTATAAATGATACTAATTATTTAGCACTCTTGAACTAAGACTTGCACACTGCTGAGCGCCCATTAAGTTGCTTTGCTTGTTATTTCAAAGAAAGTCAAGAGGGAGGCATTTGAAATTACCATGTGAATGAGCAAGTCCTACACTTCAGCAGCCCAAGCTTGGACAATGGCTCAGCCACCTTAGAAATAAGTTGTTCCTCCCTTTCCAAACTCTTGTCAATTTGAGCAAGGCTACTTTCTCCCTGTTCTCTTCTGTCCCATCTATTTTATCATTTAGTGATTTTAGGGAGAGAAGGAGGTGATTTTTATTAGCTGGCTCATTTATCTTAAGATGGCAAGATTTGTCAATAATTAGGAATCAAAATATTTTTCTGGCCAATTTAGGCTAATCAGTTCAAAGTGATTTTTGATCCACTGAACAATTTAAATAAAAAACAAAGCCAAGGGCTTCCCTGGTGGCGCAGTGGTTGAGAGTCCGCCTGCCGATGCAGGGGACGCAGGTTTGTGCCCCGGTCCGGGAGGATCCCACATGCCGCGGAACGGCTAGGCCCGTGAGCCATGCCGCTAAGCCTGTGCGTCCGGAGCCTGTGCTCCACAACGGGAGAGGCCACAGCAGTGAGAGGCCCGCGTACCGCAAAAAAAAAAAAAAAAAGGAAAATACTGATTTTAAGTATAATATGAAAGGTTAAATATATATTTTGTAATCTCTAACATAACTAAGAAAAACTATACAAAGATATACAGACAAAAACAATTGATAAATTAAAATGAGATATTAAAAAAATTCAAATATCACAAGAAAGGGCAGGAAGGGGGAAACTGAAGTACAAGAAAGGGAAAAACAAAAAAGTATTTAAATTGTAGACTTAAATCCAAACATGTCACTAATTACATTAAATGCAAATTGTTAAATGCACCAATTAAACAACAGACATTCTCAGAATTACTAAAAGCATGAACCAAGTCCTCTCTGTGAAAATCTCACTTCAATTCAACGATACAGGTTAAGTTAAAATCAAAAGGATGGAAAAAGATATATAACACAAGCACTAATGAAAAGAACTCTGCCTTCCACAAAAATTAACTCAAGATTGATCACATATTTAAATGTAAAATGTTAAACTATAAAACATTTAGAAGAAAAACTTTGTTATCTAGGACTAAGCAGATAGTTCTTAGATATAACAACAAAAGCATGATCCATAAATGAAAAAACTAATAAACTGACCTTCATCAAAATTAAAAACCTTTGCTCTCTGAAAAATATTGCTAAAGGAATGTAAAGAGAAGCTACTGACTGGAGAAAATCAACTGTAAATCATTTGGATCCTCAAACCCAAAACTCAACAGTAAGAAAACAAACAACCCAGTTAAAAATTGGGCAAAAGACTTAAAGAGATAATTCACCAAAGAAGATATACAGATGGCAAATAAGCCTACCTAAGGGTGTTCAACATCATTAGTCAATAGGAAACTTCAAATTAAAACAATGATGTTGTATTACTATGCCTCATCAGAAGAACTAAAATTAAAACTACTGACAATTCCTAGCGCTGCTGATGAAGCAGAGCAACTGGAACTCAAATACACAGCAATGATAGCAACGCAACGGGCAAAGACTCCCTTATAAATTAAACACAAACCTACCATATGACCCAGCTATCCCACTCCTAGGTATCCTAGAGAATTTAAGACATATATTTGAAACACATATAACATATAATTTAAAACATAAACATATATGTTTGTGGCAGCATTATTCATAATTGCCAACAATTAAGAATAACACGAATGCTCTTTGATAATTGAATGGATAAACAATGTGTGGTACATTTATACAATGGAAACTACTCAGCAATAAAAAGGAACAAACTATTGATACACACAACAACTTGGGTAAATCTCAGCGTCATTATGCTGAGTGAAAAACACCACTTTCAAAATGTAAGGCCAACTGGCCCGAGGCAGGGGAACGCAATCAGACTCCACAGACCGAAACTTTCCGGACCACCCAGTTCCAGGAACTGACCTGGGGACTTTCCACCCGGCCCAGCCTTCCCGCCTTTCGACGGGCGGGACTAAGACTGATGCGGCCGGCACCGGATATTGCCACGATACCCGAAGAGACCACCAAATAAGGAATAACCTGCGCCCTCCCGGATTCACCACACCCCTTTCCCTTCCTCCCCTATAAATTCTGCCCAAACCCTCGCCCGGGCGCGACTTCTCTGGCCCCTTTCTCTCGGACCAGTGAGCCTCTCCCGGGAGCGTTCCCAAAATAAAGCTTGTTTAAGCTCTCCTCTGTTTCTTGGTGCCGTTCCTTACACAAAATATTACATGCTGTGTGATTCCATTCATAAAACATCTGCAAAAAGACAAAACTGTAGTGACAGAAAACATATTGGCAGTTGCCAGAGATCAGGGATAGGGGGATGGCATGACTATAAAGTGGTAGCAAACTGGAAGTTTTAGTGGTGATCAAACTGTCTGTATTCTGATTTTGACGATGGTAATAAAGATGTATATATTAAAATTTCTAGAACTACCCACTATAAAAGTAAGTTTTATCTATTTTGATTTAAAAATTAAAAAAAAAATTTTTTTAATTTAAATACATATGTAAGAAAGCATGAGAGTAAATTAACTTTGCCCTGCAGAGGAAGATGCCTCCAGTACAATCAAACATCAGCTTTACATGTCCTCTCTCACGCAATTTCAGATAATTTCAAAAAAGAACTTTGAGAAGCGGCTTTACACTGTATTTCTCCCCAAGCCCCCCAGATCGTCTATTAATAATATTTTCTAGGCAAGTAACCTTTTAGAATGTAAGAATATACTCCATGCATCAAGTTATTCTGTATTTCAAATTATTATTTCTTTTCCAATAAGTTATTATATAGCATCAAATAGCATTTGTAAGGCAAACTTAAAAGTAAACTAACCTGTTGGAAAACTAATTACTATTCAAAGCATTTATTTTTCCCTGTGTCAAAAGAAATGTGTGTGAAGATGATATAGACCTCCAAAGAATCTGGTCAACCTCAGTCAAAATTACACTGCCTTTGTCTAAGGATGACTTGAAACATCACACAGAAGAATAATTCAATGTGGCACCTTTTTAAAAAATTACTCTTTTCCTGTCTGCTTAATAATTGCAACTTATTAATACCCCATGTGATATCTGGACCATGTTCATGATGATGACACATATTAGATAGCAACGATTTTTGGATACAACAAAGGCAGCATTTTTCACACATATGACCTGGAAGTGAGAGACTTTAAATTCCATTAATGACTTCTTGAGACAGTAGCCTCCCCACTGTGAAGTCCAGATAAAGGTGTGCATTTGTTGTTAATATATTATCTTAATGTTCCAACCATCTGCCTAAATAAAAACCAGGATCAGGAGATATTAAAATAAATGTCATTTCAAGGAACTAATTTTTATTTATTTATTTTTGGCTGCATTGGGTCTTCACTGCTGCGCGCGAGCTTTCTCTAGTTGCAGTGAGCGGAGGCTACTGTTCGTTGCGGTGAGCGGGCTTCTTATTGCGGTGGCTTCTCTTGTGGAGCACAGGCTCTAGGCGAGCGGGCTTCAGTAGTTGCGGCATGGAGGCTCAGCAGTCATGGCTCGCGGGCTCTAGATCACAGGCTCAGCAGTTGTGGCACACGGGCTTAGTTGCTCCGAGGCATGTGGGGTCTTCCCGCACCAGGGCTCGAACCAGTGTCCCCTGCATTGGCAGGCGGATTCTTAACCACTGCGCCACCAGGGAAGTCCCAAAATAAGTGTCATTTCAGAGAGAGAGAGAAATTAAGATGTAAAACTCCTTAGCCCTTTTCAATAACTAAATTCGAGAAAATTTAATAACTAGCATAGGAAAATCTTTTCTTCTATCATTGTTGTATTTTGGCTTTCTTACTACTACTTCTGGGTAAAGGACCAAGCTTTTGAAAGCTACTGGCATAAACAGGAAAACACTGAACTGGTGATTATGTTTTGACAGTATAGTGAGTTCAATACTCGACATGGCAACTAGCAGTCTGCTAGTTACTACTGTCCTTGACACTTGACCCAGTGTGAGCAAAGAATCATCCAGTCAACAGCACATCTGATAACAGGTTTGTGGCTGTGGACATTAGTCTCACCTGTCACAGGTAAAAGGAAATCAAAATGTATACATAATGGCCTAAGCTCTATTTTAAGAGTGTATCCTTGTATTTCTGAAATCCCAGAATAGGTTGGTTTGGTTTTGTTTGGCTGAACATTTTCTTCTTGGAATGCATGTCTCTTCCTTCTGGGCTTGATCATCAGGAAACAGAGTCCTAGCTATTAAGTTCCACCTGTGCTGCTGTCTTTGCCTGCCTCGCACCTTAGGACATAATCTTATATTCCACAGACATGACTGACTGTAAGTGCACTTTACAGTCATGTCAAGTGCACCCTAGGAGGCTTACACAGCTGCTCATCATCTCTGGCAAAACTTTTAGTTCTCTAACATTGCCTTTGTCCTCCAGTTTCACAGCATTTTCTCTTTCTTATTAGTACATGAAAGAACGCTGAGCATTATAAATTAATAACATGAGACATAGGAGGGAAGGAGAAAGAGCAAACCAGAAACTAGCTCCACATTGGAGCAAATGAAGAGATCAAATGCTAAGTCTTCCTCAGACTCAACAGTTTATCAGAACATGGGACTAATAGAAGTATTGTAAAAAATTCTTACTCCTTCTGAACAGGGATGCTTTCTATGCTCCAATATGACACATTAACTCTGAACTCACATAAGTCTTTTTTAAAGACTGTTTTACCAATTGACTTAGTCTAGTTTCTAGTCCTGGTATTTCTATGCCTTCTACATCTTATGGTACAAAAGAGGCTAACAAATTGTACAGTATGAATTTACGCATAGCCTGCACCTGAAATTTTGCCAGATACTAAGTATATAGAGACAATTAACACCTGGTTGCTGTCCTCTATGTGTCTATATTAAAATGGAGAAGGCATACATAGCAAAACTAAGATCCAGTATAAAGAGAGGAACATAAACAGATGTTCAGAGAATGAATGGTGTGAATGCCCAAGAGAGTGACTTACTCTTACACAGGGCAGTCAAGAAAATACAACAGGCTATGACACAGACCATGGAACCAAGTCAGATGAAGAAGTGGATAAAGGACACCCCAAACCCAAATTCCTCATCCTACTGAATGTTTCCAGTTAGTTGGCAGCACCTTTTTTCAATGGATTCTTTACCTTATAGTATAATCAATATTCTTGCTCATGTTGTTAATGGCCTTTAAAACAAGTATGAATAGAAGTATTGTCAGTTAACAAAAAAGGATCTTCATCCTGAAAAAGAATATTGGTAGCGCTGCAGTTCCAGAGTACTTTCTGAACAGTACTGTCTGTTTTCAAGCTGTAAGTTTAGAATATACATATATTGATTTAAGTGCTCATAGAGGTGAGGGCATACTCAGTCAGGCAGGGTTCTAAAAGCTTTACATGTACTGTATTTCACTGGTTCTAAGATGTACATTTTTTCGCATTTTAACAACCTCTGAATTTGGCATATGCCTTACACATGCTGGCATATAATAACTTAACAGGCAGCATTTTCTCTTTCTTATTAGTACATGAAAGAACGCTGAGCGTTATAAATTAATAACATCTTTGTATTGAGGAAATATAGTAGTAACTCATTCAATATTTATATCAATCCTATGTAAAATCCCCATTTTACAGAGAAATTAATACACTTGCTTAGGTTCGCATAGCAAATAAGCACCAGAACCAGGGAGTATGGGTTTCCAAGCTTGTGCTCTCGGCTGCTATCCACAATGCCTCTCAAACGACATTGCACAGTACAAACCAGACCTTTCACTCCTCTAATAAGATCACCCTTACCAAAAAGAAATACAAAACAACCTGTTTGTGTTAATTTATGACACAAAATGTTGCCATAGTACTGTGATTAATAAACAGTAATAATCACACACACAGAAGACAATGGTTTGTCATGAGATGATTAAGATGACCGTGGGAGAAACAGAAACCTCCAAGCACTGATACAAAGACTCCAGTGCTTTCTACATATGGAAGGAAATGATGCAAAACTGTCATCTTCACTTCCCTATTAGAAGTTGTGAGGGATCAGGCAGAAAGCATCTGGCAGGAACATTGTAGAAAAGATGCCAGCACTGAGTGTATGGTAAAGCTAGCCATTACTTAAGACAGGGTTTTTCCACCTCAGCACTATTGAGATTTTGGAACTCTGCTGTGGGGAGTACTGTTCTTTGTAATGTGGGATGTTTAACAGCACCCCTAGTTCTACCCAGTAGATACCCTTAACACTCCCCCAGTTGTGACAAGCAAAAATTTCTTCAGATATCGTCAAATGTCCCCTGGGAGGCAAATCACCCTTCGTCGAGAGCCACTGATGTTAAGTCTCTTCTATCACCTGATACATTCCATGGCATGTAGAAGATGATCAATGTATGACAATTATGACAGAAATGAAGGATGGATGGATGGGTGAAAGGAAGGAAGAAAAGGCAAGAAGGAGAGAAAGAGGGAGGGAATTGGGAACAAAAGGATTCTACAATATTTACTAATATTCATTGGCAGATAATTTCCAGTATAAACTGAGAGACTAGCTAATAATCAATACTCACTATAAACCAAACAGGAAAATCACTCCTAATTCAAAACCAAATTTTGTAGCTCTTATATGTTATTTTAGAAAGCATGTAAATAAAACATCAACCACCGGAGTGAAAAATACTGTCCCTCAGGAGTGCAACGGTTATAGATCTGATCTCCTTAAGTATATTATAGGTTTACATAAAAGAATTAATAAACAATGTTATTGACAGACATATGCTCATTTCGCTGAGATAAAATTATAATTGAATTGATAGGTAATGGCCCTTTAAATCATAAGAGTAAAGCTCAAGTGTATTTGTGCATCAACGTCAAGGCAGAATTTCTCTGCATTAGTCATATTACTATTGATATGCTGTCATGCTGATATTAATACTCCGACATGAGGCTACATCAATAAAGTGTTAACAAAGTTTTCATATTTTCTGTTCTTATGAGAAAATTTTAGAAAACATAATAAAAAGGAATAGCTCTGTGCTAACAATATAAAATAAACCTATTCCAACTGCATTCACTTATTTAATAAATATTTATTGAGCACCAACTCAGGAATTCTGATATGATATTAAGATTTTGCTTGAAATATATCCATAATAATAAAAAGCTAAATCTATAAATAGTTTCAGCTACATGTAATTAATACATTGTATTTTTATCTGCATTTATACATTCCAATTATAGATCAGGATCTCTTAGTCCTAGAGTAAAATATATAGTTTAAAATAAAAAGTGTTAAATGGTGCCCCCCCAAGATATTCTATCATTAGTTAAAATAAAGTAAAACTACTTTCACCAACACTTACTCTCTCTGTCTCTCTCTGTGCTCACAACTACTCTGTATCACTAAGTTTGGTTTTTTTTTTAATCATTGGTTTTGTTCTAATTATTGTATCTGTTTTAGAGATGAGCAAATGGAATTTCAAAGAAATTAAGTAACTTGGCTAAGAACACTTCACATCTAGTTAGTGAGAAAAATAGTGAAATATCTCAGTGAAATGAGCAAGTTTTTTTGGTTTTGTTTTTTTTATCATTCTTAGCACTATTTCCATCACATAATGTTTTCAGACAGGCTGGGACCTAGGACCTTTCCCTGCAATGCTGCAGTGATTACACCTGGACACACCTCTCCTTGAGCAACAAAATACAAAGCAACTGTCTGGGATCAAAAATAACTGCGTGGGGCTTCCCTGGTGGCCCAGTGGTTGGGAGTCTGCCTGCCAGTGCGGGGGACGCGGGTTCGGTCCCTGGTCTGGGGGGATCCCGCGTGCCGCGGAGCGGCTGGGCCTGTGTGCCACAACTGCTGAGCCCGCGTGCCGCAGCTGGAGGGGCCACTGCAGTGAGAAGCCTGCACCACAAAGAAGAGTAGCCCCCTCTCGCTGCAACGGGAGGAAGCCCATGCACGGCGGCGGGGACCCAACACAGCCAAAAATAAATAAATAAATTTATTAAAAAAAAATAAAAATAAATAACTGCGTGCATGAGCAGTTAGGGCAAATTCTGGACCCAAAAGATACAAAGAGACCAAAAAAAACCCAACTGCCACTTCTGAAGAGCCTGGAGCAAAAACAAGGTGTCGGAGCAAAAGCAGTGTCCTGCGGGATGCCCCCTGAACACAACACCACCTAAGGGGTGGGCGAAACACCTAAGCCACCCCTCTGGCCCGACCCCTGGACACACCCCTACCCTCACCCCATTAAGAAACAAGCTCGCCCCCTCCTCAGGGAGCGAGCAAGAGAACCTGTGGTTTGCTCTCGCTGCCGCCTGCTGCAGCAAGGGCCCCAGTAAAGCCTTGCCTGAATTTCTTGTCTGGCCTCTAGTCAATTTCTATTGATTGGGGAAGGCCAAGAACCCTGGTTGGTAACAGTTTCATTCATTTCTTTTGTAATAAAATCAGATTCTTCTGACTTTCCTGTTAAAAGAGACAGATACTTTTAGAGCAATGCTTTTCCAATGGGATGAGCTATCAAAATCATCTGGGTCAGTAAATCTGGGTTGTTCACTATCCAGGCTTTGAGAAATACTGCCTTTAAGACATAATATATTCATACTGTAGAAACAACAAGTGTCCAACAGTGGATGGCTGGTCCAAGAAAATACAATATATCTATATATATACATACGATGGAATATTAGTCATAAAAAAAAGAATGAAATCTTGCTGTTTGTGACAACATGGATGGCTCTAGAAGTCATTATGCTAAGTGAAATAAGTCAGACAGAGAAAAACGAATACCACATGATGTCATGTATATTTAGAATCTAAAAAAACAAAAATTGAGCTCATAGATACAGAGAACAGACTGATGGTTGCCAGAGGTGGGAGGGTGGGAAGTGGGGCAAGTGGATGAAGGGACTGAAAAGATACAAACTTCCAGTAATAAAATAAGTCATGGGGATGTAATTTACAGCATGGCAACTATAAGTAGTAATGCTGTATTGCATATTTAAGAGTTGCTAAGAGAGTAGATATCAAAAGTTCACATCAGGGCTTCCCTGGTGGCACAGTGGTTGAGAGTCCGCCTGCTGATGCAGGGGACACGGGTTCGTGCCCCGGTCCGGGAAGATCCCACACGCCGCAGAGCAGCCAGGCCCGTGAGCCATGGCCGCTGAGCCTGCGTGTCCAGAGCCTGTGCTCCGCAACGGGAGAGGCCACAACAGTGAAAGGCCCGCGTACCACAAAAAAAAAAAAAAAAAAAAAAAAAAGTTCACATCAAAAGAAAAGAAAAATTCTGTTAATGGTGACAGATGTTGACTTATTGTGATCACAATATATACACATATCATATCATTATGCTGTACACAAACTAATGTAACCTTGAATGTCAATTATACCTCAATTACAAAATAGCATAATTTAGGACATTTATAAAGGTAGACTGATTAGAAAAAAACTAATAATAAATACAAACGAAGTTTAAAAAGAAATACTATATTCATATTTTAATATTTGGAAGTGAATTAGTGTGTGATAATATGTTCTCCAAGGTTCAGAACAATTCCTTAGAATTCTTAACCCAAATTTCAGAAACGGAGACCTGATTGAAATAAAGAAGCATTTGTTTGGGGGTTGTTAGGACTGCAGCCCTGGAGACACAGATTCAAGAAGCATTTGAATTGTGTTCTGCCCAACTACAAAATGCGGGAGATGTATATAGGCAAAAAACTGCACGGTTACTTAAATTATTTGTCAAGAATTAGGATTGGAGCTGGCAAGAAGTAAGGGTGCTTGTTAAGAAAGGATTGGTTGGGGTCTGAAATGATTGCATAGTTTCATAGTGGGGGAGACTTTGAAACTACAAGGCTGTAGCTGCTGGCATATACTGTTTTGAGAATGGCTGGTGGTGTCCTTGAGTTTGATACAATTCAGAGTAAATTGGAGTTTTCAGTGATCCAGGAATGTGTCTCAAACCACATCCACAATGACCACCCAGCTCCATTTTGGATGCCTGAACCCTAGTTACTCCATTTTGATTTTTAAGTGATCTTAAATATGTCATCAGAAAGAAGGTAAATAGGGAAAGTGTAGCAGACAGGACTAAAACAGGAGGAAGGTCTGTGAAAAAGTAGAAGCAGGTAGTAAGACAAATTCCACTGACTGTTTAAATTTGCTTTTCAAACATTCCTGACACTGGAGCATACTTTTAAGACTATATTTATACTTGGCCATCCATTTTGAATTAGAAACCCCACTTCCCTCCAGTTTCTTTCATAGTGATACCAAATACATAACCAGATTTCCAAAGACTGATTTTCTTAGTGCTAATCCAGTGTCAGCCTGATCATAAGTGTATATCACAGTGAATCTTTAAAAATGTAGTGTGTGTCCTCTGTTCTATATCTTAGAAGTTCTTGCCCTATTTGGCAGTCTTGTAAAACTTTTAGTAATTCTTCTCTCAATGCAAGGATGATACAATAGCAGAGGCTGAAATGATAAGCCCCCTTAACACTTCAGTCAGTAGAAAGGAGGAAAGAAAGGACAAACACAGTCAAGAGAAGTCATTGTCTAGAAAATAATAAAATTCCACATTTATATGGTGCTTTGGAGTATTCCCAAGGTATTTGCACATATATCAGCTTTTCTGATATAAATCTATAAAGGAGGCAACAAGAACCATAGCCTCATTTTGCATAGGAGAAAATCAAGATTCAGGGATGTGATCTAACCAAGGCCACATGCTTAGAAACAGCAAAGGAGCACGGATTATCTGACTCATAAGCCAGGAAGCCTTCCCACACAGTATATATAAAATACTTAAAGGGTTTTACATTTCTCCATGCTTCTTCTCTGCCTTCTTTGTTGTTTTCTATTTCTTCTCTGGCCATACAATGTCTTCATTCTTTCCAGGATATGCCGTAGGCCCTCTGCTCTTCTTCCTCTACGTTAAGATTAATTTCCTTATTACCAACACTATCCAAGTTTTCTCCAACTCCATCCCTATAGTCATATCTCCAACTACCTACTGAATATTTCTCCTTAGATATCATATAGATGTATATAACTGTGAGTGAAACTGAACTCAACATATATACCAGTAAACCTGCTTCCCTGCCTGTATTCTCCGTCTCACAGGGAAATGACATCGCTGTGAACTCAGTTGCCCAAGGAAAAAGTCTGGAAGTCTTCTTAGATACTTCCTACTCATTGCTCATGCCTCATGTCCAAGTACACATGCCACAGTTCTGGTGGATTTAACCTCTATAATTGTCTATCACCTTCCCCTCTTCTCAATTCCTATCGCCTTCCTTCATCCCTTTATTTTCTCTTTCCTGGGTTATAATAATATTTTCCTAACTGGTCTGTCTTTAGTTTCTCCAATTTCTACTGCTCATAGCTGCCAAAAAATCTTTCTGAAGGTAAGTCTGTTTATGTAGATCCCACACCTCCATGGAGAACTTGCCAGTGCTTTCATGATAAACAACCACTGGTTTGGTTCCTAAGACCTTTCATGATTTTTGCTTCTAGCCACTTTGCTGACTCATACTTCTACCAGCTAGCTCACTCTTTGGCCATATGCAACCTTCACTACAGCCATGCTGAGCTACTAACAATTACGCAGCCTCATCATGTGGTTCTGTCTTCCAAATTGCCTGGAATTTATTCCTTACCATTTATTCCTTATCTCCATTACCTTTACATAGCGAATTCTACTCTTTTCTCTCCAGAACTCAGCTCATACATCACATATTCCACAATACATTTCTCTGTTCATCTAATATACACGGCCCCCACTGTATTCCCATTTACTGAGTCACAAAATGTTCATACTATTCAATCCACTTATTTATTTTTAAAAGTCCTATAATACAGGAATGGTGAAAAGCATGAAAAGTCATTGGCATATTGTAGGAAAACACAAAACTTTTTATACTCTCAACTTCTATAAGACTTCTATACTCATTATACAACAACACTAAATTACTTCATTACTTCAGTTCTTTACATCTCTACATCAGCTAAAGAATGGGCATTTTAACCTAAAGCTCCCCTGTTGGAAACATTTGTATTTGGCAGTGTTGCCATCATTTTTTCTCTTCAGCAATGTTTGTGCAATTATTTTGATATATTTTTGAATGTTTTATTTTACAAATAATGTAAAAATTAGTAGAAAAGATAAAAATTAAATTGCTGATACAAATAAAAAATACTGGTTTCACAAATGTAATAAATTTGCAAAAAAGGAAGAAATCAGGAAATTTTTAGCTTCAGTCAGTCACTCATGAGAATTAAACTAGTCGACAGTGTTCTACTGCAGATAAAAGAACAAAAGCTTTCTGTGAGTAACTGTTGAAAACATATTATCTTAAAAGAAGTATAGTTATAGATTTCACAGATTTTTTAGCTTTGGGGAATGAGATATCCCTTGTAACTTGTAAGTATATTGTACAAATTTCATGCATTTCACTTTCATAGACCTGCTTCAGAACGCATTATATTTGACTGCATGGGACTATTTGTATGTGTGAAAAATTGTAAGCCATCTAAATATGCATCAGTAGAATGGGAGCAAATTAACTGATGCCACAATCACTGAGTAGAATATTATGTAGCCATTATTATGAAGGCTATGTAACAACCTGAAAACACAGTGATAATTTAGTAGCAAACTGAATGGTAAATTAGAATTCCATGCCTATTATTAATTCACGATATACAATAATATGTCACACTGGGAAATTATTGAAAAGGAGTACACCAAATTTACAAAGCTATGTAGTTTTAATAGTGGGGTTTTGGACAATTCCCCTCTATATTTCAAACTCTTCATAATTGTTATTAATTCTAGAAGAAAAGTTTAGGAGGAGGTTATTTCTAAAAGCTCGGCATTTAGGGAGGAATGAACATCAATCGTAAATAAGATAAATGTAGTGGGACTTTGTAAATCCTCTGTTGGAGAGAAAGCAAACTTTCAGTTGTAAGGAAGACAGATGAACATTAGGCAGAAGCATGATTTTACTGTCTATATTTGAAACTTAAATATGATGAAAAGAGCTGTGGGTAGATACTGAGCTGACAAGGATTGAATTATGCTGGATTGTTCTCTGATCAGTTTGTTTACATTGGGAGCAACATTCCCCAGAATCCCCAATTCTGTATGGTTTCAGCTTAGAGTTGACTAAAAGTGAAGTTGCCCAAGATCTGAGAAGCAGAACTGAAACAATGGCCATTACATTCTGATGTCAACATTGGTTAAGACAAGGGTAGACAGATGCCAGAGTACTGCTGGGTTCCAGTTTGTCTTCCTCTCCTACTCAGCAACCAGCTTTCCTTCCCGACTGCTGGCCATAATAACCAATAGTGACCCCAAGTCTATCTATCACCACCACTTAGAATCAGAACTCAGAAAGGCAGTAGCCACAGAGAGTAAATAGCTTTCCATAGATTTCTACACATAAGAAGCATGTGTAGGTGATCTGATGAATGGTCTAGCTGAGGATCAGCTGAACCCAGCACCTCTACCAGCCATGTGAACGGCCATCTGAGATGTTCAGATGACTGAAGCCCCATGAGAGAACAGGAGCAAGAAGCACCCAGTCATCCACAAGGAGACAGATGAATAACAGATGTGTTTTAAACCAATAAATTTGGGGGTGATTTGTTATAGAGTAATAGATAACTGAAGTGATGACAAGGAGAAAGGAAAAGCCTTAAATAGCACAAACTGGAAGTCACAAGTGGACATTCTTTCCTCAGAGGAAACAGTATAAATAAATTATCATGGACCTAAAGGCTAAAGATTTAGAATTAAGTTATTCTTATTTTTATTTTTAATTTGGCTTTTTGAACATGAGAATTTAAATACAAATCTGAACACTACCCAAAGCACATTTTTATTAGGTTAAAGATTTCTCTTTCCAACAGACATAAAATCTTTAAGAGACTACTCACAGAGATGTGTCTGGTAAAAACTGAATACAAGCAAAACCTGTATAGATCAAGGACTTCTGTGTAATAATCCTCAAGCATTATGCTACCATTTAATCAACTAATTTTACAAAATGCCAAAAGCCAGTATATAATCTAAGGTAATGATTAACATATATTTCTTAAATACAGGTAAAAGGAAAAAGTAAATCATTTTAATTTATGGATTAGGAATGATAAATTCTGAAAAACAAATGTGCATTTTGCCTTACGTTTTTCTTTTTTTCCCCAGCTTTACTGACGTGTAACTGGCATACAAAATACTGGACATAATTAATGTATACCATTTGGTGAGTTTGGTTTCTTAGGTCTCTCTAAAAGCAAAACTAAAAGCAAAACTACACTCTTCAGAGAAAATGTGAAAGTAACGGGATAGATGTTATATACCAGGTACTGCTATTACAGGTACAATTACACAAAAAAGATCTCTTTTTTGGCTGAGATACATAAATAAAGAGAGAGAGAAAATGAGGTGAATATAGCCTGAGAGATATTCCAAAATGTAGATAAAGAATATCATTTGCATTTACACGATTGGGTCAAGGTGGTTAAATGGGAAAAATCATGACCCACACAACTGGAGTTCTGTGGTTTCAGTTTCAAAGACTCTATTTCAGGAAGGAATCGCAGTGGTTATCAGCACCGGCACGCCCTTCTTATGCGGAAGACCAGAACAAACAGAGCCATCTCAAACCTAAAGAGTATTCTTAAAAGAAAAAAAAAAAAGATTTTAAAGCTCAGGCTCTCTTGCAGTTTCCTTGGTTCTTAAGAACTTAGTGGTACTATACAGATTAAAATCTTAAAACAGGTACAATTAAATTCTACAGGTCCTGCCAGTCAAACTAAATCCTTTCCTAACACTGATGTGAGGAAAGTGAACTATACACTCCTTGGGGACTTAATCTCAATTTTAATAAACTGGGCAGAGAATTACACAAGGACATTTTAAAAATCTATGTCAAAAGAAGGATAGAAAGCTTCTGTGCTATTTCTTTCTTAATATTTGGGGAAATTTTTCATCTACCCATAAGAATGCGGTTGTATCCTTATGTCCATATAAAAGGATCAGACAGAAGAAAGAAAAGTTCACATCCTCCTCCTCATCGTGTTAGCTGCATATACGTTAATCATAAGATGAGTCAGAGTAAGCTGACTCAGTGTATTCTTTTGCTTGTTAGCTCATCATTCCAAGATCGAAAGAACACTACAAATCATACATATGCATGCGTTGACATTCTAAAGAAAACTATTCTGTGTAAGTTTTAAAGTTGTATGATGGATACAATTAGTAAAAATTGGGTTTCTGTTCTATCATTTCCTGCTGAAAAAAAGTGCAAATTTTCCTCAATTTGTGTTATTTCAAAACATTCAGTACTGAAAGGAACCCTGCCATGTAAGAAAAATGAAGTACAATAATATAGCAAAAAAAGGTTTTTCAAAGCAAAATAGCCTAAGACATTGAAAGTAATTTGATACTTTACAAGTAGTCCAAATGATTCTCTGTATCATTGTTTCTTAGACCTAACATACCAGAATGTTGTTTGAACTACTACATTCTGAAGGAGATAGAATGAAAGACCTTTACAACTTGGTGACAGCACATCTCCCCACCCTCTCACTCACAATCTTGTAGGATAATAGTGTAATGCTAGATTTTTTAAATGGAGTTTTAAAAAATGTTTCCCAAAGACTCGGTCATTTGTCCATTTGTCATTAGAGCGACACAAAGAAATGTATGACAGAAAAACTGAAGAGTCCTCTAGCAGGCTTGAACTGACTAAGTGATGGACATTTGGCCGTGAGGCACTAGGACACTATCAAGGACCTCTAAAGCTCTCAATGTCCCTGAGAACACTCTCCACCAAAAAACCCATATTTTGACGGACAAAGATTAGCTCTCTTTTGGATTAAGCACCCAATAGAGTATTTAAAACCACATAGATAAGCCAACTTAATTGGGATTGGAGGTTTAGGGGGCAAACAAAGGGGTTTATAGAATTGAACTGGGTAAGCCATGTCTTTATTTCTACGATATTATATGCTATATTCTACCATATGATAGTATACTCTATCATCTGTCTGTCTGTCTAGCTACCTACCTATTTGCCTGCCAACCTATCTATCTATCTATCTATCATCTAATGCAGCCACATAAGGTAAAATAGACCAGGGAAATCCTCCATCATGAGAGAAGACAACTGTACCCATAGAATGCCAAGCAACCAACAAGTGACAGCCCATGGAAAAGGAGGCAGAAACTAGGCCAATTATACCCCTAGAATTTATACTAAAGAGGCCGAGTCTTCTAAGCTCATTTGAGTCAGAGAGACTGTAAGTATTTGGGGCAAAGCAAATAACACAAAGGGTACTTTTCTTGAAATGTGCTTATACCTTTGCAGCACCTAATGTAGCAGTGAGTGACTGGTCAGTATTTAAGGATTTCAAGATATTTATCTTGATCACATATTAACACAACTAACAAAGGACAGCTTATGAATTTTATTTTCAAATTGCCTAGACAACCAAACACAGCAGTGGTCCAGTGTCCCAAATAAATTAGATCATCAGATTCTTCAGTTTGAGGAAAGTTTATGCTATTTCAGCATGTTATTGCAAAGCCTGATTGATACAAATAAAAGCTTTTGTCTGCCTGATTTGAGAGAAGTCAAGAATAGAAGTAAAAATCAGAAATGAAAACATTTTAAAACTGGCAAGCACCTTAACGTTCTAACTGTCTGTGATTAAAGACCCAAGATTCATCGCGCACTCAATACCCTAAAGATTTTCAGGTCAAGTACCTTCAGCGCCCCGCTTGGCTATCTACACTTTGCTTCACTCTCACTCATTCTTTCTTCCTTTTTCTTTTCTCTGTCTTAATGATAGATCTCAGAATGACTGCCATGCATCTTACCAAGTATCACCTGCTCTTTCCAGAGCCTGTGGGATGATCTCCATGTTGATGCTGCAGCCCACTTATTTCCAAGTTCTGATCCCTCATCTTGGTAACTGCATAAAGGTTTTCTTCTCCCACTCTGGAACAGCATCTCCCTCAATTTTCAATACTAGTGCCTACTCTCTACCCAGGACTATAGTAAGTGGCAACTAAAAGTTTCTTGTCTTCTTTAATAAACTCAGGAAAAAAAATCTTCCTGAGAATGAATAAACCATTTTAGCTCAATATATACAATGAAATCAAACTTTTCAATTATTTTATGATTTAGGTTGTGAATTGAAATAATCATCTAAAAATATCTGCTGATTCAATAATAAGGATATGTAATAATATGTGAGCATGAGTTTTCATCTTCCAAATCAACCCAAGATAGTCTTTTTTACTCCTTCAAAGTGGGAAAAGACCGAGTGCCAATGGGATTATCAGGTAGACTACAACCTCCTCCAATTAGAAGTCAGTTCAGAAAAAAAATGTTATACAATTGTTTGTGTGTGCTTCTGTATACATACAAGTTCCACATCTTAGCTACCATACCTTAATAAAGAGCTACAAAACACAGCAAGATCAATTCAGATTAACTTTAACAACCTCTTTAGAAACTGTGGTGATTTTAGAAGAATATTTTATGATCTGAGATGGCTTCTAGCCCTTCACTATTTACGAGAACCTTGCCCTTGAATGGTGAAGAGTTAATATCAGCAAAGTACATTCTCCTGAACAGCTGATGACTTGAGCAAACCATCTATTTTATCTTTGGGATTTCTTATTACTTTGGATCATTTATGTAGTCTTGTTCCAGAATTACCTATTTCCATCTGAACCATAAAGCACAGGCACACACAGACACACACACACACACACGGAAGTAAGACCTTTAAGAAGACATAAATTCTCAAGTAAGACAGTTGAGATTCCTTCAAAATTCACATGAATTATCTGGCTTTAGTGCCATCTCACATGTTTAAAACCATGTAAATCATCTCAATAAACCAGAAAAAGATGAAAGTTATGATTTCCTCTCCAATGAAATGTGAACTGCATGAACCTCTTCAATTTACACCGATGCTCACTGTGAGCAACTTTTTCAAGTTAGAGCCTAGAGAAAGAGCACAAAGAAAAATCTCAGCTCTGGCCACTGAGCCATGACTCCTGGACCTAATAAGCACACTACTTTTCAGCCAAGTAGTACCTTTGGGGGAATTTCTACCCACTTCACACTTCCAGAATTGGTTCAAGTAAGGTAAAAGGGCAGCCAGGCCTTTAACAAACAGCTTAGCTTAGAAAGGAACAGTTTCAAAGCCACGGATTTTGACTTTTCTTTTTCAAGAAGATTTGGAAGGCCTCTTTTGAAGTCTTTATCATCAAATAAATAATGACAATTTCTCTCTCTTACACACTTTCAGGCTTATAGAGGGTTTTCCAGATACTTTTTTCTTCCTCATTTGATAGACCTTGTGGCATCTGCCCAAGCCCAGTAGGTATTATTATCTCTTCATCTACAGTGAGCTATCTGAACCTCAGATATTGTAGTTGATTTGTCAAAATCCACCAGAGAGGGCTTCCCTGGTGGCGCAGTGGTTGAGAGTCCGCCTGCCGATGCAGGGGACACAGGTTCGTGCCTCGGTCTGGGAAGATCCCACATGCTGCGGAGCGGCTGGGCCCGTGAGCCATGGCCGCTGAGCCTGCGCGTCCAGAGCCTGTGCTCCCCAACGGGAGAGGCCACAGCAGTGAGAGGCCCGCGTACCGCAAAAAAAAAAAAAAAAAAAAAAAAAAATCCACCAGAGAGTAAATGTCGAGGTCAGGACTAGAACCTGGGATGTCCAACTCTAATCCAGGGTTCGGTAGAGCCCAGTTCTTCTATATACACAGGTATATGTTTGCTCGCTTCAACTGTTAAATGATATTTAGAAATAAGATGCTCCCAGAACTAACTGTCTTCAGTACCCACAGTTATTCATATTCCTCCTTAAGCACCTAATTTACCTCACAGAGTGGCTTGGGCCCAAGGGAGAGTCTGGGTCACTGATGTTTAGGGCACCATGCACTCCCTAGCCATTGGGTTTAATGTTTCCAACTTTATGACTCCAGGCTCAGTCCCATTTCTCCGCTGGATTGCACTGTCCTGAAATATGTTTATATGTACCCAGGGACTCCAGTAATGGGCCCATAAAAAATTCAATAAAGAAATGTTTTAATCAAAATACGCTGTCTAACATCACAGAGTCACCGGGATTCTCATTTAAAGTTGGAGCACATCTCTGCAAAACGTTGATTGCTGTTGTAACCTCACTGGTTTCTAAATCATTCCGTTCATGCTCTGCTGTTGATGGAACTGGCTACTGATGTGCATCCTCAGAAGAACCTTTTTTGTATAATGAATAAAAATTTTCAAAACATATGGAAAGGGCCTACCATCGCTCTCAGCCATGGTGCCAGAGAAACAGAGAAAGGGCAGCTGTGCCACTTCCTTTCGTTGGGTGCAATGATCACGTGAGCACCATATAAGAATACTACATCTTTAAGAGGAAAAAAATGTCCTCTTTTTTCCCCACTGAGCAACTGCATGTGCACGTTTCTTAAAGCATCTTTTCTGTGCAAGCTGTAGGTCCTTTTCCAAGGTGAATAAAATCCCCACAAAATGCCTGTAAGAAGAGATGTTCCTGATGCTTCCCTTGGGCATTTGCTGAGCCAGCCAAAGTATGCACTCATGCTATAGATCACTTTGGCACCATTAAAGAATTACAGGGCATCACATGGTCTTGTAGGAATTAATCACTGCTTAACAGTATGTGCTCCTGTGTTTATAAAGTCATTTGGAATATCTGCCTGTAACCAGTGGCTCACTGAATGGAGTATCTGCAGGTAATGAACCATGGCATTTTGCTATGGTCGAGCTGAAGAATGTCCCAAGTTACAATTAATATGATGGCAGCGAAATGTATTTATTTTAGGGAAAGTCACAATCATAATTTGAAATTTTTTAATAAAGAGAGATCTGATTTATATCATATTTTGCCAATAGATCTTCACAAAGGAATTCAAGGTGGGACAGGACAGCATCCAAGATAAATGCCCTCTAGCACTTTATAGCGAGTAACCCTTTAAAGGCACAGCTCATACAGCCTTGTGCCTGTATTTTCCTTCAGGGACCCCTCAAAAATATTAACTAAAAAGTATATATTAAATTTCAGTTTCAAGTATTTGCCATCAATGAGGTAGAACTGCAGGTTACGGTCTGCTGAAGATTTAACTGCCCTAAAGAACCTCTGGAAAAAAAGAAAAATAAAATGAAAGGAAGTGAAAGAAAAAAGAAGAGAAGAAAAGAAGTAGAGACCAATAACCTTACACTGTACCTGAGTAGCTGTTTAGTGGGAATACAGTGAATATTAAGATCAAGTAAGAGAGTCCCTTTCTGGGGCTTCCCTGGTGGCGCAGTGGTTGAGAGTCCGCCTGCCGATGCAGGGGACACGGGTTCGTGCCCTGGTCTGGGAAGATCCCACGTGCCGCGGAGCGGCTGGGCCCGTGAGCCATGGCTGCTGAGCCTGCACGTCCAGAGCCTGTGCTCCGCAACAGGAGAGGCCACAACAGTGAGAGGCCCGTGTACCACAAAAAAAGAAAAAAAAAAAAAGAGAGTCCCTTTCTAGATTTCTCAAATATTACACAAATTTTCACTTATAAATATTTATCTTGCTTGTATGATTCAGATGATATACTCAAGCATCCATTAGCCTCCCATAAAAGACAAGATGTAGAAATGTGAGGATTTATGTCAGGCTGTCGAGCTGTGTGCTCCTAATTTGTTTCTCGTTCAAGTTGTTTATCATTATTGTACCTCATTTTTAAAGTGCTGAAGAAGGTTTTAAATAGATGCTTTTGGAATCTGTATGTAACAAGTACTAGAATGAGGGTACTCCATTTCTACTAGCATGCTGGTATAAGCATTAACCAAGTTACTGCGAATTTTATATAGCTGAGATAAGGCTCATTTCTCCCATTTCTGGTTGTAAATTCATATCAAGAAAGGTAGGAAATAGATAAGAAAAAATTAGTTCATTTTCCTTTCTCCACTCTTCAACCTCCATGAATTATCACATTGCCAAATAATTAGGATACTGTTTCACATGTCCTATTTGCTTAGCAGTTGAAATCATTACCTACAAATTATGCAGGATTCTTTTTTTTTCAGCCTAACTTTGATCATGCTAGATTAAACAAATAAATTCAAAATCACCGGTAACTATAAAGATGTGCTCCATGTAATATCAAATTCTCCTGTTTCAGGATTTTCATTTTAGTAGTTAACCGTTCAAGGAGGTCTCCCAGTTCCAAAATATTAGAAGTATTCGTTCATACTCTTTATTCATTGACTACTCTACCATCATCTTAATATGCATTGGTTATATCCTTAAAAAATTTCCTGGGTTAATGTGGGAAAAGGCACTTGTAAGAAATTTGTACAGAATGCTGACATATTGTTTTTGTTAGAAAATAAATATCCAGTTGGAGTAGGAACTGTTTTCTTCCTTAACCAAGGGGGGGGGGGGGGAGAGAGAGAGAGAGAGAGAGAGAGAGAGAGAGAGAGAGAGAGAGAGAGAGAGAGAGAGAGAGAGAGAGGGAGAGAGAGAGAGGGAGAGAGAGGGAGGGAGGGAGGGAGGGAGGGAGGGAGGGAGGGAGAAGTCCTTTAAGGAAGTAAAATTTAAGGATGTCCAGGTCCATAAGAAGTTCTGGAGAAAGGTGTGAGTTAACTTATCCAGGCTCTCTTGTGACCTATATAACCCCAAGATGTACAGTCTTTTAAAAATAACTACATATACGTCAAATTAAAGATGAGAATACCTTAGTCTCTATCACTCTCCTTGAATCAAACCAGATTTTGCCTCTCGTTCTGTTTATGTCTCCAATGTCGTCTTGGTTATCCAAAGGTAGACAGTCAACCCTGAACTCTTCCTTTGGAAGCAGATTCAGGTGAGAAATGATTTCCTCCTGCTATTGAGACCTACCCCTTGCCATGAAATTTTGCTGCAAATCAAGAAAGCAATTTCCCATGTGATCATTTCATGCTTCAGTTCGACTGAATTTTCTGTGCTCTTTGAACCCTAATTTGGGATTGAAATTCCACTGCCTTGTATTAGGAGCGGCGAGGGAGAATGTCTGCAGATGGGTTTGTGTTTAAATGTGAGTCCTCCGAGTTTCTCAATGCCCTGGTCTTGGGCTTATGAAGAAAATGAAAATGACCTGGCTGCCACAGCGCAAGTCAGAGTCACTTTCATTTCTCGCCTTCCAGCCCTGACTTCCTCTAATGTAATTCTGTCTGCTAAAGCAAGAGGTATGACCACTGTGTTATTATCTGCATTTTAGCTCTAAACTCCTCTGGCCTAACAACACAGGGGCTCTCCCTCTCCAGAGCACCCCTCAATCTGATTATGCCTCGCTATGAAAGTGAGCTCTGGCCTCTCCACCTGGCCTTTCTGCCTCTTCGGCCTATATCCTGAATGTTCTAGCAAACTTTACTAATGCTACTGTTATGCCACCTTTTTTTTTTTGCAATGCCAAGGGTAAATAAAAGTTACATGCCTATCAGAAAATCAAGAGTTTCAAAGTAAATGTAAGTTCTCTCATCATCTCTAATTGTCACTTGCTGTGGATGTCAAACTGACAGAGTAGCAGAATCTAATTTCCTTGTTTGATTCACCATGAAATTAAACTGAACTGACAATTTTTATTTTCACCTGGCAAATTCATCCGACACTATTTAAATCTAGCTAATCAAGTACAGTTATCTGCTGTGCACACTCATCTCCCCTACCACACCTCTGATTTGCAGTATCCCACTTCCTGGACTCCCTCAGACAGCCGTGCTTTGGATTACATTTACAGTTTTAGAAGGTGTAAAGGAATGCATGAACATAGTTAGCCAAGGTGCCAGCGACTGCATCATGTCACAACATTACTACCGAAAGATGAGAAAAATAAGAGTAAAAAACCAAAACACTGCTCAAAAACCCAACCAGTCAGGTGGTTTGGAGAAGCCTGTGCTCAGTAGAGGAGAAAATATCATTCTGAAGTTAACTGACTTTCAGGAAAAAAAAAAGTGTTTAACCTCTGTAAGGAATAAACATCACCATTCAGAAATAATATTGTAGTAGGAAATGCCAGATACATATTTTTTCTGACGAAATGAGGCCATCTGGTAGTGTGGGAGTGGCAACCTATAGATGAACTATAATTTCAGTTTCAAAGATAAGGAAGGCTCCACATCCTGGAGCCATTATACAGTGTCCCAAGGTAAGGATAGAATGTATGATACTGTAGGGTACCAAAAAAGGTATGTGTCTCGCCATGTAACGGCTGGCCATTACCAGCAGCTCTCAAAGAGTAACTTCAAGGATCATCAGGGAAGGAAAGAAATTAACTTATTGAGTCCACAGAACATTAAATGGGTTTCTTGATGCCTGCGTCCAAGAGGGGTTGCACATTAGCTGGACCCAAAGCTACGAGTTATATCATGTCATCACCCTGAACAGCTCTTCAGTTCCAGGCCCATTTCTGGATTCTTACAATGATGTATCACAGACATGTGTCTGATCTTTCTTTGTTCTGGAACTGAAGTGAATTTTCATGGCCTGAATATCAGTCCCAGGACATCTTCAAAGATGAACAGAGGCTCTGGGTTGATTCCACATTTGAGACAAAAGCTGAAAGATTGCTATATGTTAATAGAATCAGAGTAAATATGTGGCTCAACCCTTATAAAAATGGATACCATGCAAAAACATCAGCATGCGACTTCAGAAGGCCATTCATGGACTCCTTGAAGCCCTTACATGAACTAAACATAACCACAGCTACAATTTTTGGAGCATGTTCCACATGCTAGACACCTCTAACACTTCAGAGATATCAGCACACCATCTGGCCTGGCCTCTTCAGCCCTGCTGGGGAGGAACGTTAGATTAAAAACTCTAGGCCACTCACTCTGGAGGAAGTTACATGAATTTGCTCTTATGACATGCTACTCAAGTACAAATAAGTACCTGCAAAGCAGGAGTGGCTGCCATTGTAACGTCAATTTAGGGTCCCTATCTTAAATCACTTATTGTTTTCATTGCTCCCAACATCTTAATATATGTAACGTATTACTCTTTATAGGGAGTCAATCAGGCATGTTCACTGAATCTCAGTAACAGCAATTCTGGAGAAAGACTGGTTGCATCTGCATTTCCCACAGGTTTCCCCAAATGATTATACCATATATATTTTATTATATATAATAAAATATATAATATATATAATATATATTATACCATATATATTTACCATATAACTTGAGTTTCTTTTGAACCACACCAAATATATTCCTCAAGTCATTTTTTTTCAACAGCAGGTGCAGCAACTTAAGCTTATTTGTATTGTTTAGATCCTTAGAGCTCTGAAAGAAGACATTATTATCCCCATTTGATAGAGTGGGAAACAAAGGCCCAGAGAGGCTGAATAACTTCCCCTTGTCCACACAGCTCATGAGTGGTAAAACAAGACTTAGAATGCAATTTGGCCTGACTTTAAAGCCCGAGTTCTGAATTTCCGCACTCTAGTGCTGTAGACTGCAGGGTAAGAACCTCTGCTTAACAACATTGGTGTATTATAAAATTTATGAGACATTATCAAACATTAACTAGAATAGAATGAGCAATAAGAAGTTGACCTTAAGCATCTCTTTAAATATCCAGGTTATTTCAGGCTGAGAAGTTAGATTAGAGATTTCATTTCACAAATCCCATCACATTCACTGCCAGGAGTACCTTCCACAAATCTCTACCCAGTCAGTCAGTTCTATTTATTGGAAGACTCTGTGATTACCTATGGCCAACCCCAACACAAAGGCTGGATCCAAGGAGAATCTGCATCCCAAAGGCTTAAATCTATATTTTTGCACAGCATCCATGCTATTCTTAGGATAAATATGAACTATGAAAATACTTCCTCCTAGCAAACAGGACAGAATGAGCTGCATGGAAACCCAGTGATCTAACCCTAAGGCGCATTTTCAGGATAAAATCAAGAATCTACACAGAAGCAGCATGGGTAAGTGCAGGTAACGTTACAGGAGCAACTGCTACAAAGCAGAAGAGAAGCCCTGGAACCAACGGCATTGAGTGGTGGCAGATGACGGAGGTCTTGGAGAAAGTTGAGACCTATAGGAGCAGCAGAACAAGGGCTGTCAGGATGTTTCAGAGGAACACCACCAGATAAAGTGATCTGCCAAAGACTAAAAGAGGGCAAGGAAGGAAAGAAAAAATGCAGGGCCTCTTGATGTTCTGTTCTCACTGCACTATAGGTTATGGGTGGGGAGAAAGGAGAAGCAAGAGCAGATCTTTAAGAGAACAGTTCCCTACAAAGATCATTTCCAGGGAGGAACAACTAGTCACTTGACTACAGATGCATGTGCACTTAGAGAGTGAGCCCAAGGATGCTCCTTCTCAAATACCTGTATGCTAAGTCATTAATATTTCTCTCTAATCCATGTGTGGATACTGGACATGGAATTCTAGAAAGAACTCCATAACGAGGATTCAGATAAAGAAACAGAAATAACTTTGGTTTTTTTCCATTGCAGATTCTGATACCCAAGCACTCTTCCCACTTTTTTAAAACATTATGAAAAGGGATATTATAGCATAGTACAATATACTTACCATTTTAGTGAAAGCAGTGGACAAGTTCAATCAAGGCCCAGGAAATAAAATGTGAAACTGAATTACTGAGGAGGAGAAAAATTTGATCACCTACTACATGTTTTAAGAGCAGGTAAGAGCTACATCTGGCAAAAGTCTCAACACAACATTTCTTCCAGTGTAAATTGTGAGAAGACCAGAGAGTGTTTCACAGGCAGCCGTCGTTATGCATACTAATACTCAAAGTTGGAAAAGGATACAAGGGAGTGGAGGAGACGCTCACAGGACAAAGTTAAATGCAGAAACCAAGGAAGCACCTACTTTTAAGAACTAGGGAAAAACAACGACAACAACAAAAACAGGAGCTCCAAAGATAAAAGTAAAGTTGTGGAATAAAGGAGGTAAATACAAAGTGTAGGCTTGTGCTACTCAAAGTGCCAGACCCAGATGTGGGGATGTAAATCAAGCCACTGTGTCTCTGAGAAAGTTGTGCCATTACTGCTACTACTACCATTTAAAGAAAAATAATCGTATTAGCCTGAAGAGCCACGCAAAACAGTGGGCTTAGTGACGTAGTTAATTTACATTCTGTTGAAAACTCCTATCTCCTCATGGACTGCCAACGAAACTAGTTACAAACACTTCTGGGGACCACGTGTTGAAAAGGACTGGTTTCAACGTCAAAAGAGAAGAGATTGTCAACAAAAGTCTGGAAGGGCGAGCGGAGTGCCAAGTGGAGAGCAAACATCAACACCTGAGGCAGGAGAGAAGACACAGCTTTCAAAGAAGGATGTTACAAAGGAAGAAAGTCATTAGGAGAAAGGGACAGAGAAAGGACACTTAAGGAGAGACAGAGGAGAAGGATGATAACTTCTCTGCTCATGTAGGGAGCATGTGGATAGAACAGAGAGAGAGGATGTCATTGCTGACAGAGAGGGTAGCCGGGCCTTTGGATGTTACCCCAAGTAGCTAGTGCAGGCTAGAAAGAAGGGCTTCTCACTTTCAGGATGAGTTGGTGAAGGAAAACTTGAGGGCTATTGTGAAGGTTCCAAGTATATTTTTAGAGTAAACCATTGTTCTAAATATCACTTTTAAGATGATTGGTTAATATAATTTATAGTCAAACATCGCACTGAAGACTTTTACCACTGATACAAAGTATAGCTCTCATTAGTTTAGGAGTACCTGCACCCTGAAAATGGTTCTTGGCACAGATAGTGATAACTGATTATATTCATTTGCTAGGGCTGCCATAACAAAGTACCACAGACTGGATGGTTTATACAACAGACATTTATTTTCTCACAGTTCTAGAGGCTAGATCAAGGTGTCAGTGGGGTTGGTTTCTTCTGAGACTGTTCTCCTTGGCTTCTAAATGGCTGTCTCCTCCCTGTCTCTTCACACGGTATATGTCCATGTCCTAGCCGCCTCTTCTTTTAAGGACACCAGTCATATTGGATTAGGGCCCACCTAATGACCTTATTTCAATTTAATTACTTCTTTAAAGGCCTTTCTCCAAATACAGCCATTTTCTGAGATACTGGGGGCCTAAGGCTTCAATATATGGATTTGGGGATCATAGCCCATAACACTGATAGAGCTCCAACCTATTGTGAAACCTACTGGATAAAGCTCCAACGCTGTGAGCACACCACGTCATGGGCAACCATGCTCCCTACCCATGGTTGTGACTAGCACAGCACATTCCAAATGGAGCGGGAGGTAGGTTTGGGGGCCTCAGTTCATCTGTGCTAGCTGGATGGTTTTGAACCACGTCCCCATTCTTTTTCAAATTCTCTTTGAAGCAACTATCAATTTTATGATATTTCACATTGAAGATAAGATTAGAATACGGACCCACATATCCAAACAGAAAAGTTGGGTGAAGGAATGAACAGAGTCTAGGGTTATGGGTGGCACAGCTCAGGTCAAAACAGCTTCCACAGGACCACATGGTAAATGTGAGGGATTTGGGTTCTTGATACCTTTCTTAATCCATTGTAATGTTCTCTTTAAACACATGGCTACATCCTCTTCAAACAATCCAAGATATATTTCAGAAAATTCGGAACTTGCAGTCTATAATTTAGACCTCTAGCCATCAAAATCCAATGTACTTCCTTCAATGAACCCAGATATTTGAAGCTTTTTACGTCTACCCTATATTCCACTGGACTAGCATGCTTATCGTTTGATGTCAATTAGATGATGTCATGGCTCTCCTCGACCTCTGGGGCATTTCTTCCCCGTTCAGTTAGTTCTCTTCTGTAGGCAAAAATTTTATCTAGGTATCCCACTCATTGAAAGATGTTATTTCATTTGCAATAAGTAGGAGCAAGTGCTTAAAGTGATCAGTTTGGATGAGACCCATCAGAGTTGGAATCCTTCTGCAAGACTTATGCTCAGGAGTTTATTTTACTCCATTCCCTTTATAGAGAATACCCAACCTGCTCTGATTCTTTGCTCATTAACAGCTTAAATCATGCAAAATGTTAAAAGTCACTGTTGCAATGGTATTTGATAGAGAATTTAAATTAGACCACGGAGAAAAATGACAGTACTCCCCTAACGCTGTATGATTCATTTCTTGGTACCAAACCAGGAGTTGAAAATGCAATGCAATTTTATAATGAACAGAAGCACTGCCTCTGGCCCTCATACAACTCCAAAAATAGTTAGAACAAGGCTGACCAAAATTCAGAAGGGTCTTATGCATATATATGTATAATATAAATATATTACTCTCTATATATACTTTCTCCCCCTTTCTCCCTCCCTCCTGACTCTCTTTCCAACTTTGGGACTCTCTATCCCTCTGTTCGTCTCTTGGTCTTCTTCTCACTCCCTTTCTCTCTGTCTCTCTTTTCGTCTCTGTCTCTATCACTCTATCTTATTTTCTCCAACTCTGCCTATGCCTCCTCTGGGTCTCTCTTTGCCACTTACTCTGTCTCTCTCCGTCCTTTTCATTCTCTTGCTGCCCCTTTGTCTGTATGCCTCTGTGTCTCTTTATTCCTGCCTGTCTTGTTTTCTTAACTGTATACCTAAGTCTCTTTTACTATGTGAATCTTTCTTTGTTCCCATAATAGACTCTCTCTCTCCCTTTCCCTCCCCCTCCCTCCCCCTCCCTCCCTCCCTCCCTCCCTCTCTCTCTCTCTCTCAGCAGTGTTTACAGCAATTCCATTTTGATATATTCCATTTTTTGTAGAGAAGCTATTTCTCGAGAGGCTTGCAACTGCCCTCTGCCTGCTGGAGGAGTTTTCTTGTCTCTTCTCTCCAAGCCTGTGCGTGGATTTCACGGATCATCCAGCAGAGGAAGTGCAACCAGCACTTTCTACACCTCTTCACCCTGGAAGCTAAATATATGCTCTTCTTTCAGACTTAGCTTACCTCAGCGTGAAACCTGCCAGGAGCGTCTCAGATCTTCACCATAAGTGGCTTGTCCACAGCGAGTCTGCTGAAGCCATCCTCTGGGCTTTTGCTATTTTTGCCATTCTAAGAGACTTCTGGGTTACTTAACATAAAGCCCTACACAATATTTCAGTTTTATGCTTCAGTTCTGAACTTCATGATAGAACTCTAAAGGATGAATAAGCTTGTTGGGTTTGAAGAAGAGAGACTATGAAAAGGATTTAGGTTTAGACTTTTGACTAGGGTAAGGGGTTTGATGTGGGACAGAGGAAATTAGGGGCCAGGAAACCAAGGAAGAAATCCTTTATGGGCAAGTGTGCATATTAGCTGAGAAGTGGTGTGTATTGTACTTTTTGTACAGTTAATTGCATAGTTGTTGCGAAAAATAAAACAGCGCTATCATCACGTTACTGTATAATTATCATTGTTTCCTAAGATGTTACTATGTAGTTACTACATTATTACAGAAAAATAAAACATGTTATTTTATGGTAACTATGCAATTAGTTCATGTCACTACTAAATGTACACTTAACTGAACCAACAAAGACATAAAATGTTCCATTTTTTCCCTCTGTGCTCGTAAGTCATAATATTGTCCCTCTTTTCGAAATGACATAATGAATCAATGTACTAACATGGGAAATATGCAGATGATGCTTTTTCATCATTTTTTTTTTCTGCTAAGCAAATGAATTCCTTGGAAACTACAGATGCAAAATAGTTAGCATGCCAGATAGGCAGGCAAATAAACAGATTCTATCAAGAAAATCTGCATTTAATGAGCTGGGAACAATGAGTCCATTTGGGGTTGTGGTTAGGAAGGGGTACCTTGGCGAGCCAAGGGCCTTGGTGGCTAAAAGGAATGAGAAAAGAATTAAATGCATTTCCTTCTATGTTGCTTGCAGGCTGAAAGCACAGCAAACAAAAACTGGTACCATGTTATGTGTACATTCACAGAAGAACTTCAGTTTCTGTTGCACATACTGCGAAGAAAAAATGCAGTGTTTCAATATTTAAATCAGTTCTATAAAAAGCAGACCACTTGGTAAAAGTTTGAATTCCCCCTCAGAAGTTGTTGGTCTGATAGTACAAAAGAGATTTAGTTTTATAGAGAGGGGGTAAGCAGTATTCTTTGTCAACGCCAGCATATCTTTATACTCAAAGCCCTCTGTACAATCATCTTTCTATGAAGCTAATTGCAAACTGCTTCAAATAATGAGAAAGGATATGTTTATTGTAACTAATTGATTTCCAATACTTAAAAATTAATTGGGCAGAACAGGTCATCCCAAGCTTTCTTTGAGTCATGTTTTAATGGGCTCTGAATTTAAGGAATTAATGGATAGATTAGTATAATTTATTTTTATATTTGTTTTCTTCTCAGGAGACAGTTTTAAAATTCTCCTGGGAAGAAACCATATTCTTATTCCTTTTCTCAACCCTTTCCCTTTTACTGCACAACACTGAACTCACCTCTTCTTTATTTCTAGCAGGAAAATGCCTCAGCTTCCTAGCTGTTCTGACTTTAAATTCTAATCATGAAAGTAAAGAGTCTCAGGGATCATGTGAACTCACTAGTAAGTCTGCAAAATATACCAGCCACCCTGTTTGACTGACAAAAAGATACCTGGGGAAACTGTCTTTGTCCTCTCACATATACAGTACTTATATTTATATGCAGATTTCATAATTCATAGCTGATATGTTATTTTTGGAAATGTAGGTTGAATTCAACACGTTTCCATTCTTTGTATTAGCACATACATATAAAGACTGTTCACAAAAGGAGGAAAGCAAATAAAACTTTCATCAATGAAGCAGTTACCTAAATTCCTGGTGATCTAATTCAACAACTGTCAGTCATGAACATATATGTGTATCCTTTTAAAGGCAAGATAATCAAGTACCTATGATCATCTTTATTCAAGATAGGTCACATAGATTCAGATTCCTTAAAGGCAGATGCAGATAGAATTAAACCCAAGCTTACATGTGATTAAAGCAGGGCTGCTGTGTCTTTCTCATCTTTCACCTAACCACCCTTTCCTGGACCCAACTTTTAGGACTTTTATTGCACACCAAACACAATCATTCAGTTGAGCATCACCCCAAAGCATTTGTTCGCTGTTAAGTATAAAGAAAACATCTCATTTTTTCACAATGAGAAGCATGGTATTGTAGGCGGAATTCTAAAATGGGCTGCAAGATTTCCCACCTCCCTGATGCACATGCCCTGCACAAGCCCTAGGACTGCCAGTGTGATGGGTTTTACCCAATAACCGCTTATGTTAAAATAAGGAGATTATCCAGGTGGGCCAGATCCAATCACGTGAACCCTTTAAAAGATAAGGCTTTTCTACAGCTGGTCACAGAAAAGGAGGTCAGACAGGTGTGCTCCGACTGGCCTAGAAGAGAGCTGGCATCCATGTGTGAACCATCCATGTACAGGGCTCCCATGGGAAAGAACTGCAGATGGTTTCTAGCAGCTGAGAGTGGTCCCCAACCAATAGCTAGAAGGGAAATGGGTACCTAGAATCCTGCAACCACAAGGAAATGAGTTTTTCCTATAACCAGTGAGTGTGGAAGAAGACTCCAAGCCCAGATGAAAACACCTTAACTTCAGCCTGGTGAGACTGAACAGGGAATCCAGTCATACCATGCCAGATACTTGGCCTACAAAAAATGTGAGATAAAAAATTTCTGTTGTTTTCAGCCACTACATGTGTAGTACTTTGTTAGACAGCAATAGAAAAATAATACAACTGGAAAGAAAGCATGTGACCCTTGAATCTGGAAGACGTTTCCACGCTGACACTTTTCATCCCAGACTTTTTGGAGATACACTACTGAGGTTCTGGCACCACGTTAGCTTTTCTCTGGCCAAGTGTCAGCTACAAGATTCAATATTAACTGGCCATACCTAGTATTTAAAGACTTCGTGACCAAGAAGAAATTTCTAATAGAACCAGAGTTCCCCCAAGAGTATCCACGTGCTCTGTCCAAGTAAGTTCATTTATGAAAGGAGCCTGTTTCCACTCAAACTATCATGTTTCTTATTTAGAAAAGTCTAAATAAACACTTCATGAAGCCCATTGCCAGGGCTTTGTTTTTTTGGAAGCATCCACTGGGCTGAGAGTGTAACTGATTGTACTCTCTGGGATGGTATAATTCACAGACAAAGGAAGGAGAGAAAAATGCAGCTTTGCATTAGCCCACGTCACATTTGTGAAAGTCACAAAAAGGATAAGGTTTCAGCTCACGCAGTTGATGGTGCTTTGTTAAAAGGGCTAGCCCATCAAACTCCCACACAAGAACCCCAAAAGGAAGCCTGATATTGGCAAACGTGCAAAGGCACACAACACTGTGTTTTCATTAGTGTCACTGCAGATAAAGACATTACAACAATTTCTGTGAAGATGAAACCATGGATAGACTGTCATTTAGAAATAAGTACAATTACACTGTCCTAAAGGTAAGTCATATTACCGTATGTGCAGCATCCCAAATTGAGTTGTCACCTAAGTGCTTATGTATGTTCAGCCAGGAAGGCTGCCTGTCACTTGTCATCAGGTCGTGCCTCATTGAAGAATTCGGGGTGGAGGGGAGCTTGTTGCTCTGTTGCGGTCTATTTGTGTTTCACATATGAACTAAATAACATAAATAATGTGTATGTGTTCTGTTTTATAGTGAAAGAACTGCTTTTTAATAATACCTTTATTGAGACATAGATAAAATTCACCGTTTTAAAGTGTAAATTTCAGTGGTGTTTGGTATATTCACAGAGTTGTGCAGCCACCACCACTGTCTAATTTTAGAACATTTTCCTCACCCCATAAAGAAACCCTGTGCCCACCCAGCAGTAGTCACTCCCCATTCCTGCCTCCTCCCAGCCCCTGGTAACCTCTAATCTAATTTCTGTCTTTATAGATCTGACTATTCTGGACAGTTCATATACAAGAAATCATAAAATATGTGGTCTTTTGTGTCTGATTTCTTAGTAGAATATTTTCTTTTTTTTTTTTTTTCTTTTTTTTTTTGCGGTACGCGGGCCTCTCACAGTTGTGGCCTCTCCCGTTGCGGAGCACAGGCTCCGGACGCGCAGGCGCAGCGGCCATGGCTCACGGGCCCAGCCGCTCCGCGGCATGTGGGATCTTCCCGGACAGGGGCACGAACCCGTGTCCCCTGCATCGGCAGGCGGACTTCAATCACTGCGCCACCAGGGAAGCCCATTAGTATACTATTTTCAAAGTACATCTATGTTATAGCATAACTCAGTACTTCATTCTATCTTAAGACCAAATAATGTCTCATTGTATGGATATACCACAGTTTAACTGTTCATCTGTTGATGGACATCTGGGTGTTTTCTGCTTTTTGACTGTGATGAATAATGCTGCTAAAAACATTCACGTACAAGTTTTTGTGGGGGTCTATGTTTTCATTTTTCTGGGGAATGGAATTGTTAGATTATATGGTAATTCCATGTTTAACATTTTGAGGAACTGGATAACTCTTTTCCAAAGTGGTTGCACCATTTTAAAATCTGACCAATAATGTTCAAGGTCTCCAATTTCTCCATATACTCACTAACACTTGTTATTATCTGTCTTCTTTCTAGACATCCTAGAAGGTATGAAGTATTATCTCACTATGGTTTTAATTTATATTTCCCTAATGACCAGTGATGTTGAGCATCTTCTCTTGTCCTTATTGGCTGTTTGCATATCTTCTTTGACTTAACGTCTATCCCTGTCATTTGCATATTTTTAAATTGGGTTACTTGTCTTTTTCATTGTTGAGTTGTGCAAGTTCTTTATATATTCTGGATATAAGTCCTTTACCAGATACATATGATTTTCAAATATTTTCTCCCATTCTGTGGGCTGCTTTTATATTTTCTTGATGCACAAGAGTGTTTATTTTGATGATATACAATTTATCTTTTTTTTTTTTTTTTACTGTTGTTATTGCTTGTGCTTTTTCTGTCAAATACAAGAAACCACTGACTAATCCAAAGTCATGAAGATTTCTGCCTAGGAAAGTTCATAGCTTTAACTCTTTTATTTAGTCTGTGGTTCACTTTTTGTTTATTTTTGTATATGATATAAGGTAGGGGTCCAATTTCAGGCTTTTGCATGTGGATAACCACTTGTCCCAGGAATACTTGTTGAAAAGACTATTCTCTACCATTGAATTTTCTTGGCACTCTTATCAAAAATCAATTGAGCATAAATATATGGACTTATTTATGGACTCTCAATTGTATTCCATTGATGAATATGTATATCCTTATGGCAGTACCACACTTGCTTGATTACACTATCTTTGTAGTAAGTTTTGAATAGGGAAATATGAGTCCTCCAAGTTTGTTCTTTTTCAAGATTGTTTTGGCTATTCTGGGTCCCTTGCATTTCCATATGAATTTTAGGATCAACTTGTCAATTTTTGCAAAAAACTGCAGCTGAGATTTAGATAAAGGTTGCATTAAATCTGTAGTGCAATTAGGGGAATACTGTCATCTTAACCATATAAGTCTTCTAACCCATGAATATGAGAAGTCTTTCCATTTATTAGATCTTCTTTAATTTCTTTCAAAGATATTTTGTAGTTTTCAGTGTACAAGTCTTATACCTATATGTTAAATTTTAAAAATTGTGTTATTTTTTGTTATTGTAAATGAAATTATTCTCTTAACTTCATTTCTTTTTTTGTGTGTGTGGTATGCAGGCCTCTCACTGTTGTGGCCTCTCCCATTGCAGAGCACAGGCTCCGGATGCGCAGGCTCAGCGGCCATGGCTCACGGGCCCAGCCGCTCCATGGCATGTGGGATCCTCCAGGACTGGGGCACAAACCCGTGTCCCCTGCATTGGCAGACGGACTCTCAACCACTGCGCCACCAGGGAAGCCCTTAACTTCATTTTCTAATTGTTCATTGCTAATGAGAGCAATGTGTTTTTAGGAGAATATGACTGGTTAATTCTAGGACACTACAGCCATGTCAAAGACATTCTTCACAGCTCTATCATAGTTGTGTTATACTTGCAAGGAATTTTGTGTCTTTCTATCTCTTTTTCTCACATAAAATACCTCCTGATTGTTAACTAATAAGAACATTTCCTTTAAAAAAGCTATAAATACAGTAGCAACTATCTATATTTTTCATTCAGGCAACACATGTATGCCAGGCACTGCTCTAGGTGCTTGAGACATATAAGTGCTTGACATAGATATATCAGTGAACAAACCAGCAAAGATCCATCCTTCCTTGGAGCTCACCATTTTTATGTCCAGCACTGGTTCAGAGTTTGAAGATGAAAAATAATTACTAAGGATCTTATTTTTCCTTGAGAAAACTGCAACGTGATTAAGATAATGAACAAAGTAGTGGACTGACATTTGCCATGGACATAATAAATAAACAATGTGTGTGTACATGCAACAATTAACCCATTTAACCATATTTACTAAGGAGTAAGATCAAGGACCTATGCTAAGCACCGATTAAAACATGGCCCAGAGCTCAAATCGCTTGCATTTTAAGATGAGAGCTGTAGGGTCAAAGCAATGCTAACAGATGGTATAAGAGAAGCCACAAATAAAATGTCGAATGATTTTGGAGATGAGAGATCACATCCAGCTATACTCACAGAAGTGGTGAAATTTAAATTGAGATCATATGATTAAGATTTGGATAAGCGAGGGCTTCCCTGGTGGTGCAGTGGCTGAGAGTTTGCCTGCCGATGCAGGGGACACGGGTTTGTGCCCTGGTCCGGGAAGATCCCACATGCCGTGGAGCGGCTGGGCCCGTGAGCCATGGCCGCTGAGCCTGCGCGTCCGGAGCCTGTGCTCCGCAGCGGGAGAGGCCACAACAGTGAGAGGCCCGCGTACAGCAAGAAAAAAAAAAAGATTTGGATAAGCGAATATTATGAGGTGGAGCTACATTATAAAAAGAAAATTATATGTGTGTGTGTGTGTGTGTGTGTGTATATATCTCCTTACTTTTGTAGTCCAATTATATGTATATGTACGTATATATATACACTTGAGTAGTCTAATTATATGTATATAGACATGTATGTATGTATATGTTTACATGTATATATGCATATGTGTAATATATGTATATATACTTGATAGTCTAATTGTATGTACATATATATATATCCTTACTTATGTAGTCTAATTTAATCCTGTAATGAAGAGGAGATGATGAAGGAGAAGAGTACGTGTAGGGAAAAGAAGAAGGAAAGAGAAAAGAAGAGGTTCAGTAAAGGGAAGTGATGGAGATGCATGAAAAAGGGGAGGAGAAGAACAGTGGGGAAGGCTAGAAAGAGAAGAAGGGGACAACTAAAATTTTTTTTAGTATATTCTACATGGAAGATACTGAACTGGACACTCTGCATGAATTGCTTCATTTTCTATTCATAAAAGTCCAAAAAAGAAGGTATTATTCTAATCTCCAGTTTATAGATAACCAAGGCCTAGATAAGTTAACACATAACTTACTCAAAGTCTTGTATTTAGTAAGTTAAAAAGGCAGAATTTATTCCCGAGTTTGCTTACTCAATTATATTTTCTTCAGGTAGAAAAATTACTTCAGGTTAGGGTAAAACAAGAAGGAAAATAATCTTCACGAAATCCTGGGCAATCCTTACCAATCATATTAAAGTCAGAAGCCAGTGAATGAGATCACAAAATAAGGCACTCATTTCCCGTTCTTCTACTCCCAGCACCGAGTACACTGCCAAACACATTGTAAAGGTATAGTTATATGTGAAAACCAGTGAAACTTTGAAAAAAATATTAGGAAAAGGATAAAGATCATGGAGTAGCATCACAGAAACCAAGCAAGCCTCAAAAAAAAAAAAAAGGTGATGAATTACATCTAATGCCACAGAGATGGCAAGAAAAATGAAGACTAACAAAAAACTGCTAAATTCAACAATTAAAAGGCTTTTTCATTCTCTTACTGGTGACATTATTCATTTATTTTTGTTTTTCTTTAATCAATTTTACTGAATGATAATTTACATGTAAAATTAGATCTAGTAAAAGGGTACATTTTGATGAATTTTGATAGTTGTATACCTTATAAACCACCATAATCAAGGTACAAAATAGTTCCATCACTCCTCAAATATTCCTTACCTAATGGTGTCTTTTAATGATAGTATTTCTTAGTTTTAACACAGTTCAATTTTGATGAAGAGAGTGTCTTTTCATGAACAGAATTTCTTAGTTTTAGTGTAGTCCAATGTATCAATTTTTCCTTTATAGTTAGTGGATCTTGTGTTCTGTTTAAGAAATGTTTCCATACTACTCAGTATGGAAGTTCCTTAAAAAACTAAAAATAAAGCTACCATATGATCCTGCAATCCCATTCCTGGGCATATATCCAGAGAAAAACATAATTCAAAAAGATACACGCACCCCAATGTTCACTGCAGCACTATTTACAATAGCCAAGACATGGAACCCACCTAAATGTCCACTGACACATAAATGGATAAAGAAGACATGGTACATACATATTGATGCAATGGAATATTACTCAGCCATACAAAAGAAAGAAATAATGCCATTTGCAGCAACATGGATGTACCTAGAGATCATCATACTATGTGATGTAAGTTAGAGAAAGACAAATATCATATGATATCACTTATATGTAGAATCTTTTTGAAAAATGATACAAATGAGCTTATATACAAAACAGAAATAGAGACATAGAAAACAAACATATGGTTACCAAAGGGGAAAGGGGGAGGAGGGATAAATTAGGAGTTTGGGATTGACAAATATACACTACTATATATAAATAAATAAACAACGATCTACCGTATAGCACAAGGAACTATACTCAATATTTTGTAATAACATATATATATAACTGAATCACCTTGCTGTACACCTGAAACTAACACAACCTTGTAAGTCAACTATACGTCAATTTAAAAAGAAAAAAGGAACCTTTCTATATCTCAACTTGATGAAGAAATCCATGCATATTATTTTAGAAGCTTTACTGTTTTGATATTCACGATAATCTACCTGTAATCTAACTATATACATCGGCTGAAGAAACTGAATAAAAATAAAATGGGTACAGCTATTAAAATGACTAAACTTTTACTGTCAACTTGAATGTTCATCAGCAGATGAATAGATAAACCTGGTATACTCATAAAATGGACTATTACTCAGAAATAAAAAGGAATGAACTTTGCCTTTGAATGAATCTTAAAATAATTATGTTGTGACAGAGCCAGACACAAAAAGCACACTTGCTGTGTGATTCCATTTATATAAAATGGTTTAATGAAAACCATAGTAATAGAAAGCAGATTAGCAATTGTTTGGGGATAGAGCAAGCAGGATGGCAAGAATTATAACAGCACACTATGAAGCTTTTTGGGGTGGTGAATATTTCTATTATCTTGATTGTGGTGACAGTTTTATTAAAGTATTAGTATGTTAAAACTCATAAAACTGTATACTAAACACATGTGCAGTTCATAGTATATCAATTATGCCCTAATTAAGCTGTTAAAAATAATTAAATTGTGTATCTTCACACAACAGAACATTAAACAAATGAAAAATTTTAAACTACAGCTCTATGTGGCAACACAGATAATTCTTAAAGCATTAAGCAAAGAGGCCAGACAATAAAAAATACATAGAGTGTTACCACAATAAGTATGAAACTTATTGTGGTAATCATTTTTTGATGTATATAATTCAAGTCATTATGCTGTACATTTTAAAATTATATGGTACTGTATGTCAACTATATCTCAATAAAACTGGAAGAAAAATAATTTTAAAAATTAAATTAAAAAAATAAAATGGGAAAAAATAGAGTCTGATTCCATTTAATATGAAGTTCAAAAGCAAGCAAAACTAATCTATGGCATTAAGAGATACAACACTGGTAAATCTTGGGAAGAACAGAAGAGGCAGAAATCAGAAGGAGCATGAAGAGAGCGTCTCAAGAGATGAAAATGTTCTATAAAGCAGCATAAACAAAGTTTAAATTTAGTTATTGATTGGGAGAAAATATCTGCAAGATGTGTAAGTGACTATAAAGTTTTGGAATACAGAATAAAGAAATTTACATATATAAGAAAATTACATCCCGTGTTTGAAAATTGTCCGAAGCTACGAATAAGCAATTCACAGAATGGACAAAAAAATGGAAATATATTTAACCTAATAATTTTAATTTATATTTCCCAGATTATTAGTGAGGTTAAATATCTTTTCATATTTTTTTTCTTACTGCATCTTCAGCACCTAGGACAGTGCCTGGCTCATGGGAGCCACTCAATATATACTCCTTGAATGATTAAATACTCAATATTGGTAAACATGGGGAATACAAGTGGCCTTTTATTAAAGTGGTCTAAAAATTGATGTAATTACATTACAGAATAATCTAATGAAGCTGGAAGGTGTGTGCATGCCATTTAACCCAGCTCATCCACTTCTAGTTATACATCCTGGAAGTATTCTTCCTCATATGTTGAAGAATATTCACTGCAACATTGTCTTCAATGAATATTTGAGATAAAAACTCTTAATTTCCTTCAAAAAGGAATTGGTTAAATAATTATAAAATCGCATATTATAGAATACTATGCAATAATAAAAATGAATGAAATAAGGCCATATGCAACAACATGAATTATCATAATAGTGAGAAAAAAAACTATTTACAAAAGAGTGTATCCAGCATATGATACCACTTGCATAACATGGAAACAGTACCACATATTGTTTAATGAAACACCTAAACGTTTTCTTTGTAATAAAGCATGTATGGGGAATTTATTTGCCAGGTCCAGGATAGTCATTACCTTTTTTGGGGGTGGTAAGAAAAGACTGAAGAGAACACTTCTACTGTAGGAGCTTCTACTGAGCTCTTCTACTGTACCTATCATGGATGTTTCTGTTTGTTTAGATAAAAGATCTGAGTCAAATATGACAAAATATTAAAATTGGCTGAGGTTGCTTGGATAGTAAATACATGAATATTGTCTCAAATATCTCTGTATTTTCTGTGTATTTGAAATACCTTACATTGAAGATAAAGAAATGGAGGTGGGGGGAAGACACAAGAAAGAGATTTACCTTGTCCTCGAGCTAGGTGAGTACAGTGTGTCTGTAATGTGGGGAGCAATGTCTGCTGAGGGATAAGGAGCTTGCAATGCAAGTGGGGCTAAATGAGTATGGTAATATATGGCCCATAACCTCTGAGAATAAGGTAAGAATTGTGGTTAACAGTATATGAAACATCCTAAGTTATACAGATCAGCATATAAAATGCATATCCATGGCAGCAATGTAATTCATAAAAGGGTACAAGATCTGGAGAATGGACTGGGATGCCATGTACCAAAAAAAAAAAAAAAAAAAAGCCGAAATCTTTGGCTATTCATAATTTCAACACATATCTACCGACAAATTTTAAAACTTTCCAAAATAGGGCTAACCCTGGTAGTGCTTTCTTGAAGCTAAAAACTAATAAATCTTACTACTACCAGAGAGAGTACATTGTCATTAGGATGAAAACTTAGGACCCTGTGTAGGGCCATACTGAATGCCAAGGACGGAGTCAGCATAAGTATCTGGTCTTTTTTTTTTTTTTTAACATCTTTATTGGAGTATAATTGCTTTACAACGGTGTGTTAGTGTCTGCTTTATAACAAAGTGAATCAGTTATACATATACATATGTTCCCATATCTCTTCCCTCTTGAGTTTCCCTCCCTCGCGCCCTCCCTATCCCACCCCTCTAGGTGCTCACAAAGCACCGAGCTGATCTCCCTGTGCTATGTGGCTGCTTCCCACTAGCTATCTATTTTACGTTTGGTATCCAGTCTTTTCAAGTCCTTTCCTCCCCACACAAGGAAATCTGTGCTTCTGTAGCCAAATGAAGATTTAAGCTCGGGCTGGCCTTGGCTCTGCCCCCATCAAAGTAGAGCTCACTGAACTGTTTGATTGTGAGTAGCTTCTTTGATTTTTAAACTGGTTAAATATGATGAAAAGCTGTGCACAAACTTGCGAATGAACCTCAGAAAGACAAAGGCCTTCGAAATGGACATTTCAAATGAGCTAAGTAGGCGGAGAAGTGATTGTTCGTATTTCATGGGGACTTGGCTTTTCATGAATTCATCTCAGTGTCATCTTTCATACATATTACAGTGTCAGTTCATTAAAATTCTTGATGCAGTGCTGAACCTGGTCAGACTGAAATGGGGCTGACAAACCTCATGTCTGCTGCACAGATAACCAGACCTTATGAAGGTGAAATTAGTTTTCAGGAGCTGTACTGCTCACTTGATTGATTCCGTCTTAGAAGTCATATGACTTAATGTTTCCTGCTTGGGCTGCCTCTGTCATGCAAACATGACCTGATAACACATTGTCAGGAGCGCTCCAGAGAGCTAACAGCAATCTAACATCTTTCTACTGAGTGTGAAGTTCCATCTGAAATGTGCATAATTGATAAGCAGCTCGTCTTCTCTCTGTCCTTTTCATTTTCAGAAAGTTAATCTTCTCTGCTTTAGTGAGTGCAGTGGGGAGATGAGGTGGGCAGACATGCCGCAGGTGGCCCCAAACTCTGCTACGTGAGGGAAGCTCACTGTCTAGAGGCCATTCTGTCTGGACATCACTTCCAAGAAACAGCCAGACAAGAAGTGACAATACAGGTCCACTGTTGTGTTCAGGAGGGACAGCGTTTTCAAGGACTCAGGCGGGGAGAAAATGGAATCAGGGAGTTTCATTACTGAGTGTTATTTGACTTTGTTGTCAAAGATTCATTTAACCATCTCACCATGGCAAAAATCTGTATTGTATATTCAGTCTAAAGTACACAATGTCTTCTTCTGAATCAGAGGTGGCTGACCTCATAGAATTTTAATGCTGGAATTCATATAGAGGCCCCCTTTCATATCCCATTTTACAGGTGAGCAAAGCTAAGCTCAGAGAAGCTTAGTGGTTCATCCAAAGTCACATAACTATATTAGTGGTAGATCCAGGGCTAAGATTGCGATCTCCAGGTTCGGTTTAGTCCTCCTGGCACTCCACTGCACAGACCCTCACCCAGAAGTCTGACTTGGGCTTCAAAGGGATTCCAAGAAGGTCACATCTGGACCCAGGGTAACAGCTTCTCATTCCTGATCTAGGCTTCATATTTTCTCACATAATAACGTCATTTTATATTAAAGTTTAAAAGTTACGAAGTGTGACCACAGACGTTATCTCATTGCCCTTCACAAAGAAAGTTTATGAGACAAAGCATTCAAGGCATTGCTCTCACTTCACTGGTAAAGAAACTAAGAGCAAGAAGTACCTGCATTGTCACTCCTTGGCTGGCTGCCTCTTGGAAGTGACATCCAGACATGCTGGCTTCTAGACAGTGAGCTTCTCCATGTGCCAGAGTCTGGGGACACCCACAGGGTGTCTGGTGTCTGCCCACCTCATTCCCTCACTGCATTCACTTGCTCAAGGCCAACCAGAGGCAGTTGAAGGAACTGGATGGAGGTAACCAAAGAAGAGATAGACACAGGAATCCAAGAACCAGAGTATCCAACACTGAAGAGTGGCAACACTGAAGAGCTGCCAGTCTGCAGAGCAACCAGACCAGACAAAAGCAAGAGGGGCAGGAGCTCCAGAAAGAAGGCTCAAGAAAATAATAAAACCGAAATGATAAATCATCTGATATATCTGATCATCGATAAAAGAATACTTGTGGCCAACTGATCTAAAGGAGAATTTTGAAAAAAACAAAAGGTACATAGAAGGCTAAGTGAATTTTCAAAAGAGAAACAATAATTATCCCCAGGAAAAATTCAGAAGGAAACGTTGTTCTAGTAGACTATTTAGCTCTAATGTAAACAATATTCAAAAGGCATAACAATTTGATCACTGACTTTAGATTAACCAAGAGATGTAATATAGATACACTGAGAGGACAGTGGAGACGTGAAGTTGTAGGAGACAGAGGACTATAAGAGAGCCAAATTCTCATTTCCATAAAAAGAACTCAATAAACAATGTTTAAAGTTGATAAATCTGTTAGTTTTTGCTGCATAACACACAACTACAAATGTTAGTGGCTGTAAACAAGAACCATTTTATTTGCTTAAGATTCTGGAGGGTAACAATTTCGGCTGCGCTTAGATGGGATGACTTATCTCTGCTCCATGTGTCAGCTGGGCTCATTCATGTGTTTGTGGTCAGCTGACAGTGGACGGCTTCATGCATGTACTTGGAAGTTCGCTGGCTGTCACCTGGGTCAATGGAAGCAACTGGGCTAGCCTGGGCTTCTTTACATGGTGGTAGCCACAGGGCTCCCATGTGCAGCAATAAAACGAATCCCAATTTCAAGCCTCTGCTTGTATCATGTTTGTTAATGACACACTGGACAAAACAAGGTACACAGCCAGGTCCAGATTCAAAGGGTAGAGAAATACACAATACCTCGTCAGGAAGAACCTATAAAATTACATTGAAAAAGTGAGTGTATTCAAAGGTGGGAAACTTTGTGGCCATTTTTGAAATCTACCACAATAGAAATGGACAGAATATTCTATTTTAAATACAAATTGAAAAACTAGAATTAAGTGGTTATATTGTACAAATCACAAATATATATCTACAGGACAACTGGAGACAGAATGGCTGCTTTAATATTACTTGAATGAATACATGTAGGTAGGATGAAATTTTCAATGTGTCTGTAAAGTATACTGAAAAAAAGTATACTGTATACTGAAAAGTATCTGACAGAACTTCAAAAAGTCTTGCATCTAAAACTACTTAGAAATTAAGATGATGTGCTCCAGAAATTGTGTTAGGTAACACGGAAAGTGGATCTAAAAATGAGAACTCCACTGACAGGTTCTATGGACTAAATATGATCCTTAAAATTCATATGTTGAAACTCTAGTCCTCAATGTGATGGTATTTGGAAATGAAGCCTTTGGGAGGTAATTGGGTCATGAAGGTGGAGCCCTCATGATGGGATTAGTGGTCTTACAAGAGACAAGAGAGAATCTGCTTCCTCTCTTTCTCTTTCTCTGTGCCATGTGAGAATACAAGGAGAAGGCTGTCCACAAACCAGGAAGAATGTGCTTACCAAAAACTGAATTGGCCAGCACCATAAGCCTGGACTTCTCAGCCTCTAGAGCTTCAAGAAATAAGTGTTGTTGGCCAAGCCACACAGTCTATAGTTATTTGTTATAGCAGCCCAAGATGTTTAAGACAATAGTTCAATTCAACTATTTTAGGAAATACGTGTTTTAAAAAAGCAGTATTTCTTAATCAGTATGTTATGTTACATGATTTAAACATGTATGTTAAATAAATTATGAATTAAATATCACCATTAGGAATTGAGTATACTATATCTTTTTAAAAATATTTATTTATTTATTTTTGGCTGCACTGGGTCTTAGTTGCAGCACGCAGGATCTTCGCTGCGCCATGTGGGCTCTTTAGCTGCAGCATGCAGGATCTTTTAGTTGCGGCATGAGGACTTTTAGTTGCGGCATGCAGACTCTTAGTTGTGGCATGCGGACTCTTAGTTGTGGCACACATGTGGGATCTAGTTCCCTGACCAGGTATCGAACCCTGGCCCCCTGCATTGGGACCATGGAGTCTTTTTTTTTTTTAAAGATTTATTTATTATTAATTTATTTCTTTTTGGCTGCATCAGGTCTTAGTTGCGGCACACAGCATCTTCATTGAGGGCATGAGGGATCTTTTATTGCAGCTCGCAGGCTTCTCTCTAGCTGTGGCATGTGTGTTTTCTCTTCTCTAGTTGAAGTGTGCAAGCTCAGTAGTTGTGGTGCTTGGGCTTAGTTGCCCCATGGCATGTGGGATCCTAGTTCCCTGACCAAGGATCAAACCTGCGTCCCCTGCATTGTAAGGTAGACTCTTTACCACTGCACCACCAGGGAAGTCCCAGGGAGCGTGGAGTCTTACCCACTGGACCACCAGGGAAGTCCCTACTATATCTATGAAGTAATCAATCTGGCCAAAAACTTTTACTTTAGTCTTCTATTGAGAAAGTGATAATTGCCTTCTCTTAGCTGATATTTGGATATTCAGACACATTTTATACATATATAAAGAATTACACCAAATTACTAGTAATAGTTACTTCTCAGTAAGCAAACTGCCAAGAATTTTAGAAATCTTCTGTTGGAATTATCTAGTTTTCTAAAGTAAATATACATTGTGATTTTAAGTGGTAACCACTGCCCGCTGTACCAGCTCTAGGTCCTTAGTTCAAACCCCAAGTTTCCATACAAGAGAAGATTTTCCCCAATTTCCTCAGTCTCCAACATTACTGAGATCATCACCATCTCACCAGATGTTTCAGGTCACCTTTGGCCTGACAGTTTTCCTAAGGATGCTGTAGGGAGGCATTAGGGGTGGCTGAAAGGTGATGAGTAATGATTAGTTATCACGAGTAATGATTACTAACTCCTAGGTGTCAGCCCTCGGAGTTCTTGGTGTAGATGGAAGGAAGGAAGTCCCACTCGTATAAGATCAAGCAATCTACTGACTCATGTCTGGTCCTGGCAAAGTGAAGTCCCATCTCACATAAAGACTGTTTGAGAGGTTAGTTATTCAGGGTCAAACAGTGCCCCTTGTAGAGATTCTTCAAACAAACCAGAGAAAAATTAAGTGTGGAGGTGATGAAACGTTTCTGTATCCTGATTGTGGCAGTGGTTAAAATTCATAAAACCAGACACAAACACAAAAAGTCATTTTTCTACAGGATAATTTAAAAATAAAATTTAAACAACATATTTGTCATGGAAAAAATGAGTTCCACATTCCTCCAGGATAGGAAAGGCTCACAGACTTTAAAACCAATACAGAAAGGAACTGCCTGACTTTCATTCTCTGGAAAGAATGTTTGCATTACATCCTAGATAAGGTGTCCTCTCTTTAGAATAGACCTAAATGCTGTGAATTAAAAAATCATAAAACCACTGAATATCCACATCAAAAGAAATCAAACATCCTTATCTTGCCACCTATAAAATAATGTTAATTTTTCAATGCATTCCATTATTCCTGTTGGAAAATCTATTTCCTGAATTTTGTCCTGGTTCTGTACAACTCCGTTAGCATCCAACATTGTATCCAACACCTAGCTCATTGTTTAGTACACAGTAAGCATGCCATAAATATTTAATTAATAATTTATATTTGCTCCCAAATTGGCATATTCTGATGAAGTCAATATAACACTGAAATTTCTCTTATAATCACCCAATAAACCATTTACCACTAGTGTTATCAGTGACCCCATAGAGCAAATGTAGGCAAAACAACTCCACAAACGTGTGCATTCAATAGCCTCTACCCACTCATCTCCACACATTTTGGGTAAGGGCTGGTGTCTGGCTCTGCTGCTCCAGCCTCTTGGAAGAGAGATAAGAGGTTAGCGTGCCAAAGAGAGCACTGCAATACTAAGGGCTGTGTTTAAGAATTCTGAACATTTCATATTTTAAGTTGGACAAAGGAAGGGAAAAATACTACCTTAATTACCAAACACCTCTTTTTCTCTTGCTTTTTCTCTAGTGTCATCAGTTCACAAACACCAAATCAACTAATTTTATCTAGCATTACTCAGGATGCCTTGTTTTATCAAAGTACCACACATACTTCCAGAAAGGAAAACAAGAGAACCGCTTCTCCCATGTAGTCACATCTCAGAGGACAGAAACCTAAAATAAACACAACCTTTATAACCTAATCCTGAACTGCAAGAACTCTGAACTCTATTATATTTCTTTGCCTTCCGGCTTGGGGAAAATCACGTTGCTGACTTCAGGTGAAGAGTGATGAATGAGTGGTCCTGGTTAATTCAGAACCTCATCAGCCTTTCCCAGGCAAACTGTTTCTTGCTTTTCCAGAACCAAGCCTAGGCTGCAGCCATTGACAGAGAAGGTTTATTACAGGTAAGGCAATCAGTGGAATGGGGCTGAAATCTCCGAACAGTTTTCCCATCTGTGGCATCAACGCTGTTTGGGAGCAGAGGTGGTAGGCCTGTGTGTTTGACTGAGTGTTTGCTCTGCTTCACAGAGTACAGACATGCCCGGTGCATCACCCTGCCTATTCACCGCACACTTTAAGCTTGCTGAGGTTCATGTCATAAATGCGACTATAAACCTGGCCATGTTTATTGTGTGTCCCAATTCCCTTCTCTTTTTAACAAGCGGAACTATCATTTATTGGTCCTTCTTCCCTAACACATCTGAGAAATTTCCTCCAGGTTTGAAGCATTCATTCATTTTCCTTTGAAATCCTCTAGATGCATTTTTCAGATCAGCCACTAGATGCCCAGATGCCAAAATAAAACTCTAGCAGCTTTTCCGAGGAAAACAATGGTTGTGTAATTTAACAAAGATATTTTTTTCAACCATGTTATCCAGTGGCCTGGGCGAGGTTTTCACGTACTTAAGGAGTTTTTTGTTTGTGTGTGTGTTTTTAATGTACTGAACAATGTTATTATATATATTAAGAGGAGAAAGTTCTCAAACCAAGAATTATTAGAAATAAAAAAATCCCAGAAGCTGCCAGTACTTCCCTGACAATATAGAGCTAGAAAAAACTGCCATAGATCCCAGTGCCCAAGCTTCAAACTTCATGACCCTCGTGAAACATTCTTCACCAGCCACACTCCCTGGCTTACTTGTAGCAGCACCTAGAACACCAGGGTCTGAACTCTAGCAGAAATCGAAGTGGTAAGCTGGGACCTTGAAGTATCCCCGACACAGGCAGTTAATATGATTTCGTTGTCAGTGTCCTTTTTACTGGAACTTTCTGCTTCTGTTCTTTTGGAGGATAAATGAGTTCCACTCTGGCTAGATTTTATATGGTACCTCATCAATATACAGAGCATCCGGACATCAGTGATGCGCTGCAAAGAACCTCAAAACCACAGCCTAGGAAATGCTAGTGAAGGAACAGAGTTGGATTTGCCTGCATGCCTCAGAGTGACTTGGAAAGAGAGTACGTGAGCATGGGAAAGGTTTTCAAATACGTAAAGGGTCATAACGTTAAAACCCAAAACTGTAGCCCTGGAAGAAAACTTTGAGAGCAACTGCCACAAGAGAGAGGATAATATTCTCAATCCATATGGTCCCTTTCCTCATTGATGGACACAAGCCCTTCTTTACCTATATGATTTTCAGCAAAGCTTTCTTTTTTTTTAAAGAAAAACTGCTTTTCATTTAAAAAGTTTATTTTTTCCAGCTTTATTGAGATATAACTGACATAAAACATTGTGTAAGTTTAAGGTGTACAATTTGGCGTATGTATATATTACAAAATGATTACTACAGTAAAAGTTAGTTAACAGATCCATCACCACATAGTTATGATCCTGTGTGTGTGTTGAGACCTTTTGAGATCTACTCTTTTAAGCAACAAGGACTTAACTGTAGAGCAAAGGGAATTATACCCGTTATCTTGTAATAACCTATAATGGAATATAATCTGCAAAAATACTGAATCATTATGCTGTACACCTGAAACTAAAACTATATTGTAAATCAACTATACTTCCATTAAAAAAAAAGGAAAAAGAAGAAAAAACATTTAAAACAAAAAAAATCTACTTTTAGCAACTTCTAAATATACATTACAGTATTGTTAACTATAATTACCATGCTGTACATTACATCCCCAGAACTTATTCATCTTTTTTCCCAATTTTACTGAGATATAATTGACATATAACATTGTATAAGTTTAAGGTGCACAACATAATGATTTTATGTATGTATGTACTATGGAATGATTAGTACAATATGTTTAGTTAACATTCATCACTTCACATAGTTACTCAACAAAGCCCTTATGATGGTTCAAAACAATGGAAGAAAATGTTACGCAGATAAATGAAGAATCACCCAACTTGCCTCATGCCCATCGTGGCTAAAATGAACCATCTAAATAAGATGATTTCCTGCCTCATTCCTAGCCTGCTTCCACGTGGCCGGATCGCCTCACTTTTTGCAGTGGGGAAGTCTCTTGTTGCCTCCACACTTTGGGGTCCAGGCCAAATTTCCTCCTTGGTCTTAGGGAAAGGAGGAAGCTGTTTAACTCCTTCATGCTAAGATTTGCCTCTGCAAGACTTCCTTTCTGGCTCCAGAGAACTTGGGGTGACGGTCAGGGAGCAGCCATTCCTTCTGCAGGTAGCTTATACCTCACCCTAGGTTCTGACCTAGCTATCTGGCTATAAGCAATAAAAAAAAATGAGATATTTAGATTTTTTTCACTGTTGCCTTTGCAAGAAAGAACTTTCTAACAGTGAAAGCTGAGCACCAGGAAAATGTGTGGATTTCAAAGTAGTGAGTGCCCCATCACTGAAACCGTTTATGATGAGGTAGTGGAGCCCCTGCCCAAGCTGTTGAGGAAATGGTTCCTGAACTGGGGGAATGATTAGTCCCAAAGACCTCATTTAATACTTTCCTTCCAATTCTACGTTTCTATCATTTTTGTAGACCACATTCCAAAACGTGAAAAGGACAGGTCCAGCATTTGGAAGCCATACAGAGTAATGATATAACAAAAAAGAGATTCCCCCTCCCCCACCCAAGATGGCAAGTGATTGTATGAGGTTACTGAGGTTAACTATTTCCCTAACAGGGCTCAGTATAAGCCTGAAAAACATTTGCTTTAAAAAACATCTGGGGAGGACTTCCCTGGTGGCACTGTGGTGAAGAATCCACCTGCCAATGCAGGGGACATGGGTTCAAGCCCTGCTCCGGGAAGATCCCACATGCTGCGGAGCAACTAAGCCCATGCATCACAACTACTGAGCCTGCGCTCTAGAGCCCACGAGTCACAACTACTGAGCCCACATGATACAACTACTGAAGCCCATGTGCCTAGAGCCCGCGCTCTGCAACAAAGAGAAGCCAACGCAATGAGAAGCCCGCGCACCACAGTGAAGAATAGCCCCCACTCGCCGCAACTAGAGAAAGCCCACGCACAGCAACAATGACCCAACACAGCCATAAATAAATAAATAGATAGATAGATAGATAAATTTATTTTTTTAAAAATCTGGGGAGAATAACACCACATTTTCTTTAGCAATAGTTCTTACACAGAGCGATGCTGCCTGTCAAATATTGACACCTAAGTCATTTAGAATCACTTATTTTAAGAAGTAAGTAAATCTGTATACATATACCACAACTTCTTTATCCATTCCCCTGTTGATGGACATTTAGGTTGCTTCCATGTCCTGGCTATTGTAAACAGTGCTGCAATGAACACTGGGGTGCATATGGTACATATATATACAATGGAATATTACTCAGCCATAAAAAGGAACAAAACTGGGTTATTTGTAGAAATGCAGATGGACCTACAGACTGTCATACAGAGTGAAGTAAATCAGATAGAGAAAAGCGAATATCGTATATTAACGCATATATGTGAAATCTGAAAAAAATAGGTACAGACGATCTTATTTGCAAAGAAGAAACAGAGACACAGACGTAGAGGACAAATGTATGGATACCAAGGGGGTGGGTGGGATGAACTGGGAGATTGGGATTGACATACATACACTATTGATACTATGTATAAAATAGATAACTAATAAGAACCTACTATATAGCATAGAGAACTCTACTCGGTGCTCCGTGGTGACCTAAAAGGGAAGAAAATCCAAAATAGAGGGGATATATGTATACGTATAGTCGATTCACTTTGCTATACAGTAGAAACTAACACAATATTGTAAAGCAGCTATACTCCAATAAAAATTTAAAAAAAAAAAAGTAAGTAAATCTGACTGGGAAAGGGAAACTTAAGTCAGGCTCCTTGCTGGCAAATGCTAAAGCAGGCATCTTACAACGCTGATCCTATTATTCAAATATTCTGTATCTTCTAGAAACGCGATCCATATATTCCCATACCACATCAAGGAGGAGCTTCTGCCTGGTCAGCCATGGCAAAGGACTGTGTGGAGTTCCCTGTCACGTTGCAGAGGCAGAAGGTGGCCAAAAAGACAAGCCACTTGCGCAGATTCCTCCCTAGAGCTAGAGACCTACACGGACTGCTTCTATTATTTACTCGGTATTATATGTCAAGTGATTGGAAGAACTTTTACATTCCAAGGGACTATGGAGAGCTGTCCATTCACCAACATATGGTGTTACATATGTCAAAACTGAAGGCCATGGAAAAGCCAGACTCCCTGAGTGACATCCATCCACAGCAGGACCAAGGTCTGGGAGTGAAGCCATGGTCACTCCAAGATTCATTCATGTCAAAACTGACTACAGATTCCTCTCCATCAGATAGCTAGTGGTTTTTTCCAGCAGAAAATTTCAGCCATAAAACTTGCCTCCTCCTTCCTTCCCTATGAGAGTCTTACAAAATGCTTTATGGTCTGTGTATACGATTTAACCTCAGCTCAAGTAAAAATCATCATTAATTTCTTCCCAAAAGGTATACTGGGTGGTTCTTGCCAACTTGATGTTATCATTTCTCCAACAACATATGTTGTGACAGTCATGCACTGACTGACATGGAGGAGGCCTCAATGAAAACGCTGCCAGGGATAGCAGGCTCCCAGGTAGTGTGTTCATTCATTGACTCATTCCTTCATGCATCTGACACTGACTTAGCAAACACTGACTGTGTGTGGGGCAAGGTGTTCGGTATAAGTCTGAGTGAGATCCACAGTCCCTACTCAGCATAGGACTTCGTGTAAACTCAGTATGGCAAGTGGCACAACGGAGTGAAGCACAGACAATAATGGGAACAGGGAGTTCGTGCAGAGAGAAAGACCCTATCTCAGCCCGAGGAAGAACCGTAGTTTTCAGCTTGACTGACGAGCAGGGAGCTGGAGAGTTAGAGGGGCAAAGCCATGAAGACGTGAGAATGCCAGTCATTTGGTTTATGGAGAGAATGGGGTCAAGAGGCAGGTGGCAGTCAATATAGACAGTTTGCATGACTCTGTCCTCAAGTTCTGATGAATCACTGAAGAATTTTAAGAAAGGGGGGTGGGTAGCATGATTAGATTCGTGTTCTAGAAAGATGATCCCATGGCAGCAAGACTAATGCACCATAATGGGAAATGAGAAGATCAAAGAAATGAGAAGATCAAAGAAAACTTCTAGAAGGTTCCAATAAGGAAAGTTCTCAGGCAGTGGCAGTGAAGATGAAAAGAAGACTGATTGAGAAGGCAGATTTGTCTGTTTTAGTTGACCAATTAGATGTGGGCGTTCAGTAAGAAGGAGGAATCTAGGCTTATTTATGGGTATCTGGCTTGGTCCAGGACTAAGGCCCTCATACCTAGATACACATTAGAATTAATTGAGGAGCATTTTTAAATACCCAGCCTGGGCCCTCCTCCCCCAGGGTTCTTATTAAACAGGTCTGGGATGGGGCTCAGGGAACAGTATTCTTTAAAAACTCCCTGGGTGACTCTAATGTGTAGCCAGGTTCAAGGACTTGAGATCTAGGGGATAAATGTGACACCAAGAGACAGAAAACACAGGAAGATAGAGGAGGGTGGCCATCATTGCACAGAGGGCAAAAGAGGACAATCCGGATTTCTCTCTGTCTTGTCCTGCCGAGGTTGAGAAGGGGGTCAATTCTGGGTCAGTACAGATTTCATTGTCTGTGCTACTGTGTCAACATTTGCCAAAACATTTGTTAAAACTTGTGCTCTGATTTTGGGTTTCAAATGTACAGCTAGCTCCTTTTAGCGCTAGAAACATGGCTCTGGTATAAAGAAGAGAAAATAACTACAGGGAAACTTTTCTGCAGGAAAAGTGCATAAAAAAGGGTCAAGGATAAAACAGCAGGAACTTACATCTGAATCCAAAAATCCAAAACAGCAGGAACTTATATCTGAATCCAAAATGATGTGCTATATGATTTTTCTGGGGTAAAGCTTCCCAACCCG